>NW_021319483.1:2377605-2555804 GCF_001605985.2 Dendrobium catenatum | reverse complement strand
GCATCCACCACCTGTGTTCTCTAATTCCTGGCTTTATAATGAATCTCAAAATCATTGTCTATAGCTATGAACAACCGATCCTCTTGATACTCAATCACCATCCCTTTGCTCCAACATGAACTTTAAGCTCTCTGGTCCATTCTAATAATGAAATGTCGACCCAACAAGCATGATCGTTCACTCTGAATGGCTACCTACAATAGCCATCAATTCCCTCCTCCATAGACTGACTTCAAACCTAGCTTCAGGCTGTCAACACTTGGCTGAAGTAGGGACTATGGGTCTGTGATATCTGCATGAGCACGGCCCCCAACCCCATATCCTGATGCATCCGTCTCCACCACAACAATCTAACTAAATCTGAATGGGCAAAAACCGGTGTTGTGTCATGACTTTCTTCAGGTTCTTCTCAAAAGCTCATGTAGCTGCATCTCCCCACAAAAGTTATCCTTCCTTTAGTTACTTAGTTAATGGCCCAATTTATGCGTGTTATATCCTCTCACAAATTTCCTAAGTACCCCGTTAAAAACGTGGTGGGTCATCCTGTACGAGCTCCTGAATTACGTCCTCTTGGCCCCCTTTTAGGTGCTTATTGGTCCTCCACTAAACTGTGCCAGCTCCATAGCCTCTCTCAAAGTCATGAGGCTCATCACTCTAAACTGTCATCGGCATTCTTGGTTTGGAGTCCCTTCATAAATTCCCCTCTAACACCATTTCAAAAAAATGGTCCAATCAGCTAGCAAGGTACTTCGAAATCTCCCGGCACTCTACCACTTGAAACATCCTGTGTCAGCGGCAAAAAACTGCTCGAAGAAGTCTCCTCCCCTGGTGGTTTGGAAATTGTTTGACCAATGTATATACCAAATCATACTCTGCCTCCGTGGATCCAAGAAATCCCGCTCAAAACCCACTGAAATGTTAGCGGTTCGGCGCTTGGCAGAGCTGATTCGCGTCTCCTCGCACAAATCCTGCGCGAATTCCTGCGACGATAAACCTCGATCCCACTCCCATTCTCGCCCTTTAAATATCGGGCAAACGAAGTAGAAGCTCTCGGTTCCTTTCGACACTCTCCCCATACGAAACCACTGCTCCAATCAGAACCCGAACTCCACCTCTTCGCTGCTCGACACACGACTCCCCTTTGACTCTCTGCTTTCTAACCTCCACCACCAACCGATCGACCCTCCTCCGACCAAATTCTTCTCTACCGTTAAAGCCTGACTCCCGGACCGACCTCCTCCTCTCTACCTTAGAGCCACTCGATCCCGAATCTCCAGCCGACGCCAAACCAGGAGGTGGTTTTCTTTTGTTTTATTATTTTATTATTATTATTATTAATTAGTTTTAATTATAAATTAAGGAGTAATTAATTATAGTAATTAAGCTTAATTATTTTTAATTATAAATTAATATCTTATTAATCAATATTCAATCAGTGTTATTTATAATTATTAAATAATTAACCTTTATATTAATTTTTAATTAATTAAATTTAATTTGTAATTTAATAACTTTTTAATTATAATTAATTATTTAAAATTGATAATCTTAATCATAATTAAATTACTTTAATTATGATTGATTGTTCTTTTAGTTATAATTAATTATTAATTAGTTATACATTAATTATAATTAAATAATTAAGTTATTATATTAATTCTAATTCAGTTATTAATAATAATAATTATGCAAAAAAATAAATAAATAAAAGAAATTCCCCCCACTCTCTTTCCTCGATGTCCGTGTCGGACCGGCAAACCACCTAAGCACACCTTTATTGGCCGTGGTAAAGAAGGGAACTCGATGCCGACACCTAACAACGAGGTAAGCGAGTGACCCCTCGATCCACGTGTCAACCACGACACCCCGCGGAGGTATGGAAATCTTTCTAAAACTTCAAAAACCCTACTTCAATGTTCGCTGGCAAACCGGAGAACCGCCCCATGCACGCCTTTATTGCCGTTGGTGGATGGACACGGTGCGGCACATTACGGCGAAGCGGGCGTCGCTTTATTAAAGTACCCCGGGCGGGGGGAAATCAATAAAACTGTTTTTTTAAAAAATGCTTTTTATAAAACTCCATGCACTTCCTTTATTGCGCGTGGTGGGAGAAAACAAAAAAAAAAATTACCGCCGTTTGGTGTCTCACCAACACCAACCGTGCACGTCTTTATTGACGTGGCGGGTAGGCAGGCCCTTGGTTTTCCCTAAACGGGGGAGACGCCGGGAGGCTGCTGAAATTTTGTCTGAAAATACAGAAACAAGGACTTGGAGCAAAAATTGGACCTTGGTGGAACTTGATTCAATTGACTTTAAAGTAAACCTAAACTCAAACTAAAATTGAAAATATTAAGATTGAGGCCTAGCATTTAATTGAAAGTCAAATGAGTTAAGAACGAAGAGCTACGAACTTAATGTGACTCAGAACAAACCAAGGGACTTGGAACTATGCTCAGAAGCTCAAATCAAAATGAACTAAATTTGACTTTGATTTATACATCAAGTGGACATGGCTTGAAACTTGCCAAAGTGAAATTATAACCACTGAACCCTCAAAAGGGACTACAGGGGACTCGAATTGGAAGGAAAGACGGATCTTTTCTTAAGCTTGAATTGTTACTCAAAAATTCAAAATCATTTGGACTTGTGACTTAATTGGGACTAAAACTGATCGAATGAAGAATTTTGAATCAAATGACATGCCTCAATAAATTTATTAAATTGTATAAGAAAGCTTGGAGTATAATCCAATTATGGACTTGAGAAGCAAGCAACGAATGTATGAATTTGAATGATCACTTGATGAGATTGAGAAATGGACTATCCAGATGGAGAATGTGCAAGAAATAAAGACGATGATATCGAACTTGAACATAATGCAATTAAGACCTTCTTAGTCGATAGTTAATGTGAGTTTGTAACTTTAGCAAATATTTCAACTCTGAACAAACAAATGCAAGAACTCATCATTACGCGATTCTCTACTCCATTGGAACAATCGAAAGTCAAGGAGATGTGTATATAATGATCATATTAAAAACCTGTGTATTATTGAATGTTAATGGTTTTATGATTGAAACGTACATGCATGATGGAGTTACTTTAAGAAATTAATGAGAAACAATTTAAACAAATAATCCCAAAGTAAAATTTATCACTTATAGCAAAAGATTGATCCTTGGAATTCGTGGTTTTTAACTTGGTGGGGCAAAGTAGAGCAAGTTCAATCAACCAAACAATTCAAGAAAACACAAAGAATATTGTAAAACTACGAATGGTAACAAGAATCCACGAATTAATAAAGAGAACTTTCACCTTTGGAACCCATACGCTCAACTAATTTAGGCTTTAGCGGAAGAAGAGTCTCCACCCTTAGAATCGAGGTCGCTCTGAGGAAGGAGGAACCTTGGATCGTCGTTCTTGGATAGGTGCCGAAGTAGGAATTCTGGACAGCGGTTGGGGCCGTCCCGGGTAAGGGTGTGGTGCAAGGAAACCTGCAGAATTGTTGGACAGCAGCTACGACGTCATCCCGGACAATTAGACGTGCTGAACTGATGCTAGTGGGCAGTGGGGCTGCAATGGTGAACTCTCCAATTCACTGTACAGCATTGGAAATGGCAGAAAACCTGAAACAGCCCTTGGAGGGCTTCGGGGACAGCAACCTGGGTGGCTTCAGGCCACAGAACGGTGAAGAAACTGGGTGGCGTTCTCTTGCAGCAAGTTGAGAAGGGAACGTCCAGCAAATGGGATATCTAGGACAGCTGGAACGGGAGACTCTTATGCAGGAACTTTGGTGCTGCATGAGGCGTTGGGGAATTTTCATTGGTACTTTTGATGGGAATTAATTGGGTGAATAATAGGGAAGGGAAACAGGTGGGGCTAAAGCAAGAACTCGGTTAGGAAACCTGAAATTAATTTCAGATTTCCTGATTTTTAATTTGGACTTTGAAAATTCAAATTTTTGAAATTTGAAATTTAGGCTTAGGAGGGAAAAAGGAATTAATGAGGTCTTATTTGAAGCCGTGAATTAAGCTCCTAATTAAGGGGAGGAGTAAGGTATGGGTTGGCCAGCCATAGAGCACAGGAGAGAGGGGGTTTCGGTTTTGATGAGGTGGGGCCCACTTGGTTAATTAGGGATTTGAGTAGAAAGCTGAATAAATTCAGATTTTAACCAAAAGGAAAATTTCCTAATTTATGATTAAGAAATTATGCAGTAATTGAATTTCAAATTCAAATTGAAATTCAATTAAGATGATGCATAAATTCAGGAATTTAATTTGGCAAGTGGGTAACAAGCTCTTGGTGAATTTGAATTTCAAATTCAAAACCCAAGAGGGTCCGGCGGGTAGAGAGGTGGAGGGGGAAGGAGGCGGCTGCAAGGGGAGGAAGCCAGCGGGCTGGGGAAGGGCTGGCCGGTGGCTGTTGGCCGGCGGTTGGGCTGCAGGCCGGCGCCTGGGCAATCCAGGGAGGGGCTGGCGGCAAGAGCAAGGGAGGGGAGAGGTGGGGGAAATTCTTGGAATCCAAAAAGTGAATTCTAATCTTCCACCAATGCTTTCCCTCGAACCTTCGTGACAACGATGAAATCTTGAGAATAAAGAAAAGAAAAATTGAAGAATAAGGAAAACTAGAACTCACAAAGAGATCTAGATTCTCCTACGAACTCACTAAGAGATCGTGGAGGTTGCACTCACAAAGAGAACAGAACTCAAAAATTTTCATTCAACAAAAACTGAAATTACAATGCATGAGGCCTCATATAAATAGGCCAAAATGAAAAATTAAGAAATGACTCAAATGCCCTTCCGGGCTACATAAGCGACTAAATGCCCATAAGGGCAAAAGTGGAAAAACATCAAAATAAATACGCTACTACATAAAATGACAAAATACAAGTCATGCTCGTGGCCGTCGATCTCCGGCGTCGAAAATGCTGACGATGTCCTCATCATTTTAGTGAGACACCAACAAATGTGAGTGAGAAAGTTGAAACATGTCTCGGCTACAAATGATCCAAAGCATTCAAATGAACTAAGGAAAATTGACATGTTTAATCATCAATTTACAAGAAAGGATAAAGAATTTGCAAGTGAAGTTTGTTTGCAAGCAACAAATGAGTTCCATAAACATTGAAAGGAAACATACAATGAGCATAGTAGGTTGCTGACGAATGTATGTGAGAAAATTAGCAATGGTTGTAGTCATTCCGACAGTCAACAATAAATCTATAAATACACACATCAATCTCTTTATATATTATTGAGAATCCACATGCAACGAGTTCAACGAATCATTAGCAAACACAAATGGGAGGCATGTGGTAAACACAACTCAAACCATGGACTATCATGCAAGTAGATGTATCCATCTCCTTCAAGAAGATGAATCAAATATGCAACAAATACAACAACTTTCTTGCAGATATAGATCAAATTGAAAGAGATAACAATATGCTTACAACCAAGTGTATGAGGCTCTCAGCAAAAGTTGAGAAAGTTTCATGTCGATCGAGGTGCAAATACCAACAAACACTCAAAATTCATACACAAGCGAATAAAAAAGATCTGCAACACATACGATCTTTCTACAAAGACAAATGATTAGTGCCACATTGCCACTGATGGGTAGATGCAGAAAGACTTCAGTAAGTGCAGTATCCTGAAGTCACTTTCAATCTATAGAATACATCTACCTGCCTACCTATAGCAGTGGCGGAATACTACATGAGATCAAATACCACAACGAAATACATGAAGAATACGAACAAGTACAAGCTCCTACGACCCAAGGGCCAAGGCAGGAGATAGTTAGTGCACTATGATCCGCCTACAAAAATCAACAAATAGTGCACGACAGTCTACCTGTAACAAACAGCAAACAACTGATCCAGAAGATGCTACTCCACGCCACCGGATCTGCAACATTTGTACAAGCAGACAGAAGGCGTCTACAATTCTTTCAAAATACCCTCGCACATGCACTGTAATTTGTACACACTTAGGTACACTAAAAGAGGGTATACAATCATGAAACCCGCATGGGCCCTGGCGAGCGTGTTATTGGTACACACGTGACGTCTAGGGATGCTGTGCGGGTTGACAAGTGAATTCAGATTCGAAATCCGATCCTTCTATACAGGTCAATAAGAGTCGAAAGGGTTTGAACCATTAAGCAAATATAAGGTTATGGCGACCGGTATATTTGCTTTAAAACATTCATATTATGCCATCAAGGCCTACAACATATGAATTCATTATAAAGGCTCAAAGCCTATAAAACCCGGTCCTTGTCGACAGCCCCGATATATTGACAAGGTTCAATCCATAAAGAGAAATGACCCCTAACACCCCGATGATGGCCGTGTTGAATGCAGATCTCAACCGGAGGGGTGATTCAAATGCTTTCAAACATCTTCCAAGCTCCACCCAAAAAGTCCAAATTCTCAAAAATCCCAAAAACCCAAAAAAATATTTAAAATTTGAAATAAATCCATCAAAAACTTAAAGCAAAAATCCATCCACCCTCCGCAACAGTTTGCCGGGGCGGACAAATTAAAGTTTACTTCAGCTCACAAAGAAGCCAAATGCCTAGTAAAAATATCACTAGATCCATCTCAAACAATCTCTTGCCATAAGGACGTGGTACGTGTCCTCTAACCGGCAGTTTCGCCGCCAAATGGCACTGCAGGTAAACGGTTATGACCCGGGGCCCTCTGAACCGAGTGTTTTCTTCCGCCAAATGGCACCACAGATAGCGGTTATGGCCAGAGCTAATACGCTCCTTAATGGCGTTAAATCCTTGAGATATGAATCAATAGGATATGATCGATAGGGCACAAAGCCCTCTGTTAGCTAAGGTGGATTCAAATTTGTCCCCTTAGACAAACATTCAACCTCGGTCTACAAGGTCCCCTTGGACGAAGCAACCCATGGCTGCCGACAAGGATCCTTCCGTCAGGTTGGGTCGACTACCTCCTCTGACTAAGTAGACCAGGGACCACGATGGCCCGGGACGACGGAACCATGGGATCTTGATCGGGCCCATCATCCATTCCCCCACCATCCGCTTTAAGTGGTAGGTGGTGAAATTTCATATTTTAAATATCAAACTTTTCAATGCTTTCCAAATTCTCAAATATAAACTCAATTTTCAAATCCAATTTCTACCAATATCTAAATCCATTGCTGCTACTATATGCCAGATAACATGTATTCTATATGTATCTGATTGACGACTAGCCTTAATCGAAAGTTCTCTCTCATTATTGGGAGGGGTAATTAACTATAGGGGCTTGCGCCTATAGGAAACCAGAACTCAGATCATAAAGTCCTCACAAATGAGGGCGAAATCTCTGGGTAGTGTCTTATCTACAAACCTATCTGCCTTCCAAAATTTACCCCGGAACTTATTCCGTTAAAACTCCCCTCGCCCAAAGCACAAATTATTAACGCGAGCGGGGAGGCCGGGGCCGAATTTTCGGAGCCCACAGAAACATTCCAACAAGCAATCATTGAACTCCCTCCAGCTCCGTAGAGGTCATCGAATGTCCCTTCACTGGTACCAAGTCAATGCCTTTCCTTCCAAACATAGTCCAACTGTCGTCAGCCTCTCCTCCTCCATGAAGTTGTTGATCGCAAAATACCTCTCCACCTTGTAGATCCACCCGTATGCATCATCTCCCTCAAAGATGGGCATCTTCAACTTCATCACTCTCGGATCTCCTTTGTTTCCCCTGAATCCTCCATAATCTCCCATTCCACGAAGGGGAGGTGCTCCCCAGGTGTCTCGATCCTCCCTTCTACTCTTGTACTCAAATCCTTCTTCAAAATCCCCCCTCGTTTGAAAATCAGCATCCCTTCGCTCATACCCACTACTTATCTCCTCCCTAGAAAGAGGCTTTAGAGGAGGCATCCCATCTTCTCACTCCAAAATCTCCACCTCTTGATTTTCCCCTCCCCTAATTGGATTAGGATTTCCTCCACTTCCTTGGCTGCTAGTGGCTTCCCTCCTCTCAGATGTCATCATTTTAGGATTGGCTTCATGTAACTTCTTAAGCATTTCTTCCACGACAGCGAACTTTCCATCCATCTTTTCATGTACGGATGCAAAATTGTTTTCAAAATCTAAAATCTTCTCCAAAAATTCTGATTTAAATTGGCCTATTTCCCTTCCAACACTTACACATTTCTTCCCGCCATAGTTACCCAAATCTATGCTATGAAACCACTTTGTTAGGTAACAAGTGCAGAAATTGTTGGCTGAAATTGAAATTTCAGTAATATAGAACCGTAGATAGAGAAGAATCTTGTAGCAAAACACTTAAATAGCCTTCGGATTGAAGAAATACAAAAGAAGACAAACAAGATACAATGGATCTTTCATTGGAGAGGAATATCCGGCTCACCCAAATCTCTAGACACCACTAGAGCTCAAGCAAGAACTACGAACCACTAAAATTCAGTAAAAACAGAGATGAAAAACTAACTCTAGCCACCAAAACATACTTAATCATACAATAATTAGGTAAACCCAAAATAGCCTCTTCTATTTGAATTTTTCCTCCTAAACCCTCCACCCCACCCACCCACCCACCAAAAAAAATTCCCCTAATTAAGCTTGTGGACCCCACTAGGATTGGGGCGGCAATGATGGGGGGCGGAACTCACCTGTTCCACCTCCTGTAGACTTGGACCGGTCCTGGTTAGACCGGCTGGACCGATCCAGGGGCTGGTCTATCACATTGTTGAGTCAATAAATAGAAAGAAAGATCATTGAATAATGACATACAAAAGCTTACAGTGTCAATTTCTTCAGTGGTGGTCCACACAAAATTAGATGAAGGGCGATTAACATACAATGGCCTTGGATCAATCTTATCGATTTCTGCAAGGGGAAGAAGGAGCATTATTCAGCAAATTTTTCTTATCATGATAAAAAACTATCACTTGGAATTATATGGAATATAGTGGCCATAACAAATGGTGTTCAGCCAAGTAATTTCATTCTAAACTGAAACCTTCATATAAACAAACCAGTCAAATGAAATCACGCATAGGGTAAACAGAAGATGAGCAACACAACTTCCAAACTTGCATTAGTATATATATAATGTTGCCAACAACAACAACAACATCAAGCCTTTGTCCCACTACATGGGGTCGGCAACATGAATCCTTTTTCTCCATTGTGTCCTGTTAAAAATCGAATTCTCCTTTAAATTTAATAAAGAAAGATCATTTCTAATATTTTCTAACTAAGTCTTTTCTAGGTCTACATCTCCCTTTTTAATATAAGTCAAATCTAATACCTCTATTTTCCTAACCGGGTCATCGGAAGGCCATCGTTTTATGTGACCAAACCATCTAAGGCGACTCTCTCTAATATATAATGCTGCCAATAAATGAAAAAAATTTAAACGTTCTTACCACTTGTAAATGTGGAAATAAATTTCATTAAGAGAGGCAATGTTCATTAAAGTTGATCAAGGTAAGTCATAGCTAAATCAGCACTTAAAAGATGTCTACTGTCAAAAAAGATTCCTCGTTTAATAGGTCTGTTCAAGGTTTAAACATCTTAATAGTCCACTTCAACATTTGTGTCTTCAGCATAAAACTTATGGTAATCTAGGTTCTAATTGCATAAGAGTTAACGGACTAATATATTTAATAAAAACAAAAAAAAATATTATAAACGGATAGATGATGTGCATAAGGCATGCTGTTACTTACCCAGAGTTGGCCCTGTGACATGCTCTGACTGAAGAATTTTGGCCTGTACTGTCTTATTCTGGGAAATAAAAGACAGTTTCACCAGGCATAAGTTTAAAAAGAAAACTGATCCAAATATATATATAATAAGAGCCTAAAACAAAATTAAACCATTGAAATCAATTGATAAAGCATAATAAGGGGACTTCTTGACAAAGTTATATTAATTCTCTATTCCTGCGAAAGTTTGATTCTTCTAAATAAGCATAAACAGCTTTCACTGATTTTTGAATCCTTTCAGAACCATGCATCCAACTGCCTTATTTGCTGCCAAAAAATTTCCATTTCTACCAGGATGACTGGGAAAACTTTTACAGTATACATAGGTAAAGAGTGAAGCACAATCTTAAGGAAAATGAATATTTCACCTTCTCCTATCTTTTTTTTTTTTTTTTTGAAGATGCTGAATTTAGAGATTTAACAAAAAAAAATGAAAATATGAAATATCTCAATTTTTCATACCATCACATCTAAAAAGAAGCATTATGCACACCATAATAAATGTAGAATAAATATTGCCGAAACAGAAACTAATGGAAACAAAAAAACAGAGAACTATGACACTCGAATTCAAATGAATAAACACCTAGGGTAAGTCTCAACAATAACTATATTGCGTCATAACTATAAAGAACCAAAGATTGAGAAAATAAAAACTAAGATTTACACAGTGAGTTACAAATGGGGCTTATTAATAAAGATTATACAAAGAAAATAGGAAGAAAGAGTGTTCCAACCACAGAAAGGGAATATGATTGAAGAAAATCAATGAAAACATATAGATACTTATGTATCCATCCCACCCTGCCACACTACAGACAATCTAAAGTAGAGTCACCGCTATAGTCTCAGAAACAAAAATAGCCGAAAGCAAGCACCCACTAGAAAGCAATAGCTGGAATTATAAAACAATTACCTGAGATGTGCTTCAACCCAAAGAAACTGATGAGCCTTAGCTCACACAAACATGTTTTAATGTTAAATGCATATATTACGCACCAAGACTTCGGAAAGAAGGCAGAAATGCAACATCATGTGGTAAACAAATTGTCTATTCAAAGCAGTAGTACTTCCACAGCAAAGCTTTTTTTTCTATCGCTCAGCTAGCCATCTTGTTTGGTTCTTTTTTTTCCCTTCAGCTTAAGCGTTAAGTGTCTGGCCAAATTCTAGACACGGGACACAGGCATGGTGGAGACCTTTTAACCAGATGTTGATCTCCTTTTAAGCCTCTTCATCTTATGTAAGAGAACTGAAGAACCATTGAGAGCGAAAAGAGGAAAGAAGAGTGTTTCTCCTTTTTTTTTTTTCAAGAAATCTAGACACAGAAAATCAGACTTACGAAATTTGTTGGAGATGGGCATCAAGAATTATAATTCCTACAAAATGCCTGAAGTACCTCAGGATGCATCTATGAGGAGTCGGAAGTTCTAGATTTTGCATGGAGAGGGAGAGAGACATGCAGTGAGAGGAGAGTCAGTGGAGTTGTGTGGTGGGGATTTGCTCAAGTGGGAAGGGTTTGTCACTAGGCACAGCCCAGATGAGAAATATTCAGGGTGAAAAACTTGATTTTAGGTGGACATGATGATGGAAGTTTAATAAAGAAAAGGAGATAAAATTGGCTAAGGTTTACAAGGTTTTTTCTGATAATAAATTGGTAAAGACCTTAAGGAAGATCTTCTTGATTTTTTTCTTCTATTTGACATTACTTGTATTCTTCTTTGAGAGAGGCTAGAATTGTTCTTGTAGATAGATTTTAAAGAGAGGAAATAAGAGAGAGGGTATCGGTTCTTGTGGAAACTAAAAAGTGTCTGGCGTAAAGAGAGAGAGGAGGATCTGAAGCAACCTTATAAGAAGAAGTAGAGGGTTGTTAAGAGAGGAAATCAAGGGGGTTAAGAGAATGCTTTCAAATTATTTCATAACTAACTTAAATAGCATTCATTATGCCTTATTTATAAAATTTGGGTTCACATATTTAAATTCAAACTAAAGCAAAGACATTTAAAATTTTATCATCCAATTTAATACAAAATATATTATCATAAAAAGAAAATTTTCTATCTAATGTAAATAAAATATAAGCCTAATTCAAATATAAAATAAACATAATTTTACAAGCTGTTCTAATCTAGGTTCAATCTGAACTCAGGTCTTGTCATGAACCTGCCTGGACTTAGGCGATTCTTGAAAGAATAACTGAGCACGCCAGGGCCTAGGAAAAGAATTGATCAATCAAATTGAGCTAATGACAAGGCCCCTTAACTCTCCATTCGGAACTATTTTTCACCTTTAAAATCTTTATTCCCTAAATATTTCACATCTGATCAAGTTTACTTTTCTATTTTCTAATTATGTACTTGGAAGAAGTCCTCAATACAGAACTACCAAGGTTTAATCCACAAGTTCAAAAAACAAAAAAATAAAACTCCCAGCTGTTAATGCGCTATAAAAGAGCTAGATCTTATGAATTAACTGCTAGACATATGTCACCCAAGAAAACTAAAACGTGTACTCTTATTAATGACTTGATTGCCCAAAGTCATAATCCACCCACTATATCTATTACTACTAAAATTACACTCCATGTATTATTGTATTTTGCTTTAGATATACTCAAACAAAAACCTTTACGCTCTAAAGTTGACCTCCATAATTCAAGTTTACCTTCAACTCCCTCTCTAGTCTTATCAACAAGAAGAATATCATCAGCAAAAAAAGATATACCATGGTACATCCTCTTGCAAATGTTTAGTAAGAACATCCATGACTAAAGCAAAAAGACATGGGCTTAAGGCTGATCCTTGCTCTAATCCAACTGAAATGAACACAAGTAACAGCTCTTGCATACATATCCTTAATGACTTCAATATAAGCATTATTAACCCCTTTCTTTTCTAGAACTCTTCATAGAACTTATCTTGGAACGTTATCATATGTTTTCTCTAAATCAATAAATATCATAGGTAGATCCTCCTTATTCTCTCTACACTTCTCCATTAAACCTCTCAATAAATGTATAGTTTCCATAGTAGACCTAACTGTCATGAATCCAAATTGATTTTGAGAAACATTAATATCTCGTCGTAACCTATGCTCCATAACTCTTTCCCATAGTTTTAAAGTATGACACATTAACTTAATTCCTCTATAATTCGCGCAATCTTGTGCATCACCTTTATTCTTAAAAATAAAAATCAACAACTCTAGCATCTTTTTAATTTTCAAAATAATATTAAAAAAATTAATAAGCCAAGAAATTTCATGTCCTATGCATTTCCATATCTTTATTGAAATATCATCAGGTCCATAATATTTTCCACGCTTCATTTTCTTTAAAGTCTCTCTAACTTCAATTTTACTAATACGCTGATAAAAAAGAAATTCTCTATTTTTATTTAGGATGCTAAGATCACTAACATCAACCGTATTCTCACAATCTTCAATGAAAAGCTTAACAAAATATCTCATCCACCTTTGTCAAATACCATCTTCTAATAAAAGCACTTTTTTATCTTCAAATTTAATGCATTTCATTTGAACTAAATCCTTATTACTCCTATCTCTTTTTTTGATAACTTATACATATATTTTCACCCTCCTCGGTATCTAATCTATTATATAAATTATTAAAAGCTAAAAATTTTGCCTTGCATATTACTTTCTTAGTCTCCTTATGGGCCTCATCGTTATATTTTCCCCACTTTTCAGATTTTTAATATCTAAACATATTTTTATAATAAAGTTTCTAAGCCTTCTTATTTTTTATCTTTTCTTGCACATTTACAGCACCAGGAAATTTTAGATATTATCTTTGCATTGTTATCATTTTTTTCAAAAAAACTATTTGCAATGCAATATATTTTACATGGACATTAAATTATCTAATCTTTCTAAATTGCATAGTTGATATTTCAGCTAGTACTTTATTTATTTGCAGTGAAAATTTTGCTTGCTAAGCCTATTAGTGACAGCATAATTATGAATTTTTTGGTTGCTGTTGGCATCATGAGGTGTACACACTTAATATTACAATTTTGTAGAGTTCTTAAGTTTGCACTTCTTAGTGAAGCCCATGTTTTGCATTTCCCATTGCACACAGTATTTCAATAAACCGCATTTGTAATGAGTGCTTTATAAACACTAGCAAGTTTCATCATCCCTGGAATTCTTTCTTCATAGGAGAAACTTATGGCAATCAGCCAATCACGCTTGCATTTCTGAAGCACAAAGAGGTACACCAGTAGGTTTATTTTTTCATGCCTGTGAGACCTCTAGTGATCCATCGTGCTAGCTTACTTAAAGCAATATGCATAAAGTGGTGTGAGTGCTAGCTTACTTAAAGCAATATGCATAAAGTGGTGTGAATGCTGATTCAAACACATGTAAAGAGCAATGTGATCCATGGTGTTCACTAAACAGAAGTGCCTATGATGAGGACATCCGACCGTGAAAGTTTATCATAGGAGGAGCCGAAGATCGACGGCCATGATCGCCCAATTTATTTTGAGTTATTATTTGTATTTTGAATTATTTATGCATTTTTTTATGTTTCTACCCTCACTTGAGAGAGTAGTCCTATGTAAGCGCTAGGGGCATTTTTGTCTTTTTTGTTTTCCTTTATTGTATGTTGGCTATTTAAAGCCTCATCCTCATCATTTGAGGTTAATGGATGATTACTAAGAAAAAATTTATGCACTTTGTTCTTAAGAGCTATGGGAGTTCTTAGGAGAGTGGAAGTCCCTAGGTGAGGGCAACGCAATAGCCACAACCGCAAGAAGCATTCGGGCTCGTGGTTTGAAGTCCCTGGGTGAGGGCAAAGTATTACCAATCATCCGCAGGAAGCGTTTGGGCTCATGGTTTATCTTCTTCTCTAATTTCCCTTCTTTTTTCTTCTAGCTGACGCCCCTAACTCCCTCTTTCTCCCTTAACCGAGACCCACCCAGCCCTCTGCACTCATCCCAAACCACCGACCACCTTGTCCCAAACCCCTAACCAACCTCCCTCCCCTCTCCAACCCTAGCCGCCACCCCCCTTTTCATTTACTACCCTGGCCGAGACCTTCCACCCAAGGCCAAGACCGAACATCAACCAACCGCTGGCCCCAATCCCATTCCCAAAGCCGCCGGCCAACACCCCCTCCCTTTGGCTCAAAATTCAGCATTCAAACCCTTTTCTAAAATAGCTCCCTTTAATTTTGGAAACTATCTAAATTCATATTCAGTTGAATTTGAATTTGAATTTTATTTCCTGAGGGAGAAAACCTATATTAGGAAAGTTTCTCAAATCATGTCTATTTGAATTTAAATGGGAGATGATTTAAATATCCTTTCCTGATTTAAATTTCCTAACTAGGCAATCCCTTTTTTAATCATCCAATTAAGTCCCCATTAAGGGGCTGTCCCACACTTCTCTCTCTCCTTTATTTGGAGAAGATTCAAATTTAAATCCCCCTTTCCATTGCCTCCACAATTTCAAATTGGCTATTCATTACCTTCCATATTGGGTGAATCTTAATTTAGAAAAGTTCTTAATTTCATATTCCAATTTATGTGAATTTGAAATTCCTTCCTAAAATAAGATAAGTTATTTAAGGAAGCTCCCTCAAATCAGGCTAGTTTGAATTTTTTTTTTTAAATAGGAGTTAATTCAAAATCATTTCTTAATTAAAATTCCTATGTTGGCAAGTTTTTTAATTCCTCAAATTAATGTCCCCATCTCTAGCTTGCCATATCGTTCTACATCAGCTTACTTAGGAACTCCGCAAAGTGAAACACCTTATGGTTTAAAAAAACGGAAATAAAGTTGAACTTTATTAACACTAACAACTAGCAAGCACTGTAAGAAAATAGGCCTTCTAAAGAGCTTTAACTCAAGCTGTACACTCCGTAGTTTTCAAGGTAATCAAAAATTTTATACCAATTAAATTCATCATTGAACAATAATCCTACTGTAAAAATGTTAAACAAAGCTTTTAACAAATGATATCAAATTCCACCATCAACATTAAACATGGAAAACAAGCTAGACAAGAACAATGTTGTAGTAGTCGTACCTCATTGAGAAATTTTATCTCCGATTCAGACAAGCCTCTCCTATAAATATAACAAAAGTTAAAATCAATTCAAGCACAAGTACTATTAAAGGGAAGCGTACCAAAGTAAATATACTACCACCACACTAAAGGTTAAAAAACAAATAAGGCTCAAGTATAATTGATGGGGCTATTAGATTGCAAATGCTAGTTGTATTTTGTGCACAACATAAACGTATGAGACAACCACTAGTTACTACATTTTAAAAAATGCATCATCAAGAAAAATGTAGTCTACAAGAGAATGGTTAACCTTTCTATCATTCATGACTTACACTCTCGGGAAAATGCTGTTCCAGTTCAGAATATGAGTGATTTCAATGCCGACCAAGGTACATACACAATGGAGATGACCCTTGGATAAAAGTAAAAAAGGAAAACTTAGTGCGAGCTGGCGTTGTGATCCAACAGGGCAATGCAGAGGAACATATCAATGCTTGGCTTTGTATGATACTTGACCAGAGCCCATTAGGCGGGAATGTGTAAGAAAGAACAAAACCAATTCCTATATATAATCGCGGTTGGGATGTGTCACCATGTTCGTGGAAATATGCAAAATGAAATCATATCTTAAGCTATATTTTATATATGCTAGAAAGACACTAACCGATAGCCATAACGAAGTCTCTTGTTGTTGTACTTGGGATTCAGTATGAAAACGTTGTATGCATCCTCTAACTTGAGATGATCAATAAGAGTTGTAAGGATGTATCCCATTCTATCAATGTCCACTTGCCAAACAACATCTTCATCTGCTCTGCAAATAAGGACAAGAAAGAAATTCATAAGAAAAGTATCAAGGACTAAATGTCAGCCTCTCAGAGACACGTAAGATACATCATAAACTTTTATTGAATTTATGATGGGGTCTATGAGGGGAGAGCAGTTATACGAGCAACTAAATTGTGACAAAACCATTTCTCCATAATAAAGGTTAGAAGTTATACAGGATATGAAGCAGAAGAAAAAAATGAATTCAGTTTAGCAAACTGACATTAAATTTGATGAACCTTATAATGATTTAGCCATGTATGCTGAACAAGAATGTCAAGTATGGTACGTGTACATATTAGATGAATAGCAAGTCAAATCCAAATAAATTGTCAGCTAGACCTTTATAATTGTCATAACAACTCAATGAACTGCAAGGAGTACAGTTCTCTTTCATTTCACCAAGGAAGAGATTGATTTTTAGAATAAATGGCTGCGCCAGTTGATAATCTGTAAACATAACAGCAGGAAACCAAACACAGCAGAAGGAAAAACCAACATACAACCTGCCATTTAACAGTTCTTAAATCATATAATTACTATATATGAAAATTTAGATTTCGATAAAATATTACTCACTAAGCGAAAAGTCCAAACAAATACATTAAATTCAAAGGTTTTGGCACCATTATTGGAGTCTGTACCTAAGAGAATTTTCAAAGCACGCTACTTGGCTTCAAACAGCAAAGCTCAAAGCAAATTGATGGGGTCACAAATTCTGAATTTTAGTTTTTCATATATATATATATAAGTTATTTTATGTCTTTTAGATTTCATTATTTTATTATAATTATTATAGTCAATGAAATTAATTATTTTTAGCAATTATTTGTTATAAACATGTTGATACTGCAAGTTTTTTAGTGGATAACAGCTTTTTTTATACATTAATATAAAAATTTTGAGTCCCATAAGATTGGTTATGATGTGAATAAAATTCTTTTCATGGATGTTGGGATATTTAATTTACCTTGATCCTCGATCAGCTATGGGACTTGAAGAATTCCAACTGAGGTTACCTCCACATATAAGGATGAGGCTAGCTTTCTTTGGTAGTAACTTCTTTCCCTCCTTTCTTTCTTTCTTCTTTCACTTCTTTCTTTATACTTAAGTCTAGCTACTAATTTGTAATAAAAGGCCAAATATTTTTTATCTAAATTTATTTCCACGATGTTCCAATTTTCATAAAAGGTTATCAATAATTGTTTTGGTTTCCTAGCTTATGTCCTGCAAATTTTGCTTATCCACATAAATATAATTTCATCTGCTTTTCATGTAGAGAAATGAAGCAAATAATGTAGAAACAAGCAATTTATAAAGTTTAATCCATTTAAGAGTTTTTGGTTGGAGAATATATATTAACATGTTACCTTGAATCTAATATAACCTCTTTTCGTGACAAAGCTGCAACAGCTTGCTCAAAAACAGAAGTAACTTTCTCACCCATTTGTATAGCATGGACAGAAAAGCTGCATTAGTAGTGACAAAGAGATCAGTATAATTAAGTAGACAATAATAGGACTTAAATCACATTACAAAACATAATAACTGTCACCGTGCAAGTTTAGAAAACAAGGTTATTTAGTTATTTCCATAAAAAAGGAAGCTGTAGGACAAGAATAATCACTTGTAATTTACGTGACTAACTAGAGGTAGATGATAACGCTGGGACTTTTCAACACTGGTCTTATAGAATGGAGTTAAAATTTCTCCAATATGAGGAATCCTGGTATGCTCAAAGATGTGATCTATTTTAGTAAACCATCGCGACATTTCTTCTGGACCCAGCAAAAACTCTGCAAAATACTCCAGTTAAATAAATGGAATATAAAACCTTGTAATGTCATTAAAAAAATGGCACTGATACAATATATAACAAAGAATCATTTTAGAGGAGAAAATGCCAAAACAAGAAAAAGTAGGAAAAGTACCATGATTTCCTTTGCCTTCAAATCCGATAAAAATGAAGTTGATAGGGACAGGAAGGTATATGGAATCAACCTCTGACATCTTCAAAAAATTTGCAATGTTCCCTAGATGCAAAGAGGAAATATCTGAGTAAAAATGCAAGAAACAGTGGCCGAACCTCAACAGAAGGCTTTACATTGGTTTCCATACCTTTACACAAACCCTACCACCACCACTGCCAGTAGGCTGTTCTTAAATTCACACAACACGCACACAAACTTATTAACTATTGTACAAACTACAAAGTAACTCTTCTAAGGGAACATTTGGTTGAAGTTTAAAAATCTGTTATGACAAGTGAAAAAACTGGATTCCATTATTATGCTGAATGTATTAAGAGATTCAATATTAATTTTAAACCCTAAGCTCACTTTCAAAATCCCTCAAACATGATAATTTCATTTCACGCACAAATAAGTGAAACTAAATCATCACTTTCAAAGACATTTCTCGATCTCAAAGCAACCCAAAGAACATACAGAGAACAATCATATTAGCAATAGCACTCTCAGAAATTGAAAAGATACACCAGAGAGGAATACAAAAGTTCTCTATTTGTTTACCAATCTAAACAATTAGAGAAAAGTGAATCATTATTGGATCCATCTTTCCTAAAATGAAGTAAGGCCTCTTCATTTCCATCTAGCAATATTTAATATTAAATTAACTCTTTTGTGAAAGAGGGCTGAGCATTGGCATTTAGGTTTCTTGCAAGTTAATTGCCAAGAAAAGGATAGAAATATATACATGAGGCCCATGAATCCATCACATTCAAAAACTTCTGCCTTCTAGTTGTCTTCTTGCAATTACCTGATAGATTTTTGCACTTTGAATTACCACACTCTTTCCTCCCTATAGTTAGTCTATTTCATCTTTTGATTTAAGCAGAGCAGTTATGATAAGTTTGACAAGTTATATATGCACAGCCCACCAGCAATCAAATTTTCCATTTAATTCAATGAAGAGGAGACAACAACATCAACAACATCAAGCCTTTATCCCACTACGTGGGGTCGGCAATGAAAAAATAGAAAAAGAAGCGGTTCAGAAATCAGAAAATAATTACCTGCCTTGGTGTAGTTAACCACCTCCATTTTCCCATGGCCAGAGGGAACTGAACCTTCCAAATCATCAAAATCTGAAAATTCAAAATTCCACATAATTCATCAATCCCCTGCTTCACGAAATAAAAGCTCCCTCATCTCAAAAAGCATTACAAAAGAATAACATAAAGCATCACATTATGAATATAAAAGCTATCATTTTATTTTAACATCTTTTCTCAATGCCCAACTCAGTAGTATATGCTGCTTAATCGAGAATGCCAACAATAAGCATCCTAAACAAAATAAATAAATGAAGATTTACCCGTACGAATCAAGGATTCACTCCAAAATTTACTCTTGGATTTCAGATTGAATAGCGAAAACACGGAGGACTTCCCACTGCCACGGCTTACCCGCGAAGCCGCCCTCGTCTCCGCCACCAAAACCTACGAGATGACAACAAATACTAATAGAATGCACTCAACGGTCATAGCACGATAAGTTATTCCGATAACTTTTACATATAAAAAACGAACGAAGTAATAGAGAGCCTATGCGTGAAAATCAGACCATAACAAACTCAAAAAGTCTAGGGTTTAACTGAGATAATTACTATAATAATTAGCAGAAGGATCCGGCAAAAAGAAAGCATGCATCGCCTTGGGGTAGTTGAAACGAGTTTCTTGGAAGCGGCATCCATGGCGCCTCCAGAAAACCCTCCAAAGAAGCTCCTGCGACTCGATTCGGAAGAGGGGGCAAGGCGAAGCGAATAGTAGTGACCAGCGTGGAGACACTAGATGCAGTTCTGAAGAAAGCATGAAGCCGGCTGGCCCGAACGGCTCGGTCGCGTTGCCTCGATCAAACCGCGCGTTCCACATTGGTCAGTTTGGGGCTTAAGCTTGATTCGGCCGGACGTAGAGCTACTTTTGGCTGTCAATAACATGTCGCCATGTGCTCTTACTCTCTATCGCACGAACGGCCCGACGACTTGACCCGACCCGGACCGGAACCCGGGAATGCTATGTTCGCATATTGCAAGGTATTACTCGGTATTTGCTCGGTATTGCTAGGTATTGCATGGCAATAACGAGAAATATCGCTCCGTGAAAACTAATACCGAGCAAATACCGAGTTGTACCGAGTTTTTCTGGAAAAACTCGGTACAACTCGGTATTGCTCGGTATTTGCTCGGTATTGGTTATTGCCAAGCAAAATCGATCAATACCGAATAATACCGAGCAATACCTAGCAAAATCAAGAAATACTGAGCCATCCTGGGTCCATTTCGGGTCAGATTGTCGGGCGCGTGATAAATAGTGAGAACGCGTTGCGCGATTCTACTGGCGGCCGAACGTAGAGCTACGTCCTGTGACCGAACCAAATAAAAGTTCGCTTGATTCACACAAATCATCAAAATTTTATGATTGCAAATTTAACTATTTATATGATATAGTATTGTATTAATAGAGTTAGCAAAAATCCCTTCAATCTCGGCAAACATGAGGAAATTGTGGCAATGTCTTGTGAGGATCTCACCAATTGAACTCACTATGGCAAGCAAAGGCAAGATCGGTGGAATGTGTAGGAGAAATCATGATATGAGCTTATTGTTAAAGGCATCAATGGGATCATGCAAGAATACTTCATGGGATGTGTGAATTTAGCAACATTATCTGGTTGGAGAACAAACAACGACATGTGAAGAATAACGAATTGATCAATGATATGGAGGGCAACAAAATCTCATTGGCAAATGACGACGGAACATGCAAAGTGAAAGATAACAAAGTCGGTTAGTTTATATGTTATTTTTTAATGTTTTGAGTGTTGTGTGAATGAATAGTTAATTTTATATGTTAAATATGTAAATCGTAATTGTTTAAGTGCTGATTAAGTAAATTCCCCTAAATGAAATTTTGAGTTTCAGCTTGAGCTTAATTTTAAGAGTTTGGGTCGGATCATGAGCATACTGATTAATTATAACAAAGAGAATGATTTTGATTCAAATAACTCTTTTAAAACATATGATAAACATAATAAAAAATATATATTTAAAATAATAAATAATCATCTGATATTAAAAAGTGATTTTTGCATTTTAAATAAATTTAATGATCTCTATTGAGTGTTATAAAATTCACAAAAAAAAAAAAAGAATATGTGA
This sequence comes from Dendrobium catenatum, assembly GCF_001605985.2. Lineage (NCBI taxonomy): Eukaryota > Viridiplantae > Streptophyta > Magnoliopsida > Asparagales > Orchidaceae > Dendrobium > Dendrobium catenatum. Next base: position 2,534,003 of record NW_021319483.1, on the reverse strand, counting down.
GTTTATTATCTTACGGTCATACAAAGATCTTGCATGCACACACAAATAAGATAAATCAAGAGAAATATATATGAGAGAGAAAATTGTTTATGTGAGAACCAAAAGAAAAACTACATGGCATAGATCAAATGAAATGATTTTACTAGCATATGTCATCAGTTATAAATAATGCTCTTTCTTGTAAATAGGGAATGTGCTTATCCAATATATTAGACATGAACTTTTAATAGTGGATATCATGGTGAAAATTTGTAAAGCCTTTGGGCATTTAAATTGTCTTCAAGTGATAGTTTGTTTTCTATTTGATCTTTCTCCATGATGAAGATAAGACCAAAGGCCAATAATTGCAATATAATTTTTGGTGTCAGCAATGGGAGTTAGTTTTTGTGCTAATGATGTCTATATGCTTTATTGGTGATGGCATGCATCAATATTTTTTGGAGACAACATATGATGAAGATCAGTGTTAGATTGTTAATGTTGGTGTAAACATCAAGCATGAGCCTTGTACATGACGGCGTCTATCAATGGAGTTGGAGAAAATGGGAAATGAATGTAATGACCTGAAATTGAGAAAATAAATTTTAAATGAAATTAAAAATTTTGAACGAGATCGATGCATCATTGTACTAGCAAGTGCATTAGCACTGTGAAAACTGAGGCATTAGATGGCAGCTGTCGATGCTGAGCTATCTGTTTTATAATATTTATGTATAGAATTATATAGATTGGCACACGCTTCATAATAGTTATTGTGCATTTCATACATGTTTGATACATGATGAATGTGATATTTGTATGTGAGTAAGAAAGACTAGCTAAAAACACTATGACAGTAAGAGTTGGCTATTAAAATATAATATCCTTCACAAAAGGATAGACTGATGGGCTTTTGTTAAAAATAGATTCATGGTATAATTCTGATTGTAGTCTATAATTGATTAATTGAATTAAACTGACGGTATAGAGTAATGACTCTTAATGATTTACTAAAAACAACATGTGAACTAATCTAATATTTATAAATAATGATGGTAAAATAAAGATTGATGACCAATCGGTTAACAATTGGAATTAAATTAAAGATTGATGATCAACTCGTGCACAATTGAGGTTAAAGATGTTTAAACAACACATAAAAGATGGAGGTCCTCACTTACCAAATCATATGATATTGATGCATGCATTAATAACATATAGATACATATAAAACACTTGATTTATTTCATGGTGTGTATATATATATACATAAGATATTTTATAGAAAGGATATACTAATACAACATTCATAGGAAAAGCACTATAGATAAACATTACACATATATAATCATGATTCATAAAAAAATAGAATGATAATATAGATAACTAAATACACCATCGACATATGACAGATTTATAGAATACCTATAGGTTTTAGTGACATATAGTTTATGACTCTTTAATTACCTATTAATGATTATTTTATTTTATTGTTTTCATTCATTTACTATTAGATTCATATGCATTTTGTACATATCATACTAATTAGTATGAGTTGGATAGATCTTGGGTAGTATAGATTGCATTGTTTTACATATTTGATTAATTGCATATGTTGAGCTTGTAAGCTTAATTTATTTGGAAATTGATTAGGAAAGATAATTGTATAAGTCGACAAATGGACCCCACTGGTCAAAATGATTAGGATATATATAATGAACAAAGTGTAGTAGCATTTCCAATGAGTTTGATTGTTTGATGTAGCTGATCAGTATACTTACATAGGTAATGAGTAATGCACATAATAAATAGAATAAACATAGCAAACAAAAAATAGATATGTACAAATGTTCCATAAGTTGAAACCCTCACTACTAAAAGGAGCAGTAGAACCACAAGCTACTGAGGATAAAAAAAAATTTTGTTGACACTATGTAGTGTCCAGAAAAAAGAAAGTCCCATTGACTATATTCCTATTTGAAGGAGAAGTTAAAAGGTGGTGAATTGGACAACAACGAGAGAAATTTAAAAGAAAAGTATAAGAAAAATTTTGGTGGTTAAAGTTCGTAGATATATTCATTGACTGGTTCATACCAACTTCTACTCGATAACAAATGTAGGAGGCCTTTATGAAGTTGGAATAGGGTAACAGGACAATGATGCATTATGAAGCAAAATTTATTGTATTGGCCATAACATCGGAACCAGGCTTAATTTTCATGAGAGACAAGCTTATAAATAATTGTTGGTGTTGCCTCGAATTTGGCTTGACCCTTACCAAAAAAAAAAGCTTGATATTAGCTACCAAAAGGAAACATTACGGATGATTTGTTTATTCTTAAACAAAATTTAGTTTGAAGTATGGAAGATTTATTTGCAAAAAAAATCAAAATGATGTAACATGATTAATCATTCAGTTTATACAAAATATATGTTAGAGTTTCCTTGAATTTGGCTCTACCCCTATTTGTTCATATCTTTGATCATTATACGCTTCGCATATATGTCATGGGGTTTATGGGGGCAGTGCCCCTAGAAATAATTTTGGTTGTGAGGATATTTTAGAAATTGTTGCGGCTGTGTGAGGGCGAATATTGACAATTATTGCAAAAATGGGCAAAGTAAGAGGCTTTGGGTGTAAATTATTTAAATGCGCATTTCTTATTATTATTATTATTTAAATGCGCGCGACATCTATACGGTTCTACTCCTGATTGGCCAGGTACACTTCATAGTTGATTAGCATAACAAAAGAAAAGTGTTATAGGTTTTTAAGAGGGCTTTAGGATGAGTTAAAACATTCACAAGTATCGTGACTCGTTCAGGATTCAAGACTTTTTTTTAGTTTGTTGAGAGTGTCAAATTAATATAGAATTATTTAACAGTTCCAATATTTATACATGATATGAGTAGGAAGTGATCAGGAGACGACATAATCAAATGAGATAACAATGAAAAGAAATGTGGATCTTTTAATAACATGAAAGGATATGAGGCATTTGTAGGGATTGTACAAGAGTATGCCCAATGTGGCAGGAGGTATACTGGACAGAGTTTTTGTTGTGAATAATAAGGACATCGGATGGCCAGTTTTCTACATCAGTGACAAGGAATAGGATCAAGATTTAGAGCGAAACAATTCAGATAGAGTTATTTATAGAGGATTGTTGGATCTAGATGATACAATGAAAGGTTTGTGCACAAGACATATAAAAGATGAGCTAGTGAAAGTCAGAGAGAGCACACACATTTTGTTATACTAGCACCATTACGACTTAAAGTTTATAGTATGATTCAGCAAGATGATAGGGATGTACTTGGAGGATCCACCGATAGAGTTCTCAATCCTATGCATTTAATTTGACTGATATTCATTGCATAACATGTATAATTGTATGAAATGCATAAATGTGTGATTGATTGATTAAACTCATTACTAATTGAATGAGATGAATGATAAGTTAGTGATGAATAGCTATTTTGGACTTTTATCAAATAGTGGAATCAAAATGATTTGATTTTTTAATTGAATTGATTCAATTATTTGAATTTTTTTTTTTTATTGAATATGTTTAGTTTTGATATGTTTTTATATCGATAGTGAAAATATCGAGGATGACATTTTTTTATGTCATTAGATTGTAATGACCTAAAATTGTGAAAATATTTTTAAAATGAAAATCTAAAAAATTTGAACTGGAGTGTTGTTATGTTGTGCTAGCAAGAGCACCGGCGTTATGAATGTTGAGGCATTGGATGGCAATGCGGTGGTGTTGAGCTCTCTATTTTATAATACTTTTGGATTATGCATGCAGCACTACGACACTTGGCACTAACAAATAATTTTCATTATATAAATCTCCATATCTCATCACCACCACCCCACCTATACCCCCTATTTCAATTGTTTCCTAGGGAAGGAAGAGGAGGGAAAGGGAGAGTGAGGAGAGATAGAGAAGAGAAAAATTTGATCGAGGGATTTTCATTCGTTAATTATGTTCAAAGATTTCTTCTTATAGTAGGTAGGTATTTCCTAAATTGATAAAACTTCGCTTTTCTGATGATTTAAAGAAAAGTTTTATCATATAACTTTTTATATATATAGTAGATACGATTATTCTGATAATTTTTTATTAAAACATCATGATTTCACTAGGTAGATTTATTGTTATGAATTTTATGAATTTTTTGACTAGTTTATTGAATTATATAGATTGATACTCATTCTTGTAATTATGGGTGTCAATATTTGACACGACACGAAAACCCGACCCGGAAAATCCGGGTTGGACCCGACCCGTTTGAAAAATGGGTCGGGTTCGGGTTTGCAGATTCGACCCATTTGAAAAAACGGTTCGGGTAAGGGGTTGACCCGGTGGGTTGCCGGGTCAACCCGAAAACCCGTTTATTTTAAAAAAAATTGAATTTCCCGCTGCCCCGCGCCCCCGCTGCCGCGCTCGTGCCATCGCCCGCTGCCGAACTCGCGCCACCGTCGTGCTGCGCTCCCGCCTTGCGCCGCCGCCCGCTGCCGCGCTCGCCGACGCCCGCGCTCGCGAAACCCGAGCTCCTTCTCTACCTTGCGGTCGGGTTCGGGTTTGAATTTCCGACCCGTTTACCTACTCGGGTCGGGTCCGGGTTCAAATTTCTGACCCGTTTTAACCCAGGTCAGTTTCTGGCCCGTGACCCGAAATTGACATCACTGCTTGTAATACCCAAAAATCTCAGGTAAAAATACAATGATTCTATTCATTAAACTATACCCAAAATATTAAATTATACAAAAATGTGTGGAAATTATCACATTTGTTTTAAGTTTTTATTTTTCCACAAGTTTAAATTATAATCAATATTAATCTAATTAATGTAAATATTGTTAATTTAATTACTGTTAACAAAATTTGACGTGAACAGTAATGAACTCGAATTCTAATTATATATAGATAATTAAGATATTAACGCACTAATGCAAAAATACTAGTCTAATATTATTAAATAGCACTCAGTATTTCGCTACCTTAAACATGCAAAAACTAATTGAAATTCAGAGATCCGTGTTGGTTTAGCTAGGCAATAGGAACATAACAGCTCCCGTACACTAGTTACATTCGGTTTCAGTCGCCCAAAAGCAGATTTTACGAGTTTTGTGGGGCTGGAGTTCAACTAAGGCTTGGTTGGGATGGCTTTTTTGCTGTTTCTTAAAGCAGCTTTTTAGTGCAAAAATTAAAATTTTTATACTAAAAAGCTGCTTTAATAAGCAATAAGAAAGCCGTCCTAAACAAAACGTACATTAGTTTGGGACGACTTTCTTACTACTTAAAGTTGTTTTCTAGTTTAAAAATTAAAATTTTAATACTATAAATCTGCTTTAAGAAACAGTAAAAAAGCTGTCCCAAACAAAGTCTAAGACTTCATTTGGGGCGGCTTTTTTACTGCTTTTTAAAACAGCTTTTTAATACAAAAATTTTAATTTTTGTACTAGAAAGCTGTTTTAAGATGAGAAAGCCGTCCCAAACGAAGCCTAGCTAAGGCCGGGAAGGCCACAATCTGTGATAGTTGGGGGAAAATACAGTGAGGGGAGGTGGTTTATTTGGTGGAGGAAGAAACAAAAGAATGAAGAAGGGAGAAGAGTGAAAGTAGGGGGGAGAAGGAAAAAAAGGAAAGATAAGCATTTTGGTTGTTTTATAGTTATTTTATAGATTTATTCTAATATAGGTAAAATTCTTAGAGGAACCTACCACTGCTTAGTCCAAGTGGTGGAGAATCGACTAGGCAAAGCTCAGGTGCCAAGTTCGAATTCCCTCGATGATAGTGCCAGCCTTAATTGTCGGTTTGAGTAAATTGGTGTGGGTTGCTCAGGTCGATCGAGATTTTAACTGGCCTTTGAACAGTGTTTCCTCATCCAAAAAAAAGAAATCTTAGAGGAGATTATACCTAGTTATAATTTAGGATTCAACTGGTATATGCGGAGTGGAGGTTGCAAGCTAAACTTGTCATTTTAGAAAAAAAATGATTTAGTTCAATTGGTTGAAAAATTGAATTATAGAAATTATAGGATTTGAGAAATGTAGATTATGTAGGTGTTATAGGCCAAAAAGGAGAGGTGCTAGAATTGAAGAGGCAACTCGTCGCAGTGATAAGAAGTACAATTTTAATTTAAAAAAAATAAATAAATTTTAGTATTTTTAAGCATATACAATTGAAATTGAAAAAAAAAAGGGGTGAAAAAGGTATTAAATTTATTGCAATTTGATTGAGTGACTTTATAGTTATATATTCAATTATAAACAACCACATATAAATTGTAATAATCCAAGCTTAAAATGATATTTCATATGATTACATAAATGTTTTCATAATTGATAATATTCATGAAAAGAAAAGTATCGAGCTATTTATTACTTTCATATTCTTCTTATGCAAGTATTATATAAATATGTCTTTTATATTAATGATTATGTAGATATGACAATATTATTCTGACTAGTGTTTCTCAACTACGTTATTGCCACAAAGGTAGAGCAATGTTTGTTTGTTGATTTAATTATTTTCTTCTATTTTTCTGTTAATTTTATAGCCATTGTTGTATAAGAGATAAATTAATTGGAAAGATAAATTCATGACTAGTGTAAATGAATTTTGGAAATAAAATGTACATATTTAAGATGAAATATTTTGATAATGAAAGATAGCTTTCGTTGTGGCATATTGCTTTTTATATAAATGATGATTAGTAGCTATTGTAGATGATAATAAATTTTAAAATAGGCAATTCTTCCAAATTAGATTACCGGCGTGATAAAGAGAACATTCAAAGGAGCATATGAGCTTCTAGAAGTAATTAGAGCTATATAATTCTTAATGATTATTTAGTCAAAAATATATAATTGATTATAATCAACATATATTTATTAAGATGGGCATTCTCATCATTATCCATAGTTGTAATGAAATAGCCCTCATTTTTATTGACAACAAATGCACTAGATGACAACTTCGCTTTATTGAGAAGTGACAAAATGTTTCCTCCATTAGTTAGCTCGATTGACATATTTAGGCCGCTTTTAGGTCAGACAACCAACAAGTGTGATTGGCGGAGGCGAGGCAACAATTGTCGATAGTGATGTCTCCCATTGAGAAATTGAATATATATTCTCAATGATATTGATGCAAAAAAATCCAACGATTTTGATATATGAATATTATGATGGTTGTATTATCTTTTGAATAATTTTATAAAGCTCGAGGAATCTAAATCAAAGCCTATAAAGAATGGTGATCATAAAACACAATCTTAGCATCAAAATGCCCTCACTTTTAGAGTAATCCAATGTTACTAATGGTTTACAAATTATACTCATATACAATCTTGGGAAGGCTTGCAAATCAAATTTGAGTGTTTAAAAATGCTGATAACATACTATCATTTTTAAGGCAAAGTCTTAGGCTTCATTTGGGACCACTTTCTTTTTGCTTCTTATAGCAGCTTTCTAGTATAAAAATTTTAATTTTTGTGCTAAAAAATTGCTTCATGAAGTAGTAAGAAAGCCGTCCCAAACGAATAGTCTTTCACATGTAAATCAAAATAAATGTATATATCTCTCAAAAAAGAGTTTCATAGATATTGCCAAGTTTTTTAGAAGTTTAGATATATATATATAAATGTATTATGTGAAATCCAAGAAATTAATAATGATTGGTATACCATGTTTATTGTTAGCTGTGAGGAGACGTTAGGGGTAGGTTCAGCAGACCCCCTGCCCATTGAAGAGGCGATAACGATTGTATAAGGCACTTTCATAACTGTGAATAATCTGGTATTGAAAAGGATAAAGTTGACGGAGTAAGGCTTCGTTTAAGACGGTTTTCTTCCTGCTTCTTAAAACAGCTTTTTAATACAATAACTAAAAATTTTGTACTATGAAGCTGTTTTAAGAAGCAGTAAAAAAGCCGTCCCAAACGAAGCCTAAGAAGGGTGTATGGTCCACTTTGGTTGGCCAATCTTTGGCTTCTTTTGGGACAAATTTCTTATTAATTTATAAAGCAACTTTTTAGTACAAAAATTTTTTTAATTTAAAATTTTTTTGTAGCCTTTGTTTAGTCCATTCATACTCATTTTGCCTCAAATTATAATATCTATAAGGCCATTGGAATTATTTCAATTAAATAATCATTTTTGGCTATAAACACACAAAATTATAGATCATTAACCCATAACTAAAATTTAAAATTCTCGGGTGCTTTAAGATCTAACATGTACATCAAATTTAATGCTAATATGATTAGGCAATTTTGAGACCATATCAATGCCTTAGCCTTATTCAGTAATGCAACCAAATTAAATTTGATTAGGTTAACTTTAAATATCAAACTAAAAAAATTACATCTAAACTCGACTATTTGTCAAATCAAGTAAGCCATGTTAATTAAATTTTTAGGCCCGGTTCTCAGTCGAGCTCTAGTGGAGCAATCCCATTTAAGGTAGTTTAATTTTCTTAATCAAACATGTTATATTCTCTCACTTGTTTCCAAATAAAAAAAATAAAAAAATATTAATGGTTAGCAATAGGGATGTAATCGAGTCAAGCCAACTAGCGAGTTGGCTCAAGCTCGACTTGTTATCAGGCTCAAGGAGTCAAGCTTATCAAGCTCGCAACTCGAGCTCAATGGCTTATCGAGCCCGAGTTCGAATAACTCTCTACTATAGTCGCGAGCTTGTCGAGCAGCTCATGGAACTGACCTTTCGTTGCTAGTAGGAAAACGAAACCACATGCTCAAGCGGACAAGAAATGGAACTTGGAGCTTGGGCAGCGGGAAAAGGACACTCTGAGGTTGGAGCTCAGGCGAGCGAGAGCAGAAAAACGGAACTGAAGCTTTTGCAACGGACCTCGTGTGTGACCTCAGGACGAAGCGGGGCGAGGTTGACGACCCCTATGGGCTCGACAAGCCGCTCGACATGAGTTGAATCGAGCTTGAGCTCATCTTTTGAGCTCGACTCGAGTTCGAGCTAGGTTTTTGACAGTCGAGCTTGAGTCAGCTTGACTCGAACACCCCCTGACTCGACTCGACTCGACTCGTTTCGTTTGCACCCCTAATTGGCAATGAATATAATACAAAGTCACATGATATTACAAAAAAAAAGTATTAAGCTTCCTCTCACCTTGTATTTATTAATACAAATTCATTAAACTTTTTAAAATACAAAGTGGGACATGTAGCATTTATGACCATTAATTTCTTGTATGTTAGGAGAAGCAAGTAGGTTGAGCCGTTGAGAAGTAGAAGTTCAAATTTAATAATATAACCCATCTAATCCTACCAAATTAAGATTTATTTAAATCACTTCAAATCTTCAATGATCAATTAGATCATTATTAATCAGCCATAGTCGACTTGCGCTTATCTTATTGCCTCAATCATACTATGCAACAAACAAGCTTTCTAATCCCACCCAGTAAAGTTTTGGAGATAAGATTTGCTAATATATTTACTTATCCATCATGGCAACATCAATCAATGCCCCCTCTTTCCTTCCTCTGTAGCAATCATTTTCAGCCAAAAGCTCCACTATTGAATGTTCAATCAATTTATTATCGCTTTGCCATCTCTTTCCCTCACCCTTCCTCTTACCGGTTTGTTTCAGATCATATTTTTTTTATTATTATATTTTTCATTGCTGTTCCCATAAATTTTTATGGTGAAAAATAATTTTTTTAAAAATACTTATTAAAGTTCAATAGTTTTAAGATTCTGACAATATTTTATGGTGCAAAATATTGACCATTAAAAATATAAAGAAGTTTAGATGGATGAGTGACTTTAAAGTTAGATACAGAATGTGAAATGAGTATCTATGTGAGGAGAAATTATTTTGTGCGGAGGCCGGACGCAGTTCTATGTCTGGAGGTGAATCAGGTACAACAATGTCAGCAGTATCGAGCCGCGATACAAAGTGAAGGGGTGACATGGCGCATTCTTGGTTGGCCTTTGGATGTCATTCGACGTCCGCACATAATAATTAATCCTACGTGAGAAGGTTAGAATAGCTCTAGTGGCTGATAAGATTAAAGAGATCTACTCATCTTAGATGGTTTGGTCACATAAAACATCAGTCTTTCGATGACTTAAATAGGAGAATAGATGTATTAGATCTGGTCTATAGTAAGAAAAGTAGAGGTTGATCTAAAAAAGATTTGGTTATAAAATATTAGAAATGATATTTGTTTATTAGATTTAAATGAGAATTAAACTGCTAATTTGATACAACAAAGAAAAATGATTCGTATAGCCGACCCTAGAGTAGGATGAAATCTTGATATTATTATTTTTAGTGTTTTTGCTAATGGTCAAAATTTAATAATATATTAAATTAAATATTATGAATTAATAAATTAATATATATATATATATATATATATATATATATAATATAATTATATATATATATATATAATATTATATAATAAAATTTTTTAATGATTTATAGAAAATACTTTGGTTGTCACAGCGATCCAACTTCCGCATTGAAATAGGAAGGGAGTGTTATGGCTTATAGCCTTTGAAAGAAACGGTAAGCTTTGTGTGGATGGCTAATCCATGTCATAATAATTACTATCTATTCTACAAAATATTTTAAAATATATTTCATAATAATGGTTTTGGAATATTTTCCTTTTTTTATTCTTCAATATATTAGCCTTATTTTTTCTAATAATTAAAATACATCATCTCTTGTAAGTGTAGCATGAATAATATAATATAATAATTAAAGAGATTAAGCAAAATGAACATGAATAATATTGATCTATTTTTATATTCTTTATAATATTTTAACTAATTGTATCCATTTATAAATATGAAAAATTATGTGCATGTCAAGCGCTCTGGCTACCACTGAGCTACTGAGGAACAACGGGAGATTCGACCTCATACAGTTCAATTCTCGTTCTCAGCCCATGAACAATGAGTCTGAAGCTTCTTTCGTGTCTCCGTTCCATGCCTCGTTTCACAGGGAACCTCAACATGACTTTATTTCATTATATGACATCTATATCTCAGTTTCATTCATTTCATATCCCTTCTGTGTCATTGATATAATATACTCCATTTATAATATATTTATTTCTATCTATATAAATATGAAAATTTAAGGAATCGTCATAGAATAGAATTAGCTTATTTAATTGATTTAAGGGGGATTTTTTTATAAATTAGCATAATAGGGTTTAATAAAAGACCACAAAGCAGATTCAATGAAATAGACAGATTAATTAATTGAAGGGAAAAAATACTAATATAAGTCATTAACTCACTATTAATTTTATAATTAAGCTCAGTATTAGCATCTTGATTGGTGGGGACCAGCATCAAAATGTCTCCCCTTAAATCTACTATTGATCATTAATATAACAGCCAAAAATATTTATATCCACCTTATTAGCTTGAGTGAGTTTGAATCAAGAGATGATGTGATCAGATCTACTTTTTTATTCAAGCGATTAAGGCTTCGTTCGAGATAACTTTCTTACTGTTTTTTAAAGCAACTTAAAAATTTTTGTTCTAAAAAACTGCTTTAGAAAACAGTAAGAAAGTTATCATAAACGAAGCCTAAATCTATATGTGACAATTAATCCTTTGATATTTTCACGCATAATATATATATTTTAACCTAAGACTAATTCTCTCATATGAGGGTTCTTCATATTGAATATAAATTTTTTAGTATCATGAATTATCATGCATCAACAACTCACACAATTATATGGAACAATCATGATAGGGAAAAAAATCTTATGATGACATCATCAAAATTTTAATTAGGAAAAATCTTAAATCCCATGAACACACTTTGAGATTTGTGCAAAATATAAATAATTAATATTACATAATCCCACCAATTTTTTGTCAAGATATATTAAAATGAAAATTTTTTTCTCACTAAATTGATCTATTCATAAACTTTAATCATCAAGATAAAAAAATTAGAAACATATAAAAGTAATGAACTATATGAATTATTAGATCTAATTAAATTATCATTGATCTAATCTAAAAAAAATTAGAATTAAATATGATATACATAAATAATTAATTTATTTTTCAATTAAAAAACTTAATTCATTAAAATAAAAGCTAATATATTTGTAAGATAATGAATACAAAAAGCCATAGTTGTCTTGATAGCACTCTCATGTCCTACTCTGCAACACTTGTCCTTCAATTATGCTCTTCCAATTGCCACACTACATTCACTATTTAAATACCACCCATTAGTTGCTTTCTTCCACTTGTTATATTTTCTAAGTGGATTGTAAAAGCTCAATTATAGGAGAAATTATTATGTGAAGAATCTGAATGCAATCGAAGACGAATCCGAATGCGCCACGTCACCAGATGCACTGAGCCCTTGTGACGTGGCATGTCCGGATTCGCCTCCGAACACGTTCGGATTCCGCACACAATAATTTCTCCAACTATAGCCAATTAATCACCACAGACGTCTTTGGAGAGATTATTATATGTGAAGTCCGGAGGAAAGATAAATATAAAGTCTATGAGTGTACACAATAAATAAATAGTAAATACATAATGTATATAAATACTATGTATTTACTGTGTACCCTCACAAATCTGAAAGATTCGAACTCCGCACTTAATAATTTCTCCATCATGTGAGGTGTGTCCTGTAAAGAACTAAATGCTCTTTCACTGTATAAGTCTTTTCCACACTACATAAAATTATTCTTATTAAGAAGTACGTATGATTAAACTAATGCTAATTATTATTTTAATAATAATTAATGAACAATATGCTTATTTTTATTAATTAATAAATAAAATTAAAGGTATCCTTAAAATCATAGTACAATGATGTCATCTAAGAGAACAATAAAATAATAAAGCAAGTTGCAAATTATGCTTAGAATTTATAACTATCAATCTCAAAAAGTTATTCTCCTTATCCTTACACACAATCACTTCCCATCAGGGGGGAAATGAAGGTATAATTAAGTTTTAATATTATTTAAAAGTGTTTAGTGGATATAATCATAATGATTAAAAATTAATGATTATTCCATTTAAAACTTTGCCTCCACTAATAATTTAGGACAAAATAAGTAAAAAGTATTTGAGGCTCAATAATTGAAGGAAATTATTTCTTCAAATTAGGGTTTCAAATACAAATAATACATCTTTTTCTTCATTTTTCAGCCCCATTTTGAAAAAAAAGGACAAAATAATAATGCTATGGATGTCTTGTAGTTAGAAGTCAATTTAAAATTATTAAAATTTCTCTGTAAGCAAATATATGATTGTTAAATTCAATAATTGTAGTATTTTTTTGACATTAAAGTTTTATTTGAGATAATTTTTTATGGCTATTTTACTTCTTTTTAAATCAGTTTTTTAAAATAAAAATTAAAATTTTGTACTAAGAAGCTAGTTTAAGAAACAACAAAAAAGTCATCACAGCTTCGTTTGAGACAACTTTCTTATTATTTTATTATGAAACATATTTCTAATACAAAATATTCAAATAAAAAAAAGCTGTCCCACTGACGGTTAAATCATATAAAAAATATTAATCATATCATAAACATTGTGATGTAAGTTTGTTAGATAAGCATATTAATATGATTGCGTATTGAACACTACAGGAAAAACACCGATTATCGCGGTTTATGGACCGCCGGTTTTAACGGCGGTTTCGCCGGAGGTTAGACTGCCGGTTTTTATCGGTGGTTTTGTTACGTTAAGCCGCCAGTACTAGTGACGGTCACATAACCGCCGGAAAATCGCCGGACATCAATATTGCCCAGCGGTTTAATGGCGGCTTGATCCGCCGTTGATAAGTTATTTTGTTACCGGCGGTCCAGACCGCCGGTAAATGCCCTAAAACGAACGAACACGCACCTCGCATTTCATTCCTATTCTTTCCTTCTCTCTCTCTCTCTCTCGCTTCGATCGCTCTCCCGTCGCCTCCGCCCGCATCTCGCTGGATCAAGCCGGACATCAATGCCGGCGGTTACCCTCTCTCTCTCTCTCGCTTTGATCGCTCTCCCGTCGCCTCCGCCCGCATCTCGCTGGATCAAGCCGGACATCAATGCCGGTGGTTACCCGACGACAGCCGGCGGGTGTCCGTTGAAAGTCTAGCGGTCTAGACCGCCGTTACTATCGTCGGTCTTGACTGCCGGTGTATTACCGACGGTTTACCGACGCAACCCGGCGGTTAAGTATCCTCACGCCGGCCGTCGAAACCATCGGTACGCCGTCGATATCTTGACCGACGGTACATCGGCCGGAAAACCGCCGGCACAAAGCAATAAAATAACCGGCGGTTTAAGCCGCCGGGACACCGTCGGCGAATTAAGCCATCGGTAAACACCGCCGGAAAATAGTTTCCTACGCCATTTTTTCCGATGGTGCATCACCCGCCGCAAAGCCGCCGGTAGATTCCAAAACCGCCGGTTTTTTCTCCCAAACCGCCGGTTTTTGATGATTTTCCTGTAGTGGAATAAGTTTTTCTATGTAAATTCAACATATTAATATGTTATTATTATTATTATTTTAAAGTTATGAGTATAATAGTATAGCATGCAATATTCTATATTATATATCTCATGTAAGCAATGATATTAATTTTGTTGTATTGGGACTTAATAAAATGAGTCATAAATAGGCCCCACTCAAATATACATAAAAATATAATGAATTTGGGTAATACATTAATCATATTCCAACCGTATTTTAAATTAATAATGAGATTTATATTAGATATTGGTAAGGAAAAAATAAATAGGTGAGGAATCATCTGTTTAATTTTTTGCTACTATTTTTTTATTGTTTTAAAAAAATTATGTAAAAAGAAGCTATTTTTTACGAGAGCTTTTAAATAAATTATTTTCTCAATAATAATTTTATAACTCACACTTGTAAAAATTGATCGTTGCCCCAATAGACCCTTAGTTTAAAACTTCTAAATTAAATATTATTTAAAATATTTTGGAGCGAAATTCTTTGACATTTTTTGCTCCTTCGACATTGCAACTTCATGGAATGCTTATATTATAATTAAGGATATTTTAATTGGTTCATGACTCCGATGGGAGATCAATATTGACGTCCAGAAAGCTGTCGTGCCTCGTAATTATTTGATAAGGCCCAAGGGGCAGCTGATACATCACAAAAAAATCATATTGACCAGGCACAAATCTCAAGGCATATTTGAATTGAAAACTTTCAAAATTAAAACTGGGACCATATGTACTCCAATCTTAGCAAACTTTTTGTCAAATAGTTGTCTGGGCAATACGAACCCAATGACATCAAAATCAGTCCAGTCCTAGCCCAAGTGGACTCAAATTAAGGGCTTAAAGCGTACTTGAAAATTTCAAAACATTAATTGGATGAACGAATGATTTCCAAATTAGACATGCTTATAGTTGAATCGAGCAACTTGATGAGGCAAATCCAAATAGCCTAAGTTACTCAATTATTACATGAATGAGTCACTTAAATGCTAAATAAATGCTCAATAATCAAATGAATCAATATGAGCCGTACGATGAAGTGTTTTGAATTTTGGTTCAAATTACCAAAATGATCATAATAAAAAAATCTTTAAATAGTGCCCCATTCTTCATGTGAGGAAGAAGACTATATAGAACTATAGAAATATCTCTCGCATTTTTCTGTCGTAATCGTCGATGACCATTATCAGTTATTGCCGCCAACAACCACCATCACTACCAATGATCAACATAAAAAATCACCAACGTCTCAATAATACAAACAAAATTGAACCTTTTTGTTGGGTATATCTATCCGCTTGTTGACATATACTTTTTATAATCCCTATTAGAAAAATCAAGCCCAATTATTGAGTGCAAATAGTCCCTTTGTGGACACTTGATTTACGTAATTTTCCTTAAAGAAAATCAGGCGTTTGTTTAAACCCTCTCATATTCAACGATGAAGAAATAAAGATTCTTATATCTCCTACTTCGTAGTGGATACAACTGGATCAGGCCTCGTAGTTTTTTCCCTTTTGCGGCTTTCCACATAAAAATTTTCTATTCTTATTCCTTTTATTTGTGCGTACTGAATTTTTGTACTGTGCTAAGACGTAAAATATATACTCTACCGACTCAAATTTTCTAACATATAACAAGTGTGAAAACCTAACTTAGTTTTCAAGTAGGGTCTTGAGTAAGTACCATAGCTATTTTTATTCCAATAAAGCAGGAACATATCTATTACATGTCTACCTCAACAAGTGCTTGCACTTTAGCATCATATCCCTCTAATTCTTCAGTCCAGTGCCTCCAAACACAATCAAAGTTGAAAAAGCTATTGCATCTTACTAAAACTTAAATGTTTACTGTTACATATGCTCTAAAAAAAATAGACAAAAAGTAGTGTTGTGAATTGAGAATCTCTGATCTGATTTTTACTTGAAAATCACAGCTGAAATAAAGTTTATAAGGCATTTAAGCTTTATTTAGAGCTAAATACGGCTTCCTTTAGATTCATTATTATGTGCGGTCAGGGAGGGCATTCGGAAACGAATAAGTGCGCGTCACGTTATTTTTTTATGAGTAATGCTCAATATCGGGTGACGCGGTGCCATGAGCGGACCCCAATGTGTTGAGGGGGGCAAATGCCCACCCTAAAAAAAAAAAGATTGGATATTTTAGAATATTTTGGGTGTTTTGGGCATTTTTCCCCTCTACAATTTTTTTTTTCCCTAATTTTATTAATCCCAAGCGTCTTTGTCCATCCCCCACCAAAAATTTTTTTTTATCCACCCTAAAAAAAGAAGCTGGATCCGTCCCTGCGTGGCGCGCTCTCATTTGTCTCTGAATTGCCCGGTGACCGCACAAAATAAATTATCCTTCATTTAAGACAATTTTCTTACTGCTTCCTGCATCAAATCTTTAGTATAAAACTTTCTTAAAAATAGCAGAAAAAAAAAAGTGGCATGGGAAAATCTGCTAAAGCAGATTTATTCAAATATTGAATTCAGAAACAATCCCACCAAATAATGGATTTTTATCTGTTTCCAAACATGCTTTGCAGGCACATACAGCCAATGGGGCCTAAGCGGAATAAAAAGGCTTTGTTTTTTTTTTACGAAAATATTTTTTAAAGAACAATGGCAACAATTTAAATATTTAGGTGGAAATCACATTCTTTTAAATAAATTAAGTCAGTCGATATATAATTTTCATCTTTGATCGATTTGTCTTATGCTGCTAGTTTTATGTATTTTTGTATAAACGCATAATAATTTATTAAAGATTAAATATTCAATCTATGATAAACAAAAAAAAATGTGATAGTTTTATATTTCTCATGAATTTTTGTTTGATTGGTGTTGACATGCTAACAATCATGATTTTTAATATAAAATTTTAGGACATTTATAATTGAGTTAGAATTTTCAATAATTAATTTTGAGATTACCAATATTTTATTTTTAAAAAAATTATACTAAAAACAATTAGGTTTGCATGACAACACAAACCCATCTACATTAAGAACATCTATATCTAAGTCAAAATTAGACTAAGGTTTTGTTTTGGACGATTTTCTTACTGCTTTGTAAAACTGTTTTTTAAGTACAAAAATTTATTAAAAGCGGAAAAATGGTGGTCTAAAGCTGCGCCAAATGAATCTTGTACAGTTTTCTTACTGCTTTCTAATGTAACTTTCCAGTACACAAAATTTTTTGAATTAAAAAACTGCTTTAAAAACATCAAGAGAGTATTTCCAAACGAAACATAAATCAAGTGATTATAAGCATAATTCAAAAATTAATGAGTCCATTTGCAAGCTAGTCGTTTTTTGAATTTTATATGCTTATAATTGAAACGATTGAGTCCAATATTAGACAATTATGTGTTTATCAATATATTTAGATGTCATAAGAATGCAAAATGATCAAGTGAATTTTCTTGGCTAATCTAATTGATATTTATAGATAATTATATACATAATCATTGTCACCTTTGAAAGTTGCATATAGCGAAATTAAAAGATCGAAAAATTACAATATGGTACAAATATGTATGTAGACTACTATGACAATCTTCCTCCCTCAACAAAATAAAAAGAGAAGAGAGTCATTGCCACCCAGTGTCAATAGTATATCAACATCAATGTTGATCATCACAAGCTTTGGACACCAGGTGTCGAAATATTTTGATGTCTATCGTCATCGCTACCGCAATATGATATTTATTAGCCATTGATATCCAATATAAAGCTTTCCGGTCAATTGATCTCCCTCATATCAAGAGAAAGATATAGCCAATGATTTAAGATAAGCGAACGTCTATTTTTATCTATGAATCCTCACTCTATTAAAACAGTTTTTTGGTACAAAATTTAAAAATTTTGAACTAGAAATCAGCTTTAAAAAACAATAAAAAAGCTGTCTCAAACGAAAATTTTTGTACTAAAACTTCATTTTAGAAAGCAATAAAAAAGCCGTCCCAAACGAAGCCTAAGACTTTGATCCCTTAAAAGTTCTAATACCATTATCTGAGATGCATCTCATGATTAATGTTACTACACATTATAATGAATAACATCATTTATAATATTTAACTCATACTAATGAATTTATTTTCAATTATATTATGTTTATATATTTTTTATTATTAAATTGATCACATAAAAAAAATCTCATGTCTCATATGTATTATTCTCAACTTATTAGTATAAATACATAATCTTTGTACGTACAACTCTAATATATCTCAATTATTAGGAATATTGAAGCAATTATTAGATGTGATGTTTAACAAACTATGCAAAATTAAAATTCTTTAAACAAACGATGCAAAGTAAAAATTCTTCGTGAATATTAAAAAAGGAGTTTTATAAGCCAAATAACTATTTAAAGCGATCTATGTAGAGTAGCAAGTCAAATATATCATTCATGAGGATGACATTAACGGACAAATTTCAGTAGTTTAAAGTATTTTGTGATCTCATTTTCTTTTACTCCAGATATTGTCTGATCACCTTTCCTTTTCTTCTAAAGAAAAAAATATAGAGGTTTAGGCTTCGTTTATTTTTTTGGTGCTTTTGTAAAAGACAGTTTTAAAAAACATTAGTTCAGAAAATGGAGTTTTGTAACGGAGAAGCATATATAAAAAGCTTTATCAAAACTGCAGAAAAATGAAAAAGAAATAGTTATTGGGAACGTGATTTGACAAACCAAACAACACAAAAAAAATTCCTCCATTTCCAAAAACGGAAAAGGCAAAAAAACGCTCAAACAAATAAAGCCTTAGTTTGTGATGACTTTCTTACTGCTTCTTAAAGCTATTTTGTAGTATAAAAATTTTAATTTGTGTACTAAAAAACTGTTTTAAGAAGCAATAAGAAAGCAGTTCCAAACGAAGCTCGAATCTCTTACCATCTTCAAAATTTGATCATTCAACTAAAATTACGATTGAGATAGCTTTCTTAAAATTTTGTTTTTAAGATTGCATTCATAATTTTTATTTAATCATTATTTTTTTCCAATGCTTTTAATGACTTTTTATGATATAAAGCTACTTTTTAAGACAATTTTCTTTTTAAAATTGTTTTTTCGCAATAAATTTACAAACATATTTATTAAAAGCTGCAGCCGTCTCAAATGGGACAGCTATAACGATTCGTTTGGGAAGGCTTTCTTATTGCTTATCAAAATAACTTTTTAATTAGTACATTTTTTTTAATTTTTTTACTTAAAAACTGCTTTAAAAAGTAGCAAAAAAGCCGTCCCGAAGGAATTCTAAGATTTCATATGAGATGCCTTTTTATTGTTTCTTAAAACAACTTTTTAATTTTTTACTAAAAAAATGCTTTAAGAAACATAAGAAAGCCGCTCATCTCTTAAGAAGCAATAAAATTAATGCTGACTACAAAGCTTTCTAACACCGCAATATTTAGATCTTAAGATTTAAAGATTGTGGTGTTGCTGCTCGTCTTTTAAAACCAATACGCATTAATTTTATTTTTGCTGCAATTAGATCCCTAATTAAGTAGTGCTTTGATATATTTTCATGGATAACATGGATCCAATATAATAGGGAAAAAAATTAATAGGAGTCATAAAATTAATTTTTTTTTTGGGGGACATCCTATATAAGATAAATATATACATATAACATATATATAAGATTAAAATTTAAGACCTAATAAACGAAAAATTATTTTGTATGGAGATCGGACGGAGAATTATGTCCGGAGATCAACCAGAATGCACCGCGTTAGTAGTACCCAACCACGGTACTGAACAGTACCGAGGCACAATACAGACTACCGAGCAAGATATAAGTGACATGACGTATTCTAATTAGTCTCCGAATGATGTCAGTATCCGCACATAATAACTTTTCCTAATAAACAAATCAAGTTGAGTTAGGTATATAAGTTTATCAGTACTTAAAGAAGTACACACCAAACAGCCTAGATTATCTCCAATCTCCAAAGTCTAATCTCTACTCTTTGTTTGTTGATTTTGTACATGTTTTGCAATTTCCGCGGAGTACTGATTTGTCCTCCGATCCAACGCTCAATGTTGGATAAGACGGTAGGGTTAGCTATTTCTGTACTAATTTCTACTTTATCCTATCCTGAAAGGGATAGGAATTCTGATATCGCATCGACTTTATATTCATTCTCTACTATTAAAGTTTCTTTCTTGTGATATCTCCGGTCTATACTTATTTCTCTCAATGTTTACTGTTCTTATCGTAGGCTATAAGTAGCAGATATTTATTTTAGTTTTTTTGTGATCCATGGAGGGAGGCATGTGCTGAAATAGTTAAAAAGTTATAATTTTGATTAGACCTACAGTAAAAATTGAGAGTGCCAGCCGTCTCCTCATTCAGAGGCGAGGGCGAGAAGGTATTGAAAGTTACGTGGAGGAAGAAGACACGGAAAAGGGGGAAAGGTTGCTTTATTGAAAGGTATTGCTTTTAGTTTTGGATGCTATAGCTAGCTCTGCTAGGACTGACTTATTGAGTGTGTTTGTTGGGCGACTTGGAGATCTAGTGCGTAATGAGTCAATAATGGGGTTTTGGGGTGTGATTCTTTACTATTATTCGCAACGTATTGCTGCTTCAGTTGATCTTGAAAGCAAAAATTGGGATCCCTGGTTGTTTTAGGGGTAGAGGGATGGGATCTGTGGGTTGAAGTCAAAAGCTGCTCTTTTTTGCTTCTTTCTGATTTTGCTTTCAAAGCTGTATTATTTTGTTTTGGGGGCATTGTTTTAGATGGGAATGTTATTTGGATCTTCAACTATTTTACTTGTTAAGAACACTGGCTATATATCTGTTAGAAACTTTCTGCTGGCGTTGAAGTAATGCTTTTATTGGCATGATTTTTAAGGTAAGAGTTGTATAGTTTTCCTACTTCAATCCTCGCTTATGGTTGGCCTTGTGAGTTTTCTTTAACTGTGTATAATGATTTCCTCACTGTTTGGGAGCTTAGAGGTTTCTTTTTGTTGTAGTTCTTTTGGGTGATTTAGGTGAAGTACGCATGAGGAATTATGTCTGTTTTACAAAGTCTGTTGCTTTTTGCCCTTTGCAGGAAAAAAACGGCGCACAAGCTCTTTTTCTTGGATCCTTTCTGCTAAGATGGACTGGAATTTGAAGGCTCCGTTGCAGTGGGAGTGGGAAAATCTGGCCTTGTTTTCTGGGAAAGAAAATGAAATAACGAAGTTTACAACACAGGTTGAATGGAGGGCTGAAGATGGTGGCGTAATCAGTAATGGATCTGTGTATTCATCAGGGAGTGGAACTTCTTCTGGCTCAGAACTTGGTAATGGTTCATCCAAAAGTTCAATCTCTGCATCTGTTGGCTCTTCATCAAAAGTTGGAGCTACTATATCAGAGTTGAACTTTGAAGCAATTGAAGGCTTACATCAGAATCTGAACAAGAATAATATGCCGTTCAGGGGTGAAGATACTGGAACGTCTCCAGTGATAGTTGGAAGAAGTGGTGCTGGGGAGCCACCTATAGGTCTAAAACTTGGCAAAAGAACTTATTTTGAAGATTTTGGCACCGCAAACGTCAAGACATCTTCGGTTTCTATCACACCAGATGATCCTTCTTCTGTTAAGAAGTCTCGTCTATCTCATCAGGCCTCTCAGAATACTTACTGCCAGGTTGAAGGGTGCAACATTGATTTGATTGGAGCAAAAGATTATCATCGTAAGCACAGAGTATGTGAAAACCATTCTAAAAGCCCTAAGGTTATAATTGCCGGTCAAGAGCGACGTTTTTGTCAGCAGTGTAGCAGGTATAGTTCCTTGCATTTGTTGCTGAAAGCAAATTATTATAGCTCATTTCCATTATTTTGTAGATGTAATTTTGTTTGATATTGAAGCCAATCAAGAAGAACTGATGTGATTGTTATGCATGGGATTTCTTTGTGCGCCTCATTTAGATTTAGGCTTTGTTTGGGATGGCTTTCTTACTTCTTCTTAAAGCAGCTTTCTAGTACAAAATATTTAATTTTTGTATTAAAAAGCTATTTTAAGAAGCAGTAAAAAGCCATCTCAAACAAGCCTCAAACTACTGTGTTCTTGATACTGGTGGCCTAAAAAAATTTATAGATTGTCAAGAGATACACACATCGACAGGGAATTGAGATATAACTATCATTCAAATTGGATTTTATTTTAGTGAGCTAGTGAAACCTCCCTGAATTTATAGGATATGGCTTAGTTTCTTTTGTCTATGTTCATTTCAATTATTTCTTGATGCGGCTTGACTCAACATCCAGTTTTATGGATTTTGGTTTTTTTTGCATTTGTTTAAGGTTCCATGATTTGTCTGAGTTTGACCAGAAGAAAAGGAGCTGTCGGAAGCGCTTATCTGAACATAACTCACGGCGGCGCAAACCACAGCCTGAAGCAATTTCATTTAACTCACCGGTTCTTCCTTCTTCATTTTATGGTATGGAACTGTCTTTCATATGTTTTGTTTAATTAAAATCCTCAAATGATTAGTGCTAATGGTTTTTTTATTTTGTCTGATACTAGTTCATAGCCTATACTGTGATTTTATGTTATTGTATTTACATCTTGAACCAAATAAATTTTCTCTGAGCTGATATATTACTGTTAGAATATTTGTTGCATGTGGTCACTGAAGGTGAACTTCATTATTTTGTAACTTACTCGTGCATTCCTTTTTTGAATATGAGCTTAAGTAATCGAACGAAGTATTTCAACCACTTATGTCTGGTAAGGTTATTTCAATTCATGCTCTTCATCTATAACTTTAACTGAGGGAAAAAGAGTTAATATCTTCTTATGAGCATGGCAGCTTGCTCAAATTCATGGCAAAGAAAGGTGTGTTTGTTTCTGATTGTTTCTGAATGTATGCTGCTCCCGCTTAAAAGTCTTTGGCTATTTAGATGCAAATCAATCACGGGCGGATCCCCGCTCAAGTCAAGGTGGGCAAATGCCCACCCTCGAACAAAAAAATGTGGGAAATTTATATACATATCACTTTATTTTATATTATTTACATTTTTAACATCTAAAACTTTAATATTATATGTCTGCCACCCATAGAACAAATATGAGTGAATGGAATGAAATATTAAAGTTTATAGGGTGGTATGAGTGATAAGAATGATATATATGAGTTATATATTTGAATTAAAATTTTATATGAGTGGTGAGAATGCAATATTAAAGTTTTGAGTGTTAGATATATAAATAGCATGAAATAATGTGGTATTTATGTAAATCTCCCAAAAAACTAATGTATAGGAGGGGCAATTTTGGAATTCTGTCCCCCTAAAAAAAAAAATTGCCCTAATTTTATCAATCCCGCGCGTGCCTGCCCATCTGAACCACTTGCACTTTGCAGTTCGCAGCCACGTTCCCGAATGTCTTTGTAGTTCGCAGCCACGCTCGTGAATTATTTTATTATTATTACTATTTGATGTTATTATTTTATTTTACTTTATTTGGTTATTATTATTGTTGTTGTCTAATTAATTAAAATCTTG
Source organism: Dendrobium catenatum (assembly GCF_001605985.2). Classification (NCBI taxonomy): domain Eukaryota; kingdom Viridiplantae; phylum Streptophyta; class Magnoliopsida; order Asparagales; family Orchidaceae; genus Dendrobium; species Dendrobium catenatum. The sequence goes on along the minus strand of NW_021319483.1, from coordinate 2,509,996 downwards.
CCCATCGTGAATAAAGAAGCTGAATCAGCCCCTGAAATCAATGCCTTTTTTTTTTCTTGCAATTGTTCTTTTGTGTATTCTTTTTTTATTCTGCATTGTCTGTTGATTGATGCCTCTGAATATTATCTTTATTGTTTAGTCAACACGTGGCTTCATATTGCCTAGCCATATTATTTATGTTGATGGGCTGCTGAGAGTTGTGTGGTTATCAGGTGCAATTCTGTCTTAACAGAAGAAATGGATTTTTGTTTGGTGATCTTTGTTGACTACTTAATGCACTTATGCATTTTCAAATGTAAATTGATTTGATTATTAGTACTGTTTTACAGGCAGTTACTGAGCTCATAAACGAGCCTACTTTATTCATATCCTTGCTCGGAAATCTAAAGATATTGAGCTAACTGGAATGCTGGAGGAAATTTATTGAAAGGAAATGTAGTTGTAGTCATTAACTAACTTTAAAACACTAGATGACCAATTTTTGTAATATTAATCTGTTCTTGTAGCCTGGGAGATTTTCTTACATCTTGCTTTTCAGCCTTTAATTCTATTTAAAACAGGGAATTTTTGGTTAACTTTGATATAAGGAGAGAAAGATTCCATGCTATTATTAGTTATAATTCTATTTATTGGAATTGGAAAGTCAGAGGTAGGGGGGCTTGGGGTGGGTGGTTGAGGTGGGTGGTTGAGGTAGGGAATAGGTGCGGTTGTAGTGATGGTGGTTTCCATGTTGTCTACAGAAGAAAACAAAACCTCCTTGATAAGAGATTCTAGGAAAGTATTTCCACATCCACGAAACTTTCCCTTCTAATTTTGTTTAATTGTGTCCTTCTGCATGTATCTCATTTACTAAGAATGATATGGAGTTGTTTCTTGCAGTGAAGCAAGTGTAGTATATCCTGTTTTTCTGAGATGCACTGCATGTAGCTCTCAAGCCATATACCTGAAAAAATAAGGGTGTTTAATATGCGAGTGGCATAATTTATATAAATTGTTAGGATTGGTCCAGTTTTATATTAAGTCATTCTGCAAGATATCACACTTACGTAAATACCTATATATAAATGCCATTGGTTGATGTACAATTTGGGGAAAATTGAATAAAGCTTTAGAAAGATTTTTCTCCTAAAATCTGTCATCTCGCCGTCTCCTCCCTTCTATCTCTCCCTCTATCTTGCAAGAAGATCAAGAAGAGTTCAAGAGCTCTTCCCAATTTTATAACAAATGGTATTAGAGCCTGGTGGAGGCGATTGACGAGTAGAAGGGTTCTTGTCCAAGAAGGGAAAGGAGAGGTTGGCGATTGGGCAAGGCAAGGGCTCGCGATTGCGAGCTGTAGCTAATCCGATGTCTCCATCTCGGTCATGAGCTCACGATCGCCTTGAACGGTAATGTGAATGAGCTTCTTGATGGCGAAGACAACGACCTTATTGCAGTGTCAATGCTTGCTAATGTAGAAGTCTTCTTGGTACCATTGGCATCAAAGGCGGAGGGCTTGAAGGCGGAGGAGGAATCTTCATAGAGGATCTCACGGAGCATAAAGGAGACGTCCTTATTGGAAGGGCGGTCATCGGGGCGGCACTGGCAGACCGGGGGATGGCGGAAGAACTGAAGAAATAGTCAACATAGGTGTTTCTTCTTGGAGAAGTTGCGCTGGAGGTGAAGTCGATGGAGGTTGCTGGCAGATCTTGAAATATTTTGTGGTTAAGCTTGGCACCAATGAGGACATAGAGAACAAAGGTGCAAACGAACAACTGAGCGCTTGGCACAGAGAGTCTGTCTATTAGGGTATGAAGCGATATTTGAACAATGACAGAAGTTTTGTTGTTGGGTCATCAATGTAGTTAGGATTTGAACAAGATCTGGACAATTGCAAGAGTGTTGAAATATGGGCGATTCTAGTCTTAAATGAAATAGCAACTTAATTGTAAGATCTAGTGGGAGAGACGGGCAATTGGCAAGCCTGGATAGGGGAAGAACAGTGGCAGAAGATGGCATTTCTTAAATCGAGCAGTCGAAATTCATGTTGATCTGGAAAGCTGAAGGCGCCACGGGATGATCTTTCTCAACAAGAGCATAATTGATACGCTTTTGAGCATTTGGAGCAGTTGATTCACTCCATAAATTTTAGAAAGAAAGTTGAAAGAGAAAAGGAAAACTGGACAAGCACGCGTTTGTGTACAGGAGCAAACGGATAATGTGGGAGAACACAGTTTCCCGACAGGCAGGCTTGGAGCAGGCTGAACGCTCACAGGGGCATGTGTAGGAGCTAACGGGCATGGAGGAGGCTCGGTTTCGCGGTTAGGCCATGAAGCACGAACGGCCGCTAATCATGCAAGTGTGAAATAGACGCTGGCATTCTGTTCGAGAGAAATTGTGTGGACCAGTCACCGGGGTGCGGAGGCAGGGTGATGCGCATGTTTTCGAGCGAGATAGACGTGCAGAAGCCACATGGTTGGAGACGCACGCGGATTGTGTGTGTGCATTTCACTCGGGATTGGACGGCATGGACGCGTGGTGTTGCACGTGAGTTGGACTTCGGGTGTAGTCCATGAAGAAATGGGGAGATGAAATATGAATATTGTTCTTGATGGAAGCAGGTGAGTAGTGGCTCTCGGTCAACAGGGAAGCATGAAAATCCGCCGCAAGGTGGAGGTGCAACTACTAGGAGGTGACCGGTGGAATGGAGAGCAAGGTGTTGTTGCTTGATCAAAGACAGTAAGATAACATTCAAGATTTCTCTTCCATTTTTTTTTTTTTTTTCATTGTAACATATGATTCAAGGTGAAGATTGTTAGGATTTGTCCAGTTTTACATTAAGTCGTTCCGCAAGATTTCATACCAATGTAAATACCTATATATACATGCGATATGTTGATATACAATTTGGAGAAAATTGAATAAAGATTTAGGAAAAATTTCCTCCTAAAATCTGTCATCTCTCTCTCCTCCCTTCTATCTCTCCCTCTCTCTTGCAAGAAGATCAAGAAGAGCTCGAGAACTCCTCCCAATTTCTTAACATAAATTCATGTTGAATATGGCAAGCACAGCGAGGCAGTCTCGTGTTGGAGCATTGCAAGGCTGCTGCTTACTATTGCCCATATGCCAAGGTGGTCGTTCACAATGGCATAAGCATGAAAAAAAAAAAACAAGAGAAAGCATGACCAGATTTGTTCCCAGGGGACCTCAGCACTCTTTTTTTTCTTCTGCCCTGCCCTTGGCAACACAAATCCTCTCCTTTCCCCAATACACAGAAGGTAGGAATGTAGGATCCATCGGCGAAAGCGGGTACTTTAGACTTGTATGATCTTTTTGCATTCATTCCTGAGTTTTTCATGTTTGAAAACTTTTTCCTGTTTCTTACGTTGATGTAGCACTAAAACTTCAATGCTCTCTCTCTCTCTCTCTCTCTCTCTCTCTCTCTCTCTCTCTCTCTTCTATCAAATATTTTTATGGTCCATCCAGCTCTGGATGCCACACTGGTCAGTTTGGAAGTAAGAACTATCCAAAAACAACAAATTTTTCAATTTGCTTCACAGCATGAATGCCATGAACTATTCTAGATACCAAATTTGTCAGTTTTAGAGTATATATATATATATTCTTATATTTAGCATCTATCTGTTTGTTCTACCAACTATGAAGGTCTCGGACTTGTGTACAGATTATGCTATATGCTATAAGGTTGCATGTGCACCGGCATACAAGCAGACATGCTTTAAAGCCAATTTTTCTGATTAATTTTCTCAAAACTGAAACTAATTTATTGGATGCAGCAAATGGACAACAAATGAACTTTTTTCTAAGTCGAGGTCCAGTTAGTAATGTAAGGCCTTCGGCAAGTTCCTTGTGGGAAAAATCATCTGGCTTTAGCCTTTCAACAACAGAAGGATCTTGGCCTAAACCAACCAAAGCAAGTGTTGATGGAGCATTGCATTTGCCTTTTATGGATTTCTCTGATACCTTTCCTGCATCACATCACGGTTTCAATAGAACTATACCATTCAAGGGCACCACTGCTGAGGTCCTTAGTCAAGGTAATCTCTTATATTTTATATAATAGTTATGCCTCTTTGGACTTTCTGCATAGATTTGATTAATGTACCATGCACCATGGACTGCTGTGAATTTTACGTCTTTTACTTAATTTTATGATTGTTCCAATAAGGTTGTTTCATATTGGGAATACGAATTGCCACATGATTGCGAGGGCCTTTTATCTTTTCTAGTCTTCATTTATCTTGGCTTTTCTTTGTTTTGATGTAAATGTAATTTTGTTACATCAGTGATGTCAAAATCGGGCCACGGGTCGGGTTCGGGACCAACCTGGAATTGACCCGGCACTGTTCGACCCGACCCGAACCTTATCCGTTTTTTCAAATGGGTCAGTTTTTCGAACCCGAACCCGACCCACTTCGGGTATATTTTACTAAAAATTTTTTAGTTAATTTGATTTAATTAAACCTTAATCAAATCAAGGTAAGATTTACTTCATTCAATTTAAAATAAATCAGACTTAATTCAATTTGGGCAATATGATTTATTATTTTTTGGAAATAGCATTTACTTATTTCATAACAATATTTTAAAACCCTCCTAAATTAATTAAAAATGGGTCAAACCAACTATTTCGGATTTCCGGGTCAACCCGAACCCGAACCGGTTTTACAAATGGGTTGAATCCCTAACCCAAACCCGACTCGATTCGGGTTCAGGTTGACTTGAACCCGAAATTTTTGGGTCAGGTTTTCGGGTCGTATCAAATATTGGCACCCCTTGATTCATGGATACTTTGAATTGAAAACTAGTCTCACTTGAATATGCAATTAAAACCTAAGTGGACAAACTTCACCTTCCTCCTGCAGGTCGAAGAAAGTTGCAATTTGTTGTCTGTTTTTCTGAGTTCTGATTTTCAAAATTTATACCGGTTAAGATATGTGGTTGCTTGTTCTTCTATGGTTAGTTTGATAGTTTACACCATCAATTTTGCCATCCAAGTTACATACTGTGTTATGACAACTTTGTCTGGAGTTCCAAAAAAAAAAACTTTGGAAATACATATGATTTTAACTTTATATTCCATATCAATTCAGGACACAATGGCGAAAAAGGATTCATGTAGCTAACCCCACGTAGTGGGACAAAGGCTTGATGTTGTTGTTGTATTCCATATCAATTGTGGGTGTTAATCACTTTCATAGTCTCATTCCTTTCACCTCACTTCCACCTCTCCCGAGTTTAACTGAGAGTATGCTAAACTTCCTCTTCTAGCTGAAGGAAAATGATTTCTTCTGTCAAGCAACCACTCTTTTATGCTTGCTACAAACATCTCTGCTTGAGCAATGAGCACCTTGGTTTTCTTAAGCAAGTCTTAACTGCAATCCTGCAAGTTGGCTTTAGTCTGCAGTTACTAGCTTTTAAAGTTTTATCTTTGACCTTACCAATTGTATGTGTTTATAGAGAGAATTGCCGCGCTAGAAATCTAATTGTTTCTTTTTCTAAGAAATTTAATTCTAGTGACCGCCTTCATGATTATGCCAAGCTTCCAACTTCTAATGGTTTACCAAGATATTTTAAAGAAAACCATTTTGAGTTAATATGACAGTAGCATGATCACTTTGGCACTTTTTTATTCTTTTTAGGTACCAATTTGCTTCATATTCAGTGATGTGTTTTACCATATCAAGTGAGTTGAGAAGCAAGAAAAAGTGTTGAAAACAAATATAAAGTGTTTTAAAAGAAAGAAAAAAAACTTCTAAAAATTTGCCTAAGGCTCAATAGTTGACATACAAATTTATTTCCTTGGTGCTTTCACCCAGCGGATTAATCAAGATTTAGAGGTAAATGGGATGAAAAGGCCGGCAATTTTCATATAATTCATTTTTGGCTTTACCCTTAGAGATAGGATACGAAATGAGCATATACGTGAAAAGGTTGGAGTAGCACTAGTGGAAGATAAGATTAGAGAGAATAGTCTTAGATGGTTTTGTCACATTAAACGGAGGCCTTCCGATGACCTTGTTAGGAAAGTTGAGGTATCATATTTGACTTATGTTAAAAAATGTAGAGGTAGACCTAAAAAGACTTGGTCAGAAAATATCAGAAATGATCTTTCTTTATTAGATTTAAATGAGAATTTGACTTTTAACATGACACAATGGTGAAAAAGTATTCATGTAGCCGACCCCACGTAGTGGGACAAAAACTTGATGTTGTTGTATGCATGGAAGAAACTTTCATGTTATACTTAACCACAAGAGTTTATTCCAATCCTTTGGGGCAAGAACCATCTACAAACACACCTGATCACCCCCCCCACCACCCCCAATTTTACAATACAACCCTTGTACTAATATTGTTTTGAACATCTATGTTTCTTCAGGTCTGGAAGCTTCTGTCTCAACTTCCAACTTGAATGGAGCACCAGACCTTCGAAGTGCTCTCTCTCTTCTGTCAAACGATTCATGCGGTCCCTGCAACACTGGACAGAGCAATATGATCCAATTTGCAAGGACTAACCCCACTGTGGCTTCTCATCCTCCAGTTCCTGCTTCTACCTCCCTACCAGAATGTTGGCATGACGACCATTCTCTGACTGAGCAAGCTCTGGCTTTCAATTTCAACGGTTCTGGAAGTCACTTCCAAGAGTTCCATCTCAGCAAAGCTCCATTTGATAGCCCTTTATTTGAAAGCAATCAGGTTTTTTCAAAGTCAGATGGTCACTTCCTGGGGTTCAAGACCTGAATGGCTTGCTGCTTTTACTGCTCTCTAAGGCTTCGTTTGGGACGGCTTTCTTACTGCTTCTCAAAGCAGCTTTTTAATTCAAAAGTTTTAATTTCTGAACTAAAAAATTATTTTAAAAAGCAGTAAGAAAGTTGTCCCAAACGAAGCCTTAGTTTTGACAACTTTTTATTGTAGCACTTCTACTTCCTGATTAATTACTGAACTGAATTTGATCTATGACTATTCAGAACTTGTTGTTCTGTTATTTTATGAGAGAATAAAGCATGGTTGAGAACAATTTTTTTGCTTTTAGTGCTTCTGGTTCCATTGAAGGTGATGATGAAAATATAAATGATAAAAGAGGGTGAGGATATCTGAATTTTTGAACTTTTGACTTTATTTTGAAATTTGTGTGATATAAAATTGATTGATTATTTAAATATTATATTTATGTTAAATTAAATTTAGGGTTTTGAATTCATGATGAAATTTTGGTATGATATCCTCACCCAAATTTCTATTATAGTCCAATGTTGATGTGCATATCTTTTAATAAATTGATATTGTCATAGTTTTGAAAATATAAGGGATGTGTGTTTTTTTAAATGTCTCAATTAAAAAAATAAAATAAATAGGGATATCAAGATAAAAAAATGTTATTTAATATTGAGAAATTTATGAAAATGTAATTAAATTCATATATATTTATATGCCAAATAATTAAAGTTTTGTGTTTATTTATGTACGATGTTTTAATTTTTAAATTATATAAAGACATTATTAATATTAATTTATTTAAAATAAAATATATATTTTGATGTGATTTAAATATTATAATATTGTATAAATATATATAATTTGAATACTTGATATATAAATATATAAAAATTTTATGATAGGTTAAATCCTCTTTGTATTTCTTTACTAATAGGTATGATCAATTGGAATATGGTTCCATAAATAATTTCAATGACTAAAATATCAATTATAATTGCCACCCAATCCTTCAAATTTATGACTTAGTGGCACAGTAATTTATTATTTTTTTTCTAAAATTAATGTCATTTAATTTTGTGTCAGAAACTTTTTCTGAACGTTTTGCGCATCACCAACGGTTTTTGCGTTCTACCATTGATTTTTACACGATAAAACATTCAAGCCAGCTGCAGTGGTTTTTTTTTTTATTTTTTTATTTTATAAAGCCAATTTATTGCTATGAGCAAACGTGACGTTTATCAAATGCATGAGACTAATAAGGCATCTTTGGGACAGTTTTCTTATCGCTTCTTAAAATGATCTTTTAATATAAAAATTAAAATTTTTATACTAAAATATCGCTTTAAGCAGCAGTAAAAAAGCCGTTCAAAATGAAACCTAAAGGGCTCCTTGGTTGGCTAAAAAAATGGATGCAATATAAAAGAAATGGAATTCAAAGAATTCGGTATTAAATAATATTTGGAGTTTTTTAATGAATGTAAAGTACATTCAGGTGAATAATTTTTTGTTTGATTTGAAGTAAAATGAATGTAGTATAAACTTTAAAATGGTGATAGCTGACAGGAGACGATTGTGGTAGTGGCGGCGATGGTTAATAGATGTCATGGTGGTGGTCGGTGGCAGGTGGCGGTGATCGATGGCGATCAAGCTAGTTTGCTTGCATTGTAAATCGTTCTAGCTCAAAATTAGGCGAGTTTGATTTACCTTAAAACTGGACGAGTTTGCTTTACACTATATTAACTAGAATTGTTTAAATTATATTTACTTTACTTTATTTTGCATTCATTTTTCATCCAAAAACATAAATTTTCAAAATCCCTTCAATTGAAATACTTTACACTCTTATGTAATCCAATCAAACATCCCCTAAACTAATCTTTAAATTAGCACAGATTTAAAAGAAAAATAGTCTTATGCATGAAAATATTATTTAAATCTTGAAGTTTTGAAAAATATGATATTATGACAAAATTTAATATCAAGCTCTATAATTTTTTTTTTATCATCGTGTTTGCTTAGGTTTCATTTGAGATGATTTTTTTATTGCTTCTTAAAATAGCTTTTTAATACAAAAATTAAAAATTTTGAACTAAAATACTGTTTTAAAAAGCAATAAGAAAGTGATCTCAAACGAAGCTAGCCTTAGGCTTCATTTGGATAACTTTCTTGATGCTTATTTAAAGCAGCTTTCAAGTACAAACTTTTTACTAAAAAGCTGTTTTAAGAAGCATTAAGAAAGCCGTCCCAAACGAAGTCTTAATCTGAGAGTATTGCTATACTTCCCCAAACAAAATTTCAATTAAAATACAGCCTTTTCTTTTTCAATTTATCATTTTTTTTTTAATATTTGCTTTTTTCATAGATGGATTTTTAAATGCGAAGTGATTTATATTGATAAAATCATAAAATTTCTAAGCATAAAGTTGCATATAAAATGAACATAACCTTACTATATAAAATCAGATAGCAACACAACACCAATAGACCTTTCAACTTAAATTTAGACTTTATTTGAGACAGTTTTCTTGTTAATTCCTAGCATAAAACTTTTTAATACTAGAAATTAAAAATTATTTTAAAAATAGTAAATAAGCCATCCCAAATAAAATCTTAGTTTCGCAAAAGAGCTCAGGTGGTGGTCCGACATAGCTCAGGGCATCAAGCGGTGGTCCGACATAGCTCAGGGCATCAAGCGGTGGTCCGACAGAGCTTAGGACATTAGGTGGTGGTCCGGCGGAGCTTAGGACCTCAAGTGGTGGTTCGACGGAATTCCAGGTGTCGTGTGGTGGTCCGGCGGAACTCTAGGCAATGGTCAAAGAGGTAAAGAGGAAAAACGATATCCGATCTCTCTCTTTTCTCCTTAGGCTTAGGGTCCCTTTTTAAGAGGAAATGGATTATAGATTTCTTGTAGTAGTATGGCCAGTAAATAGGTATAAAATCAAGGGCAAATATGGAGTAGTTTGCATGGATGGCTGATGTTGAATCCTTTGATCGTGGACCGTTTGATGGACATTTGAATGTCTTAGTGATGTCGGAATTTAGTGATCTTAAGCTCATTGGATTCGTCTCGTTGAGCCGCTCGATTAGACTATAAGCGTGTCACGTTTGGTAATCCAAATTGTGGTTCTAACTCTACAAGAGCTCTTCGTGCCCTTGATTTGGACTCATTTGAGATCGGATTGAGTCAAATATAGCATCGTTGGGTTCATATTTCTGAGACGTTCAGTTCGACTATAAGTTTGCTGAAGTCAGAGTTCAAATGATCCTAATTTTAATTTTGAAAGTTTCTAACTTGATTTTTCCTCGAGATTCATGCCCGATCCTGATAATTTTTTGATGATGTATCAATAATCAATGTGGGTAAATAGATAAAATTATATAGTATTATCAATAGTAGTTAAAAAAATATATATCTTTTTTTATACAAAAGTGAGTCAATATATACTATTATAAATTTTATCATCCTTAATTTATTTTGGATAACTACCCTGTTATTGTGAGGTCTCAAATTCTAAATAAGAAAAATAAATGATTATGCTAAGTAGTCAATAACCAGCTTCAATTTTATCAAACAATTATAACATAAATTGCCTTAACTCTTAGCATAACATAAATATTGACAATAAAAATGTAATTATATTTTTCTTGCTGTTTATTTATTTATTTAATATAATTAATAAATTCTAAATATCAAATTGATTGTAAATGAATAAATATTAATGCTTAACTGAAAAAAAAAAGAGTTGAAAATATAATAAAGAAAAAAGAAAGAAATTCATCCGCTTTGCATATTGGATGTTAAAAAAATTTTCTCCAATTTTATAGCAATACTAAAAGTATTTAGGGGTGTATATTATCTAGGTATATTGAATAATCAAACAAAACTGATTATATTTTATTTATTTGTTAAAGTATATATTCTGTTATCGATTATAATTTTAACTTTCTTTTATATTTGATTAATTCGATTTTTGCTTTTATTAAACTGCTTAAATAGGAAAGAAATTATATTAATTTTTTAAATATTAAATTAACATAATTATTTAAATAAATATGTAACATAAATATTAATATGCACATCATATATTTAACATATACATTTTAATTATATTGTTTAAGTTAAAAATAAATATATTTATTAATAAAATTAATTATATTTTGATTCATTTAAAATTAAACCAATCTCACTAAATTAATTTTTTATTAGATTTAATTTGATTCGAAAAAATAATCTGATATGTCCTTATTTTTTTTTTTATAATTTTAAGATCAAAATTAATTGAGTTGGTTCTACGAGAGAGAGAGATTATTGTGTTCGGACACCGGACAAAATTTACTGTTGAGTAATAATGAATTAACTCTTCACAGTACTGAATAGTACCGAGCTTAGTATTGCTCGATACTATAAAATATCATATTTATATTGAGCTTAATACCGAATAAAAAAATGATGTGACGCATTTTTATTGGACTTCAATACTCATCGAGTGTTCGAAGCCCATGATTTCCCTAACCGTGAAGCCGTGTAGGGATCCCGGCATCCCGCTATGTCGCTCGTCGATCGGGTACTTCAATTGGACGGCCAAGATGTGAATCATTCACGAATCACGGCGTGTTTACAAACGGCGAAATGGAATGATCTACTGCCGTCCGATTTGCCTTATGATGGGATTAGCAGGCTGATGCTATTTTTACATTTTTGGAAACGGGCTCCTACCCAAATGGCCTCGTTGTTTAGATAAATCGCTGTGTGCTCTCTCTCTCAGATTCCGGCAATTTAGGCGGCGGCGTGGCCATGGGGAAGAGTTTGTTCTCGTCGGAGCCGATATCGTTGAGGATGGATAGGAGGTCGCCGGAGGCGGTGAGGTTGCGAGAGGCGGTCTCCAAGAAGCTATTGGACTTCCTCGGGAATTACTCCGACGACGTCTTAGCGGTATAACTTTCTTTCTCTAAAGTTAGCTCTCGTCTTATACAATGGAGTTTCGAGATCATCTTTCCTTTGTATAATTTGAGATTTTATATTTTTAAGTGTGAAATTCTGGACATTTGGATTGAATTTTGTTGTTGGCCTATAGATGTACTTGCATTCTAATGGTTAGTGTTTCGGCTGCTTCTGTGATACTATATTTGTTTTTTGATTAGTCGATGGCCGCCGATGTGGCTTCCGAGCTTGCCTTAGGGTTCGGTGTGATACTGTAGTGTCTCTTCTGGATTGTGAATAACACTAGCTCAAGCGTGTCTGTCTTAGTTATTTTTTCTTCTTCTTTTTATTCGATGGATTGTTTTTCTATTCTTTGGTTCGGTATAATGGAGTGAACTAAAGTTATGGTGATGGTGTGGGATTACCTCACTTAAACTAAGCCTTGTATGCTTCGGTTGGAACGTCTTTGGAGGGTTTGTGTTTAGGTTTAGTGGTTTTGGTCCTTCGGATGGTGTATGGATTGAATTAATTGTGTTTGTTTTGGATGGCGTACATAATGTGACCAAGGGATTTTGGTCGGGGCTAGAAAGAGATGTGGGAGAGCTAGGGTTTCGATTAGAGAACCATGCCTGATGGCCCGATGAGGATTTGATGTGGATCCTTTATTGCTGATTTTATTAGAGCTTCCTCATATTCATCTTGCTTGAAATTATTTCTCTTTGTTCTGAACCACAAGTAGAGAGAAAGAAAGATTGTGCGTGTAAGGTGTGATAGCGGGTTGGCTATACTAGAGAGAGAGAGAGAGAAAATAATTTTTGGCTGATCAGAATCTAACTTCAAATATCCGAGGTTTCCTTAAGCTCACATTTATAGTAATAGGAGGGAATAATGAACTTTTAACTACGTTTATATTGCAAGTAGCTAGTTGTCTTGTTCATAAATTAAATAAAATGTATAATCATCATACTTAAGCTAAGGAATATGGTATTCCTGAAGAGGATGGTAGGTGATCTTGTCCTTAGCCATGGAACGGTGATTGACAGACCATATGAAGGATAGTATGGCTTTATTTTGTGACACTCAATCATGATACAAAGCTTTTTGTGCTCTAGTCTCCTTGTAGGCTATTTATTTATGTTGCCTTCTTTCATGTAGATTTTCATTTTACTCCGTGCATCCATGGACCTCAACATTACTAAACCTATTGGTCTAGTTTGTTTGAATTTACTTAACTCTAGAGTCCATCAGCCCATATTAAATATTTTAGGTGGAATTGATCTAAATTACTAGTCTGGCCCTGATTGGAGGAGTGCCTCCTGGATTATGGCTCCTTATATCAGGTCATTTGAACTTTTGCAAATTAGCATCAAAGTTAAGGCTACTAACTTTATATTGGTCTTCTGATTTTATATGATCTTGTCTTCCTCTTGCTGGAAGATTGAAAACATTTGCAAAGGGATTAACAGTAACTGATTGATAATGGAGTTTCTGCTTCTTTTTTGCTTAGGACGATTTCTTGTTTTTGGTGGATAAAGAGCCCTCATCTTAAAATAATTTTGCACCTATGCAAGGACTAGCTTGCGTGGTTCAATGATTTTAAGTTTTTCTTGTTTGGATGAACAATACTAATAGGTGATTTCTTGCTTAATTTGATAGTGTTGATATATAGCTGTCTTTGTTTTTATTCTACAGAGCAATGTCATTACATGTACTGCTATCTTGCAGGGGAGTTATTGTTTGATCCATGAAATTCCATCATGTTTATAATGACGGAACATTTGAATATGTGGTTGTGAGACAGGTTGCATAAACTTGAATAAGATCTATGTAATGCAATAACCTAAAATAAGAGCTTTCCTATTGCACCTCTGTGGTATTGTTGGACGCAAGTTTGGACCCTTAATCAATGTTGTTTGTCAACTCTTCCAGGACACACATTGTAGATGCTCAAACATGTTTGTAAATAAATTAAACTCACATAGGATACAAATAATTCCCCTGTAACTCCGGTATTTTCTAAGTCATTATTTCTTTAAAATTCTGGATTCTTGTTCTCCTTTTTCTTCACTCATCCTCATTTATGATTTTTCTATTTTGTTCTTGATAGAATGATGGAGTTATTTATGTTTAATGTTAGATTTTCTGCTAATAATTTTAGAGTTTTAGCTGTTGCATCCAATGGTGGAATCAATATTTAAAATAAGATAGGAAGAAACAACTTATCTTGAATTTATTGGGGGCTATCATATATAACTAGCTATAAGCCTATAAGAGAGTTTATATGTGAAACTTGCATACTGTACATGTGTTAGACCGGTCCACTGGACCGGTCCAGCCGGTCCTGGCGGGACCGGTTCGGGGGCAGAAATCGCGAAACAGGCGGATCTGGCGGAAGAACGAGCGGCCCGTCCGCCCCCGTAGAGCCATTTAGGAAGTTTTTTTGAGCGTTTTGAGAGGGAAATTTGAACGTAGGGACTGTTTAGGGAATTCCTTTTGATTTGTATGCATTAAATAGTAGATTTTCCTAGGGTTTGAGCATCTTGAATTTGGCTGAAATTTGAGATCTCTTAGATTTAGGTTTTCTTTGGGCTCTAGCGGCGTCTAGAGATTTGGGTTTTTTTTCCCCTTATTTTTAAAGGCATCAAAATTATGGTAGTCGAGATAACTTTTTACTTGGCTGCTTTTTTTGTGTACCTCAACCTTAGCTATTAATGTTATTACCTCAATGTGAAGGATACATCCAACCAATCAACAGTTTTCCAACATAACCTGTCATTTTTTAAAGGAAACATTGAATCAAACAATCGTTTGCTACATATGTGATGGAGAGTAAAAGACATGGATGAAAAAATAGACTCTATCCTTCTAAAAGGATATTAGGCTAATTCTATCTTGCTCTTTCTATCTCTCTTTTCTTCTGATATATTAAAGTTCCTTCTGTTGGTAATTAAGTTGCGGTTGTTATCTTTTTAAAGAAACGGTTATTCTTGTTGAATTAATTTGCATATGTAGTAAGTGTGACATGAATATGGGCGTTATTGACATTCTTATTTTCACTATGAAGGAGTACATTGTGGTGCTTGTTTGTAATGGCAAGCATCAAAATCAAGCACGTGATGACCTACAGGCATTTTTAGGGGAGGAGAGCGGGGCATTTGTAGCTTGGTATTTTTGACTCCTGGCTTTCAAGCTACTTGCTTTGGCTATTTTATTTCTCATTAAAAAAAGCTATACCTTATTGTCCTGGTTTTTTTACTTATAGCTATATGCAGTGATTTTTAATTCATAATTCTATGCTTTGTATTGCTCAGGCTTTGGGATTATCTTTCCAAAGAATTCATTTTGAAGGCTAATCGTGACCTCGCTGATCCAGAAGCCAAAGTAACAACTAATCATAGTAAAAGTTTGGACAGGGAAAATATAAGTAGCATTCTTGCAAATCATGATGCTCAATCAATTGGGCCACCAAAGGTAATCATTTGGTCTTAACTAGGCATCAAGCGCTTTAGTAGCATTTTAATAGCATTGACTAACTGATGAATTTGTAGACTAAGAATGGATCATTGGAACTGCCAACCTGTAGTACAACTTCAGAATACTTAAAACCTTTTCAATTGTCAGAGAAGCTCCAGCCTTGCTCCCCTAATTTAGATGAACGTTCAACTGAAGTAAATATGGAGAAGTTGAAGCCACAAGAGATTGCTCTTCAGAAGAGTTTCGGTTCAAAGAGTGGTAATTTCACTGCAGCAGCAAAAAATATGTTATCTTCAATTACGAGCTCTCATGAAGTTTCACCTGTTGGCAATCAGTCTTTACATTATGAACTTCAACACCGGAAGGTTGATAGACAAAGCCTTTTGTCTTAGTTTGTCAGACTATTTGTAGAAACAATGAGTCTAACTGCATCATTCCATATGATAGTACAGATACCAAAAAATGCTTCCAGTACTGTACCTTCTCAACGCCTGCCTGAACCAAAGACACAACAGACTGCAATATGTTTGCGATCTGTCATTGCAGGCAAGGCCTTATTTCTGACTTATGTTCTGACTTCTTGATTTTTATGCTGGGATTTCTTATCCATATGCATTAATTATGATTGTGCACTGTAATTTCAAGATATTAATCTCAATGTTCATTTCTCAACATTGCTTAACCTTTCCCCTTGTTCACATATTAAATAATCTGGGCATTGTTTCTTGTTAGTTCAAATTTGTTTTTTGGCATCTGTGCTTGGCCCATGCTTCTTGATGACTAAAGTTTGAATCTTCATTACTTTTTTTTTTCTGCAGAAGAACATCAATTGAGGGCTTCATCCAATAGAGATTTTGCTGAAACAAGGCTGCCTTCAACTGCTATGGATGATTTGTCGCATCAAACAGTTCGTTTACGTGGCAATGTTTGGGATAGATTAGGAAGGCCTCATGTAGAAGATAAACGACCAATTCAAAGAGACCTATCTGATCATCTTGATTTAATTGAAAGTGGAAAACTAGACCATCGAGAAGAACCTCCAAATCCGAGGTTGACAAGGATTTCATCAGTGGCTAGCACAACTAGTAGCTTAAATAAACATTCTTATGCAGTTGATAGAGGCGATGTAGAAGGTGTATCGGTTAAACTATCTGGTGAGTGTAGAACTTCAGATAAAATGGTCGATGGAAGTACATTAAAAAGGAAGAGAGAGATGGGTGAGCTTAACACCAACAATGGGTCATCCTGCAAGGAGAATTATCTTCAAGACAAAGGACATTATCAGCATGAACGGCATTCAATTCCTGTCAATCAGAACTGTCAACAAAGCGTGAACAAAATTGCTAGAGTAGCTGAATCTGATGCAAAGTTTTGTTTTATAAATTCTGCTTATACTGGGCAAGATTCCAAAGCCTCTGTAGTTTCTCAATCTCAAGTGAACAAGAATTTGATGATCTCACCTACGGAGAATCTGGTTCCTGTCAGCACAACATTACCAACTAATTCTAAATCTCAGAGTAAAACAGATGGTGGGAAAGCCAACCAGAAGCCTGTGCAAGAAGTAAGTCTTTCTCACCAACAACCACCATCCCCTTTTTTCTTACCCATTTTTATTATGCACTACATTTGTTTCTTGTAGGATGTTCTTGCTGTTAAATTAAGGCTTCATCAGATTGAAATGGATATGCTTAAGCTTCGTTCAAAGCAGGCGGCACGTAGCACGGATGGAAAACAAAACGTGTCTTCAGGTTTTCAAACAAAAAGTTTCAGAATCCCGACTTTATCTTCAGTGCTGATTGTGGATAACATGCCTTTTATTGTCTGAAGTTTGAATAACTATTTCGTGCAAGTTAAAAATATTGTTAAAGCATTAGATTTTATGCATTTTTTTTTCTCTTAAGAAGTATTCATCAGGGTTAAAGTATTGTTAGAATTTTTTTTTAATCAATCCGTGCTATCTTTCTCGAAGTTTTCCTAGCATTTTATGGCTTCTTGAAAATTTTCCAGAATAAAATGGATTTGCTTAGGGCAGTGTACTGTATGATCCTAGCTTGATTTGGTAGTGCCTTGATAAGAACTGCAAGATGATTCCTCGAAAGGATAAATTGAACTGAATCCCCAGGAAGGCAGATGGCAATTAGCGTCCTTGTATTTAAGAGAAGAGTAGCTTATGGTTTTGGAAGCATCCCTGAGCAAAGAAGAATGGGTTTGTTTCGTGGTTAGACTTGCTTTAACTTTAGTTATGGGATATATCATCAAGCCTATCATTTAAATTGAACAAACAACTTATTTTTTTAATTTTTGTTGTCTGAACTTACCATTTCTTCAATTTTCATCTCATGCAAAGTCTGTCATATTAAAGGATGCAAGTGATGGAAGAAGAATGACTGCAGTGGATGTATGAAGTGTTTTGTTTCTAACTCCAAAATCGACTTGTCATGATTTTAACCAAATTTTGCAAGAAGTGGTTGAGGGTAGATTCATGGGATGTTAGCAACAAGTAAGACGCCATACTTAGACTAATTATGGTAAGGAAACAATGATTGACATGGGCATGACACGCAACTAAACTCAATTAGTTTAGTTTACTATTAATTTGGATGTTAGATATGTAGTTAGTGCTCTTGTTGCTAACTTAGATTAGCACATAATTTTTAAGTTAATTTTGGGTAGAAATGAAGTAATTGCTACACTTAACCTAAGAAAGAGTGGTTAATTATTGGTGGTGATTTTAATAAACTTATATAGGTTTCAACAAGGTGGATCATGAGAGGATTGATCATATTAATGTTATTTTGAGAAAATATTAATTGAGACCATTAAAGAAAAAATTCTTTGAAAGGGTTGGATGAACATAATGCTGAAATATATATCAATGTAAAAATTAAAGTTGAATTAGTTTTGAAGACGATAGATAAAAGTAATCCTTCACATCTAAATGAGATATCTATTGAAATTCAGGTGGGTATTAGTGATATTGAAATTGTTTGGCTAATGAGTAGATAATAGTTTAGTATGGAGACTTTGAAGTAGATTTTATTGAATTGCATATTGGCCAGTTTTGCTGTATGGATTCAATTGATGAGGAATGAGAACTTTCACGTGCAATTAAAAGATGGTGATTTAAAGGTGAATATTAAGATTTATATGAAATATAAGAAGGATAGGGTGAAAGTTTATTCTGTTAGTCTTATTATGGGATTAACAAACATTGAAGGCAAGTTAATAAAAAAAATTTGATGGTTTGTCCATGAGAAAATGGTTAAAATGGTACTTGGATTATTTGTGAGGATCATTTTAGTACTAGAATATTTAAAATATCAAATTCAGTCCCTTGAATTCTCAAATATGATCCAAAATAATCCCATTGTTGGAATTGCTCTTTAATTTGACAAAAATTTCACAAATGATGTGGAGAATAAGGTTATTTTTAGGAAGTGAAGTTTTTAAACATCTTAATTTGCATAAAATATCCTCATTTTCCACCTCATTTATGAACGTTGCATGAAATCTTTGTCAAATTAAACAACGATCTAATTGTAAGACTATTTTGGATCATATTTGAGGAGTCAATAGACTAAATTGGGCATTTTAAATATTCTGACCAAACAAAAAAAAGTCCAAGATTCATTTTAACCATTTTCTCGTGGAGGCATATATGATGGACGATAGAAGATGCATCATAAAACTTATAGTTAATTAATGTGATTGTGCTCAAAAAGGCCACCTTAGGATTTTTACTATGCAAATAGCTTTCTTGAATGTGAAAATCAAAGAACACATAAAAAATGCATAGCCAACAATACATGCACACAGATTTGAAAACTAATTTACCATTTAAACGTTCGTTTAAAAAAAATCTTGAAATAGAAAATCAGCTAAAAATTCCTGCAATCCAAACTCATCCCAAAGACACTTATCATACAAATTAATTCACTAACATCCTTATGTTTTGGCAAAAAAGATGCGGTAACTTCATAAGAGAATGACAATAATAGCAAAACAGAGAACTAGTAAAGAATAGCAAGAACAAAATAAGGATTATGTTATTCACCATTGTGGGTGTCTACATTCATGTGGAGAAATTGAGACCTACTTATTATGGAATCCAATATTCAACTTATTACACATATCAAACTTTCTATTTTTCTAATTCACAGATTTATGAAGCTAGCTAAAATTTTCTTTGGGGATGTTTGGTTGGCCGAAAAAGATTTTGCTATAAAAAAAACAGTGTAAAAGGAATGCATTAATTTGAAATCTTTGGAGATTTTTGGATATGTAAGTAAATTCAGGTTATTATTATTTTTTTTATTTAGCTTGAAGTAAAATGAGTGCGGTGTAAAGTCCAAAGATGGTGGTGGGCGGTGGTTGGTGGGCGGTAGCGACGACAGTGGTGGCTGTTGCTAGTGGTTGGTGGGGGCTGACGGTTGTGGATGGTGGCAAAGGGTAGTGGCGAATGACAGTGGTTGGTGGTGGTGACGACGAGTGGTGGTTGATGGTAGCGGCTAGTAGGTCATTGACAACCGACATTGGTGGGTGGTGGCTATTGGCGGCTGTGATAGTTGGCGGTATACGGTGCGGGCCAGCGGCAACATGGCGGCTTGCTTACCATGAAAAATGAATTTGGTCAAAACTGATCGAGTTTTATCCAAGTAAAAATGTCAATATTTTTAAAATATCTGAATTTGGAATACTTTATAACCACTTTACTTCAAACCAAATAGCCCCTTTATCAAAACCAAATACTTGAATGGAAGAAATCAATAAAGGAAGAAATTGCTAGTGTCAAAATTTTATTTTTAGATGATTTTGAAACGTTCATGTTGTGACAGCGTTGGATGTCGATGTTGTGAAACCTAGCTACGATCTGCTTGATAGAAATGAAACTTGTATGTTCAGAGAATGAAATATTGAGTGCGGGCAATTGATTAGGGGTTGTTGATATGAAATAAAAAAAATTAGTTTTTTCTTTTGAATAAGTAAGAATTAAAAATATAAGACTTTGTATTTCAAAATTTTCATAAAATATTTATGACAATTGTTTCAATTTTATTTTTAATATATTTTTAATCGGACATGTCTGCAACATGTCTGATATGTGTCGGAAGCATGTCCGATGCATGTCATGTTTGATACGTGTCGGACACTGCATACCTCATTGAGAAATATTGGTGTACCATAGACTTAGGCAGAGATAGAAACAGAGAGCATCGGGATGTCGGAGGAGCTAGCTTTCATAAATAAGAGACAAAAATGTAAACCATCTTACCTTCGACACAACAGGTGTGACCTTCAATTTCGTTGCGAACACACGCGCTTGCAGAATTCAAAAGCACAAACTACAGTCACAACCTTTAGGCGACGTCGTTGAACACCCTTGCTTCTAGAAATCAAAAGCACGCATAGCAGTTGCAATTGTCGAACACCCCAGCTTGAAAAAATCAAAAGCATGTTGGGAACTTGGGTCGTGATAAGGCGTATACGACTACTGCAAGAGAAACAGGATTGCCCTAGGCAGCTGAATTGAGTTATGGGTGAAATGTTAGAGACGAAATGAGAGGATGGGAAAAAATAGAAATTTTATTTGATAAAAAATTAATTCTATTAATAAATTATAACTTTAAAAATATCAGACAAATTATATTTTAAATAATTTTTTGATTATATATAGGGATATGCATGTCTTATTTCATTTAAATGTTATTATAATCAAATATGTTTTGCCTTGTTAGACACATGTCCTGATCATGTCGGGCACATTTTTGTGTTTGACACTACATACATTCTTATTGAGGTGTGTGGGTGCATCATTGGCAATGTTTCAAATTAGATGCAAGTGGAGCTAATACCAAAACGATGATATTAGTTATGATCATCATGGAGAACCTGCTAATCAACAAGATCAATCTGACTTATGAAATTATGATCTAGTAGGGGTTCGAACAAGAAATGTAAAGGCTCCTAAAATAACATGATTTTGCTGATTTAATTGCTTATGCTCCTATCGCTTTTGAATAATTGCTAGGGGATGAGTTGGGATTATGCATAGAATAAATAAACAATGATGGGAGTGTTTTATGGAAACAATCTATACACGAGGAAATGGAATTACTGGAAAGGAATAGAACATGGCAACTTGTTGAAAAACCACAATAAATGAATTGTGAGTTGCATGGTTTGTAGACTAATATTATGTTGGGGATCTAGATAAAAGAATATTATTGACTGGTTATTTTTATCTGTATTTTGGAGCAGTGTAAGTTGGAAAGCTAATCTGTAATTTGTTTTTGCTTCATCAACTACAAAGGTAGAATACATAACTGATATTGAGGCTAGAAAGAAAGGTATGTGGTTAAAAGAGTTATTGGAAAGGCTTAATAACAAAGAAGTGAAAACTGTAATATGGTATGATAGTGTCATACGACTTATGATAAATCATATATTTCATGAAAATATATGATGCAACAAAGATTATATGATTAAAAGTTTCACAAAAAGATTTGCATTGAATTGTGTTGAATTGTTTTAACACATGTAGAAATCAAATGGCCAAAGAGGATTCTCAAAGTTGACTCTAAGTAGTTGGGATAAATAATGATGGCGATGATTATGATCCTCCTTGCTTGATTTCTAAGCACCATATTTCTTAGTTTTATATATAATTTATTCTATTTTATTTCATCATCCTTCTATAGAGATCGAACATGCATGGTGACTTCTCACCTATTTAACTTGCTATGATTTTGTTCTTCAATATTAACCTTAAATATCTCTTAGACATGCTATGAGAAAGCTTCTTATGCTATATTATTTGTTTACTGGTTGTGTCTCATTGTTATGTAATCTCTTTATCATATTTAAATTGCAGTTTATGAACTGTTCAGTTATTCTAATCCCAGTTTTTCTTAATGCAGTTTTGCAAAATCTGTCCGAGGAAGGTATCGAGTCAAGAACAGTTCTGGTGGCAAATGTAAACTGCATAACTCGTCATATACGATGCACAAAATTCTTCGAATTTTAGTAGTTTCAATAAAGGATTATAATAAAAATGAATGACTTATGTAGTTTAGGGTTTAAAAGATGTTGATTTTGTCATATTTTCCTTTGTTTAAACCTTAGGTACATTTTGCTGCAACAAGAGAATCTTTGATTTCACACTTTGGAAAGTGCGGCACTATTGCTAAAGTAATAATGTTAACTGATGCTGTAACTGCTTTGCCTAAAGGGTATAATCCTTATTCTTTTAAAAATTGATGTTTTCCCTTGACCAGTTTATTATATTTCTTATGAAAAAAAAAAAAAAAATCATCTCTGTTGTTTACAGGGCAGCATACATTGTTTTTGCGAACAAGGAATCAGTTGACAAGGCAATTTCCCTTAGTGGCACCTCGTTCTTCTCTCGGATTCTTAAGGTATGACTTGGGACAAATTTAATAATTTACTGAAAATACAGATCTTTAGAGGTCCGAAATTCTTCTTAAGGCTTCATTTGAGACGGCTTTCTTTGTGCTTTTTAAAGTGGTTTTTTAATATAAAAATTTTAATTTTTTACTAAAAAGTCACTTTAAGTGTTGCAGAGATGAAGGATGCTT
Organism: Dendrobium catenatum; assembly: GCF_001605985.2. Lineage (NCBI taxonomy): Eukaryota > Viridiplantae > Streptophyta > Magnoliopsida > Asparagales > Orchidaceae > Dendrobium > Dendrobium catenatum. Next base: position 2,487,289 of record NW_021319483.1, on the reverse strand, counting down.
TAGGCGGATGAGTGGCTTGACCCTTAGAGATAGGATACGAAATGAGCATATACGTGAAAAGGTTGGAGTAGCTCCAATGGAAGATAAGATTAGAGAGAGTCGCCTTAGATGGTTTGGTCACATTAAACGGAGGCCTTTCGATGACCCGGTTAGAAAAGTTGAGGTATTATATTTGACTTATGTTAAGAAAGGTAGAGGTAGACCTAAAAAGACTTGGTTAGAAAATATTAGAAATGATCTTTCTTTATTAGATTTAAATGAAAAATTGACTTTTAACCGGACACAATGGCGAAAAAGGATTCATGTAGCCGACCCCACGTAGTGGGACAAAGGCTTGTTGTTGTTGTACTAAAAAGCCACTTTAAGGAGCAGGAAAAAAGCCGTTCCAAACGAAGCCTAATTCCGCAAGACTGAGTAGAGGAATGCAAACAAATGGAGTTTATATTAATATATACCTTATTATCATCTTATTAAGGTTATTCGAAAGGTTGAAGTTCCTCCAGATTTCTTGGTTCCATCGCAGTCTACTCTGAAGCAGCCACAGCCATTTTATCCTCAGCCTTCCCATGGGAAGATTCCCATGCAGAAACCTTACACAAGCTCTCACCTTCAGTGGAGGCGTGACCAACGCTCCGGCGGCGAAAGCTCGTTAACTCCATCGTCGAACGGGTTGGGTTCATCAAATTCTGGAAACTAGGGTTCCAGGTTCAAAATTTTATGCAGAAATCTTTGATGGAAGAAGGTATCAATAGTTAGCTTAGGACTATTAAACCGAGGTGCTGGAAATGAAGTATCTTTCTGAGCAGCTATTGCTTGAGAAGGATTTTGGAACAAATGCTAGAAATATTATATTGGATGAATAATTTGTATTGGTTCAATTTTCTCGGCTTCTTTACCTAATAACGATTTAAAGCCTTGTGCCCTTTTATAGGAAATTTTATTACATCCGGTGTCCTGACGTAGCTCTACATTCGAACGCCAGTAAAATAGTGCCACATGTTCCTACTTTTTACCGCGTGGCCCGACGACCTGACCCGGACAGGACCCGGTATTGCTATGTATTTATTGATTTGTGCAGACCGAGATATTGCTAGGTATTACTTGGTATTACTCGGTAACAAAAATATTATTCTATCATGACCAATACCTAGCAATTCTGAGTAATACCGAGCAATACCCCGGTTCTGCTAGGTATTGCTCGGTATTGATAGGCATTGCTCGGTATTGCTATGTATTGGTCTTGATAGAGCGGTATTTCTCGTTATTGTCAAACAATACCGAGCAATACATGCAATACACGAACATAGCAATACTGGGTTCCGGTCCGGGTCAGGTCGTCGGGCCGCGCGGTAAAGAGTAGGAGCACATGACGACATATTATTGACGTCCGAAAGTAGAGCTACGTCAGGACACTGAACGTAATAAAAATTGCTTTTATAGAGCCTGTGCCAGCCCTTTCTCTTGATTATATAGATATGTTAAATGTTTTACTTGAGAAGTGGATGGTGGAGCTTCTGATCAGGAAAGCCGTATTACAGTAAGTCAAATTTATTTTAGCATTGAATGACAAAGTTGTGACCATCGGTGAATTTGATTTATATATTTGTAGTCATCTTATTAAAAGAGTCCAATATTACTAATTGATATAAGCAGCTCTATTAGATTCAGATTTCATTTGAGATAATTTTTTTTTATTGTTTTTTAAAACAGTTTTTAATGAAAAAAATTTAAGTTCAATAAATTTTGTATCAAAAAATTTATTTTTAGAAATAAGTGAAGAAGCTGTTCAAAATGAAGCCTCAATGCTTCTTATTGGTGGGTCATAGTGCTATGTTTTCTTAATTGTTAATGCTTAAATGTATCATGTTTAATCAAAAGAATAAATATATCTTTTTAATTGGTTTTAGCACGTGTAGAAGTAGCAAAAAGAAGATGATTACATCAATCTTGTAAATAAAAATCCCTTTTGATTCGTTTTGATCCAAGAAACAAAATAAGAATGAGATCCCAATAGGATCTTTAAAGGAATTCAAAGTGCTGAATTAGTAAAAATTATTCTGTGAGGATACCGGATGATGTCCGTAAGTGATCCGTGTCATGTCAATTTTTTGTTGTGTACTGCGGTTGTGTATTCGTTATATATCAGGTATCGTGACGCGCTCTGGTTCACTTCCGGATGATCCGGTGTAGGGCTGCAAATGAACCGAACCGAGCCGAGTATGCGAGTGTTCATGTTTGTGTTCGTTTATTATTAGGTTGTTCAAGTTTGGTTCGTGTTTGATTCGAGCTTTATTGTTTCTGTTCATGTTTGGTTCGTTTAAATTAATGGTGTTCATGTTTGGTTAATGTCCAGTTCATGTTTGGTTCGTTTAGTATGTTCGTGAACATATGTAGAGAATTTTTTTACACTATCAAACAAGCACGTTCATGAACAAATCTAATGAGTATTTTTGAGCTATCATGAATATATACATAACTATTTGAGCTACCAAATGAGCTCGTTCATAAACAAACGATCTATGATTCATATTATATTTGTTCATGAACATCTTAAACAAACAATCTAGCAAATATTGACAAATGTGAAAAAGTACAAAATAAAATGAAATTAAATTTATAATAAAAGCAATTGTCCATTTAAAATGAAAATATGATTAATCTATATGAATATATTTATTAATCTTATTCAAAAGTTCTAAATTGAACATGAATCAAGCTTATGCAGAGCTTGTTCACAAGCTTTAAATGATGTTGTTCGTGAACATAAATGAACCAAACACATTAGTGTTCAAGCTTGTTTATTTAATGACCGAGTATTAAAAATATTGTTCAAGTTTGTTTGTTTAGTTAGTTAAACGATCACAAACGAGCTTTAATCGAACCGAGCAACGAATAGCTCGTCAAATATTTGGTTCGCTTGCATCCCTAATCCGGTGTCTGCATGAAATAATTTCTCCAAAATTAGTGATTAAAAACAGGGAAGAAATAATGTGATCTTTGGTTAGTGCGTTATAAAAAAATGCAATTTACTTGGGGCATCTCCAACTGAAATTCTCATTTTTCACTACAAAATCCAGTAAAATCAAAAAGTGCCGTGATTCATCTCTAGTGGAACGTCATTTTGCCCATAAATCATCGCTTATTTCTTTCACGCCTTTCTCAGACGAGTTTGGTAGAGAGAAAGAAATGGCTCAAGTGAACTGTGCGACGCCAATATTGGCGTTGCACTGTTCAACTGAGATCAAATGGCGGAAAAAATGGCGTTTGGTTGCGACGTTTGAGGGACTGTATTCGGTTGTTTGCCGAGGTTGGAGATGGTCTTAGGCGACCATCTTTGAATATTATTTACTGTAGACTTTTCGGATTTATAAATTAAAAAGAAAAGCATATGAGGTTTCAAAGTACTTATTTTTTTTGGGTAAATTCAAAGTACTTATCATTTAAGGGTTGACACAGCCTCCTCTGCCTATCTGCCGAACTTTTATTATTTCCAGTGAACGTACACAGAGGAACATTCGATTTTAGGCAAAAAAAGCGCCTGTACCGAATACCGAGGTTAATCTCCAAAAAACTCTGCGTACGTTCACTGTATAAAATAAAAAGTTCCTATCTGCCAGGTTGAATCATTAGACAAAAGAAAGCTAGGGAAAGGTATTAAAACTATTATTATTTAAATATTTTATTGAGACTGACTGCCTGACTGCTTGTAGAAAAGTATCAAATGGACTATTTTATTCATTACTTTCAGTAAAATGTAAAAATTTACTGCTGCGGCACCAAAAAAAAAAAAAAATCTCCAAAATTTTATAATTCTTTTTATCTTTCCTTTTAAAAAAATTTTATCCTGTTATTATTTATTTATTTATTAGTATATATTTATTATATATAGTATTAATATTTAATTAAATTCAATAATTTTCAAAACTATTTTGATGCAATGATATAATTTTTTTTAAAAAAATTGAGATGAAAAAGAGAATACAATAAGAATAAATAAATTTCTTAATCACCAGGGCTGCAAGCGAACCAAGCGTTCGACGAGCTACTCAATGCTCGGTTCGATTAAAACTCGTTTAACTAACTATACAAACAAATTTGAACAATATTTTAAATACTCGATCCTTAAATAAACAAGCTTGAACAGGAACAACGTCATTTGAAGTTCGCAAACAAGCTCGACATTAATCTCGATAAAAGCTCGAATGGAGAGAAATGCAATAGGTAAGCTTCATTTAAGAATATATTCATATAGATTAATCGTATTTTCATTTTAAATAATAGACAACTACTTTTATTATAAATTTAATTTTATGAACAAAAGACATTTCACATTTGTCCATATTTGCTAGATTGTTTGTTTAAGATGTTCATGAACAATTTTAATTTTTATTTGTTCAATAGATTGTTTATTAAAAATGTTCACGAACATAGCTCGTTAAGGATTGTTTGTTTAAAGCTTGATAAGCATTAAACGAACCGAACATGAGCCGAACATGAACACTATTAAATTAAATGAACCAAACATGAACACAAACAATAAAGCTTGAATCAAACACAAACTGAACTTGAACAAGCTAATGATAAACGAACACAAACATGAACACTCACATACTCGACTCGGCTCGGTTCATTTGCAGCCGTATAATAATCACATTACTGCTGTTGCACGCCAACACCTGTTGAGAGATAACCAAATACTAAACAAGTAGGGTTGGAATGTTGGTTGGCAATGCAAGCCTTGTATGGCTTGTTTCTATACCTGCACGTGAAAAGCTACCATTATACCGAACCCGACGTCATCATAAAGACTAAGATTTTGTTTCGGATGATTTTCTTCATGCTTCTTAATATGTACTAGAAAGCTGCTTTAAGAAGCATGAATAAAGTCATCCCAAGCTTTGTTTGGGACGTTTTCTTCATGCTTTTTAAAACAATTTTTTAATATAAAAATTAATTTTTTTTTTACTAAAAAATTGCTTCTTAAAATAATTTTGTAGTACAAATATTAATTTTTTTTATTATAAAGTTGCTTTAAGAAATAATAAAAGTCATCCCAAATGTAACCTAAGGCTTCGTTTGTGAAGGTTTTTTTAAAACTATTTTTTAAAGCAAAATTTTAGAATAAAATTTTTTAATTATTATAAAAAATAATTATTTTAAGAAGTAATAAAAAAGATGTTCCAAACGAGACCTAATAACACCTTATACTGTGCACAAAGCTATATCAGGTGTGAGAGGATGACAAGATAGAGTGAGGAAAAGGAAGTAGAATTGATATAATAATTAATATGATGCTAATATTTACCTCCTTATTTGGTTGAAAAGAATTATTTTTTTTTTTAAATTTTTTTGTTAAATGGGACATAAATTACAACCCTAACTAATTATTTTTTCCCTTGTTTTTCACTAATTTTATTAAAATTATGACAAGAATATTTGATCACAATTTCTATAAAAATTTAAGTATTTATTAATTACCTTAAAATCACATAGTTAAAAAAAAAAAGATTATGAGCTAATTATATTTGCATTTTCCCAAATTCTGTCAAACCATATGTATCTCAAAATTTAGCTAAAGAACATAATAGAAGATTGTATGCAATCCAAGTTATTTTGAATCAATAGTTTTTTAGGCAAGTTGCAAGGTGTGGTCTATAGCTGTCACTACTCACTAAAAAAAAACAAAACTTTTTATATTTCTAAGGCTTCATTTGGAACAACTTTCTCATTGCTTTCTAAACAATTTTTAAGCACAAAAAAAATTTAGTTCAAAAAGATTTTTAACAAAAAAACTAATTAAAAAAACAATAAAGAAGCTGCCCCAAAGAAAGCCCAAGTCTTCTTTCTCATTACTAATTTAAGGCTTAGACCAATAATCATACTTCACATTATTCATTCCAGTTAAGTTGGCTTCCTCCAAAATAGAAGATCTACCCGGGTCTTTTTTTTTTTGACATTTAGGTCAATTATGGCGGACTCACACAAACATCGCTTATACAAAACTCGAACTAGGACCTTTTAATTGATAGCCTAAGCTCCCAACCAACAGATCAAGATGAGTTGTGTTATCATGTTCTTATATCATGGTAATATACACATTAGTAAGTTGCATCTCATTTCTTGACACAACAACTATAAACCAAAACATTTTAGCCGTTTGGTATTGCTGCTCTTGTTGCCTTAAAATTATGCTTATAAACATTCTCTTCTTTGGGGTTAATTATTCTATGTGGATGTCGAACGTCATCCGGAGCCCAATCAAAATGTGTCACATCACCCCTTTGTTGTTTAACGCAGCTCGGTACTGCTCGGTACCGTGGCTCAGTATCGCTGATGTAGCTGCACCTGATTCGTCTCAGAACGTAAAGCTAAGCCCAACCTCCGCACAGAATAATTTCTCCTGGCAACATGTGGAGTTATAAGTATATATACAATTTTGGAATACTTCTCATTTCTGCTGGTTTTGGATTACAATTTTGGAATACTTCTCATTTAATGAAAAAAGTTTCAATTAGCTATAAAAAAAACTTCCTTATAATGGAAAAAAGTGCAAAAAGGGAAATTTTTTTAATCCAAAACCGAATAAAAAGTTACGAGAAATAGAAAGAGAAAACCTCTTTGTTTAAATAAAAGATGAAACTAGTAACGAAATTTCATTCAGCAAACGATATAAGCAAAAAGAACCTATACCTGCTAACAATATTTATTTATAATGGTAGAACAGCAAGAAACAACATAGCAACTCACCCTCTCCCCACTTGAACAGTCCTCTAATTAAATGCGCAAAAAAACCAGCAGTTTTCTTATCTTTCTTCAGCTTGCACAACTTTCTTACTGCTTCTTAAATCAGTCTTTCAATATAAAAATTAAAAATTTTTAACTAAAAATTGCTTTAAAAAACAGTAAAAAAGCGGTTGCCTTCATTTTTCCTCTGACATTAAATCATTGCCTTTACTTTGAGAAATTATTAGGTTCGGACAAGGGACAACCAGAATCATCTGGATTTCTCTGTCTACAGTAAAAGCGCGACTGCTAGAATAACTGTGCTTTTATCTTTTATTATAGACAAAGAGAAATTCGGATGATTCTCTATGTCCGATGTCCCGGTGTCCTTTACTTCAGTCCACAGTCATGGGCAGGGTCATGCAACATCTGAAACGTGCACGGCGAACAGAAGTGGCCAATTCACCTTGAACATTTTCGAGCAATTTCACAATGTCTGCAAATGGTGGCCGAACATCAGGATTCGCGTTCCAGCAACTGGTCATAATCTCGCCGAGCACCGGAGGGCACTCGCTTGGTATGATCGGCCGGGCGCCTCTGTTCACCACCGCAAAAGCAGCTTGCACGGCCGTCATGTTCTGGAATGGGAGCATTCCTGTTATGAGCTCCCAGAGTACAATGCCAAAACTATAGACATCAACTTTCTGCGTATAAGGTCTGCGCTGTATCATCTCTCTGCATATTGATTCAAATTAGATAATTAGGTTTAGGGTTTTGGTCTTCCAGAAATAAAAAAAGAAAAACATGAACAGAAATTACAAGCTTAGATTTCTGTTTTGGGTGCAAGGTGAAGTGATTTAGGCTTCGTTTGGGACGGTGTTTATTGATTCTTAAAGCAGCTTTTTTCTAGTATAAAATTTTTCATTTTTTATTAGAAAGCTACTTTAAGAAGCAGTAAAAAAGCCGTCCCAAACGAAGCTTTAGGATTTGTTTCTGCTAGTACTTTTATGGATAGATCAGGCCTATTTTAAGCTAAAAATTTCCCATCCTCTATGAACCTTAATGCTTTCATCTATAATGAATAGGTAAAGTCTTAAATATGAAGTAGAAAACCTTTCTTCCACTTCTTAAGCGATGAGAGATTTAGGCTTTGTTTGGGACAGTTTTTTTGCTGCTTCTTAAAGCAGTTTATTTTTGTACTAGAAAGCTGCTTTAACCAGCAATAAAAAAACCGTCTCAAAGGAAGCCTTAGAGAACACTGATATTGGCGGGGGTCAATTTTGTGACTGCATGTAAGCTGATTGAGGGCAGTTTGTGGCAACCAGTTGATCCAAAGCAACGAGCTATGATACTTGCAATAAATTGAAGGATGCAATTCATGTTCATGTTTCAGTTTAATAGTAATGAAGAAAAAGTACAAAGAAGAGAAATCAAATATAACAAATAGACAAACACAAGCACAAAAAATTTGCAGGACTCGGTGAGATTCACCTATGTCCATGGCCACACAGAGATCGAATAATACACTAAACTTAAAAAAGGACACATGAAGAGATTAAAATTTCTATAAATAAGAATACCAAGTACCACTCTGCCTATGTTATTGGTGGAGAGAAAATGCACCATCTATAATGATGAAGAAAGTTGGATGTGGAGAAGAAGATGTTGATGTCATTACTCTTTTCATTTCGATATTGCAATAGTACAATGAGAAGTTTTCCTTTAATAGAACCAAAACTACAAACACTTGTTTTTTTTTTAAAATACGAAGTCTCCTTTCTGAAAGCATCCAAAAAATTTGTCTTTGTTCTCTCAGTTGAAAACTCCTGCTTTACCTCCCTCTTCTCATTATTTCCCTGTGGTTGTGAGATGTCAAACCTAAATTCTGAAGCTCTATTTATAGTGATGACAATGAATTATTTGAATACGATTTATTACAAGATTCCTAAACATACTATAATATCTCTCAAAGTCAATAAAAGATATCACAAAATCCCTCGGAATCAATAAATGAACTTTTAAGATCTCCAAATAATTCTTGTAGCCTCAAAAGAATAGATTGATTGAAGTCTACATTTAAAGAAGAGATTCAACAATACTTTGTAAACACATTATGAGAAAATTGGCTCCACAATTCCAACAATCTCCCACTTGAAAACATAATTTTTGATGTACCTAATTAGTAGTTGCATCGGAATACTTCATTGTTCAATACCTCCTTTTATTAGTCATAAAGGTTAATTGAATATTTGTAAAGCCTCGTTATATTTGCGTGTGCAACTTTAGAGAGCATATTTGTAGGATTTGTTGCTCCTTCAATTTTATAAAGATGCAAAACATCCTTTTCCAGCAAACTACAAATTAAGTAGTGCTTCTGTTATATATGATTTATTTTAGAGTGGAAGGCAACTTTTTTTGTCAAGTAAATTTCGCTATGGCTATGACACAAGAGTGTGGCATCCTCATGTGTTCTTACTAGTTCTTAAATAAATCCTTCAAACGAATTGTCTCGTTGTTGGTTAGTTTTAAGTAATTGCTATGTATTATGCTTTTGTTCTTGATATTGCTACTATTTTTTTGTGATTGTAACACCCACTAAATGGGAAAATTATTAGGTCCGAACACCGGACGTAGAGATAGGTCCGGAAGTCAATAAAATGTCGACACGTGGATATTCAATATGTTTAATGTGTCGGCGGAATTATAAGCCAAGTGCACCAAAAACGCAGGTAAAGCACAGTCAAAACGCAGGTAAAAAGCGCAGGTAAAACGCAGTCAAAGCACAGTAAAAAAGAGCACTTAAAACACAACTAAAGCGCATGTAAAGCACTAGTAAAGCGCACAAAAAAGTGCAACTAAAGTGCACTACACGTGTCAAATTTTTAGTGGATGACCGGACCTATCTCTAGGTCCGGTGTCCGGACCTAATAATTTTCCCACTAATTGAGGTGACATCCAAGGTCAAAATGTACCCTATAACACTTGACCATGTGTTTAGGCCACCTCCCAAACCCACATCAACATATCACTGCAACTTTAGATTAACTTTTTTAAATTATACATAGTGATTTATTGTTTCAAGTAGCGCATGATCCACTCCACAACATCCCAATGTTCATTTTATTGATTTGGAATATGCCAATGTAATATAATGAAAAAGTGATTTTAGGTAGCATTATTGAGGGGACAAATCTTAGAAATTTTCCTTGTATTTGCTAGAGGCACAAACCACTTATGAAATATCTTCAATAATGCTACCTAAAATTTCAAATTTTAGGTTGATTTCCAAAATTTTCTTATTGCTAAACTTTCCACCATATGTTTGCTTCATCATTCAATGCCGACTATGGCAGCCGGTGTAATTATCTCTTCTAAGCAGAACAAACCATTAATTATCTTCTTAATAAACAAACCAGTTCCCAGCTTCAATAAGCCATTTATAGCCTCAATAAAAAGAGATGGTTGTATGTCTTGAAACATGTTTAAGCATCTATCTAATAATACTATTTCCACTAATTTGCAGTCAGAACTTCGACTTAACTAAGTTACTGCCACCATCATCTGAGTAAGGATACACCAACAAAGTCAAGCCATTATCCAACTATATTAGGTTGGCTACATGAATCATTTTTATCCATTGTGTCATGTTAAGAGTTAAATTTTCATTTAAATCTAATAATAAAAAGGTCATTTCTAATATTTTATAACAAAGTCTTTTTAAGTCTACCTCTCCTAACTGGGTCATTAGAAGGCCGACGTTTATGTGAACAAACCATCTAAGGTGCCTCTCACTAATTTTATCTTCCACTGGAACTACTCCTACCTTTTCTCGTATATACTCATTTTGCATTATGTCTCTAAGAGTGAAGCCACTCATCCACCTAAGCATCCTTATCTATGCAACACTTAACTTAATTTTAGAAATGCAACAATACTAATCCTGCATTTGCATTTGGCATTTGCTTCTTATTAGCCCATAGGCTAACATTTGCTTCTTGCACTCCCGAAGAATCAAATAGATCTATTCTAACTTCAACTATATTCCATATGTAACTTTTTCTATAGGAATATATAAGCATGAGTGCAAAAGGCATTAATATAATACATATTCAAATCACCTAGACCTCTTCCAAATTTTGTATTGATCATGATAATGGCTCTTTTATAATAAATATTATCCCTTTAATCCAAAATTTTATTTGATACTACTCATGCATTCAAGTGACCAAAAAGGAACCAAATAAGAATGAAATTCCAATCAATAAAGAAAGCCCAAATATCTTTCTAGTTGAATTGTCAAAAGTGTCACAAATTACAATGATAGAATTTATAATGATTTACTACCAAGCTTAGAACCAGTGGTAAAGGCACTGTATCAGAGACAATTAATAAATTATATGAGTTGAAAAGTTAATTACAAGAATTATTGGAAACATCATACCAATATGTTACCTAGGGGAGCTCCAATAATATTCATAAAGAAAAAAAAAAACAAAAACAAAAGTTTAGGATTATACATTGATTACAAAAAATTAAAGAAGAATACAATTAAAAACAAATATCATTTACCAATGGTTGATAGTTTATTTCATCAACTTGAGTGAGCTTCATTTTTTTCTAAAATATATTTGAGGTTCAATTATCATCAATTTAAGGAATAGACAAGAAGTCATTGCCAAGACAACATTAAGCACGAGGTATAATCATTATGAATTTGTAAAGATGTCATTCACACTAGCAAATGCTCCAATAGAGATTATGGTTCTTACAAACAGAATCTTTAAACCATTCTTGAGATTATTTGTGATTATTCATAGACAACATACATGTCTGTCCAAGGACCAATTCTAGTCATGTAAATTATTTGCATGTGGTACTGATAAAACTCAGAGAAAATGAGTTATAAGCAAATCTTTTTAAGTTTAAGTTAAGGTGAAGGTATAACTTTTTCAAGGCAAACAATCAATGATGATAGTATAATTGTACATCAACACAAAATTCAATCAATAATTGATTAATTGAGACTGAACAATGTTATATAAATTAAAAGTTTTCAAAACTTTGTTGGTCATTATAATTAAGAGATTTGTTAAAGGCTTCTGTCAAATTGTGATGTTATGTCTAAATTGACTAAAAAAGCAATAAATTTGAACAAAATGATAATAGTGAAGAAGTTTTTCATAAAATAGCAAGATGTCTAAAGACTACTCTATTATTGATTATTCCCTCTGATACTTAAAGATTTTAGAATTAAAGTAATGCATCACTAAAAGGTTTAGGTAACGTTTTGATGCAATCATGCAACATGATCGAATAACTACCAACGTTCCTAGACAATTAAAGAAGAGGAGATATACCACGCCCAACCTTGAGTTGGTTGTTTTTGTGTTTGCACTAAAAATATGAAGACATTATTTGTATCGAGTTCATTATGAAGATTTACAAGTCATAGAAGTCTAAAATATAACTTTACACAACAAGAGTTAAATTAGAGACAAGCACAGGTTGAAACTTATAAAATATTATTAAAAATATATATAATATCATCCAAGAAAGTAAATATTCATATTTACGCATCTTTTAGGTACAAATTATATAGTGCTCATATGAGAATTGTATTTAAAAGGATATAATATGATATATTCATGACTTTAGGATAAATTAATGATCATGAGTTCACTCTTTTTTATTCATCTTTATTTTTGACATGAAATTTAAAATATAAATATTATATATGATAAGATTGGCATGCATATTATTTCCTCTTCCTGGGGTAAAAAATGCATTTCTTAATATATCCTAAATAAATCCAACTATTAATTATATGCATTGAAACCAAACTTTGTTAAGTCTCTCGCATGCCTGTTCTTGTCAGATAAGTCTACACTTGCATTTCACTATGGGAACAAATAGGTTCAGATCTTTCAACTTGTATCTACTATCATTATTTTCTGTATTAAGGTGGCATTCTAGACATTTCTAAAAAAACATTAAGGAAATTAAGTAATAGAATAATAAAATAAAGCTTGGAGTATATAATTGATTATCATTAGCTTTTAAAAAAACATGTGGATAACCATAAAGACAAAACACATTTTCTACTTACGGAGCCATCCACCGGTATGTCCCAGTTTCGGGTGTCATTCCTTCCGTCTGCACTTCAATACGGGCCACTCCAAAGTCAGCAATTTTAATCGACTTATCCCCAAAAATGAGAAGATTATCCGATTTCAAATCCCTATGGATGAAACCTAACCCATGAACATACGCCATTCCCTTTGCAACATCCAGCGCTTGTCTCACTGCAATTTTCAGAGGCACCGACCGATTTTGCCTCCTCATCAGAAACTGTCGAACTGATCCACCTTTAGCATACTCTGTCACAATGCACCACACCGACTGCTTTCTACAAGCCCCGATGAATCTGACCACATTGAGATGCTTCAGTGTAGCAAGCATCATCACCTCCTGCGCAAATTGCTGCTCCATCAACTTTGCTCTATCAGGATCGTTTTCGGGTTTCTCCAACAGCTTAATTGCCACATCTTCTCCATTGTAAGATCCCCTGTAAAGCTTCCCAAATGCTCCTTGCGCAAAGGGCTCCCCCAAGTTCAATTGCCTAAGATCAAGAGTCCACTCATCGTAGTTGTCAAGGCCTTGCGTGGGGAAACCCGGGTCCATCAGAAACTGGGCTAGGGCGTCACTGCTTAAGGCATGCCTGACGCGACCAGCGCGGAAAACGCTGTGTCCAACCGAGCTTCCGCTGGCAGCAGCAACCTGGCGGAGAGCGTTGTGGTGGAGGATTCCTGTTTGTGAGTCGGTCGACCCAACGCTGCTGTTCTCAACCGACATCGCCACCGACCCGCCCCCGTTGCTCGACTGGATACTATCCACCGACATGTTCGTCTCCTCTCCAAGCTTCCGATAGTACGCCATTTCATAGAAGTTTCCCCCGCCGCCGCCGCCACCTCCAGCGATAATTCCTGTGAATTTCGTCGAATCCATTGATCTGCAGTGTACTACTCCCGACTTCAATATCGGAACTGAAAAGATAGATCTCTATCTACTTTTCCACGGAGGCCTTCCGAGATGAAAACATCAGAGTAATATGAATAAGAGAAAAAATACAGCGGCGGAATGAAGAGCAGCAGAAAAATAGCTCGATCTACCAGCACACACCACCGTTTTCCACTGGGCTCGACCGGATATCTTCGTCCAGCGAGCTCAATGAGGAAGGCGAGATCTAGCCAGTAAGAAGGGTGAGGATCGGAGAAAATGGAGACGTGGATGAAGGAGGAATCTAGGAATGACTCTTACTGCAGCGAAGAAGAGGCAAAGAGACGACCAAGCGAGAAGAAGTAGAATAGGAAGCTATCGTTTTCTTCGTTGTTTGGTCCTTTGAGCAGCGGAGGCACCACGTGGCTCATGCACCTTTTTCGTCTTACGCTGCATTTTATTGTGTGTTTATAAATGCTTGACGATTAGCGAGGGCCCGTCCTACGAAATTGAAATCGCGTAAGCAGACGCAAATTTTAAATTGAAAAGTAAAACCAAATTAAATTCGATCGACTGAATAGTAATTCTCAAAATAATCAATTTGAGACAAATGGTGCTTTATTATTATTTTTTAAAATATCTTTTTAGTATAAGGTTTTAAATATTTATACTAAAAATTTAATTTAAAAAGCAGTAAAAAAGTAGTCTCAAATTAAATCTTAAAATAAATTTTTAATACAAAAATTTTAATTTTTGTACTAAAAAGTTGCTTTAAGAATTAGTAAGAAAGTCATCTCAAACAAAACCTAAAACTTCTTGTGGGACGACGATCTTAATGTTTTCTAAATTTTTTTTAACTAGAAAGCTGTTTTAGAAAATAACGAGAATGTTATCTCAAACAAAATTAATTATTCTGTGCAGATGTCGAATGCTGTACAGAGATGAGAGACCAATCATAATGCGCCACGTCACACCATTTTCTATGTACCGCGACTCGGTATTGCTCGGTACCACTAACGTGGCTGCACCTAATTCAACTTCGGACGTAAAGCTCCATCCGGTCTCTGCATAGAATAATTTCTCCTCAAATGAAACCTAAATTGAGACCAATTTTGTAAAATTAATGAATTAAATTTGAATTAATTTTATATCACAATTATAATATGAGACACAATTTTGAATCAATTTTAATATAACCGAGGGATTAAATTTAAATAACATATATTTTGAGACTAAATTGATTATATTTAAATAGTCCAATGATTATTTTGAAAGTTATATGATATAAATTATATATATATATTATTTTTTACCGTGTAACGTCGATGAGGCTTAAAATGACTTATACCAACACGTGTACTGCCAGTTGGATTTTGGCGGTGGATTAAACACGAAAAGTCAGAACCGTAAAAAAAAAAAAAAAAAAAAAATTGAATTATTTTTAGTTTTGAAAAGAAAACTTCTTGTCTTGAAATAAAAAACTATTTAAATTTTAAATATACCTTCGGTCTTTTTCATGATTTTCGTGCATTGCTGTTTTATTCTCAGTTACGGTGCTTAATTAGATCGGGTCAAATAAATTAATATCTGAAATGTCTTTATTTATGTTTCATACGATTAAAAATATAAAGTTAACATATATCTTTTTTTTTTTAATGGTTCGAATTTATTATGTTATATTTTGTCATTCATATTATTATGTGTTAGAAAATTTTTAAGAACAGATGATAAATTTTAATGTCTCAGTTTTTATGAAGATCCAATACAAATACAGATAAAAAGAATACCGTAGACAAGAGAGTTTTTACATGAAAACAGGGGTGGATAAAAGGAGGCCTAGGGGGGATAAGCAAACCTCTCTTCTGAAATTTAGAGGTAACGGCTTACTTCCTCCTCTTCCCACTTACTTGACCTTTCATTGCCACTACCAAGAGCCTAACCAGATTTGATGCCTACGAGCCATTGGTTGCCTCCAGCGGGAGGTTTGCTTCTGTTGCCATTGTTGAACGTCTTATATCCTTATCCTCATTCCCTTAGAAAGAATCTGTTTTTGACCACTTGGATTGTTGTATCGATCCTTTTGTCAATGCTAGAACAGATGCTGGTGTCTCCAATCATGTTGGCGGCTTCTTGTCTGGAGAACACACGGGGGGACAAATTGAAGCATCGATAGAGATCGTGGTTAAGTTGTTGTGAAATGAGGCTTGAGAATCGGGGAGCATGAAGTTTCGAAAGATCCATATGGGGAATTAGAGGATTAAGGAAGTGATTAGGGATGCGGTGGAAGGGTTAGAGTTGTTGGAATGTGTCGGGTTTAGGACCTAGGAGGATGGTGAGAAATGGGCAACATATGATGGGGGAGTCGATGCGAGAGAGGATTCCTGTTATCCAGGAGGTGGTTTCTTGGTTGGAGAGGTGGAAGGGAAAGGATGTTTGTGGCAGCTGAGATTGAGACTATGGAGAGATCGGTTTCGAAGGAGATTGATCAAAAGTCAATTGACCACAAAGGCTATGACTTTTTTTTAGGGATTTAATATCAAACTCAACTTAAGTGATTTTAGCTTTTTCTCTCCCTCCACGACGAGGATGGTGAGGATGATGAGAAATCTAATAGCTTCAAAATAGAAATTGTGTCGAAATATATTATCCATTGAGAATTTATTTCAGATCAATGCATCTAATATAAGTTGATGGAGCTTTACTATGAAATAGAATTAGAGAGCAAGGAATAAACAATATTTTAATAAATTATTTTAAGAAATAAATATTTGATTATATTAATAATTAAATACTAATTTAACTCTTTGAGAATATGAAGAGTGTGTTATAAATTAAAAGTTTTTTTCTCATCTTATTTTTTTATCTTTTTGAAATAAAATATTTAAATATTTTTTTTAAGTTATCAATGTCATCCTTAAGTACAAATTAAAAAAAAAAAAGAGAGAATATCTAAAACATTTAATTTTTTGCTCCTCCAACTATGCAAAAAAAAAAAAAAAAAAAAACATTTACTTATAAAAATTAGTTATTGGCATATTCAAGCTTTAGAGCAGCCTATTGAGTGACATAATAATATATATATTTTATGTGTTGGGATGATTTTTTTTAGATGACAATGCATTATGGTGCTAAGGCCTGAATTCAGTATCATATTGTTATTAATAATTTATATGTAATTAGAAAAATAATTCGATCGAATACAAATATTATCATAATTTTTAGATTTTGAAATGTCGAAGTATTTGAATTAAATATTTTTAAAATAAAATTCTAGTGTATATAATCCCAATCTTAATAAGTTGGTAGTAAAATGAACGTGTTGATGAGAAGAACCCAACAATATCAAAAATGTCTCAATTTGAATTTAAATGGACCAAAACAAGGCACTTGGAAGAATAGCTGATAACTTTGTGCAACTATTTGAGTGACCAAACGTCCAATATAGCCCAATTCTGATATCACTAAGCCCTTACGACGTCTAATAAAATTTGTATGATTAAGAGGGATCAACATGAGTCACCATTTTTTTTTTTGTCAAAATGATCAGAATGTCCCTTTCAAAAAATCTAAAAATAAACTATACTTCCATATGTTTGAAGAGTTTGGGATGAGCCATAAGAAGGATTATGTAAAATAAAATCTTGAGCTATGTTTGTTAGCACTTGACATATGTTGTTGACACAACATTGGCACCCTTCATTATCTTCAAGGCTAAGTCCTGATGTCGACACCAACTTTGGCGCCCATCATTGTCAATAAGACACAATTGTTCACTACAGGAAAATCTTTCATTATCGGTCGCAAATTCTGGCGATTTATCTCACATCGCCTACTAGCTGCTGGTTATTGCAGGCGGAAAAATAAAATAACAGACGATTATTGTCTCTATTATGTATTACCCGCGGCTAAACTGTCGGAAGATACCATCATGAAAAGAGTATACAGGTAGAACTTCTGCGATCATTTGACTGCTTCAATTTTGGGCGGTTTACTCTTTATTACTGGCAGTCCTACCGCCGGTTAATAACGGCGGTCAAACCGTATTTCTGGCGGTCAAATGACCGTCGGAAGTTTTGCCGATAATGGCTCATATATTAAAGATAATCTTAAACTTGGTAATGGCTCATATACCGTACTATTAAAAAACATAAACCCTAAACTTATTAATATAGTATATAATTTATCTCCTCCTTTTTATTATTTTTCACGTATTATTTTGCTCTTTTATTCTTTTCAATGTCCACACTTTTTGATATCGCAACTTAAAATTAATTTAATACATGTGGAATTGATGTACACTAAATTATTATTATTTATAAAAGTGAACTCCAAGTCCTATGTAGCTCATTTGGTCTTTAGGTTAGTAACTTGGTCTATCAATTAGATTTTATTTGGGACAGCTTTCTTATTTTTTTTTGAAACAATTTTTTAGTATAAGTATTTATAGTCAAAAAAAAAAAAAAAAGCTAAAAAATTAATTTAAAAAATAGCAAAAAAAGCTGTTCCAAATGAAGCCTAAGAGTCTAAAAGGTCTTAAATTTGAGTTTTGCATATATAATATGTGCGAATTTGTCTTTATTGATCTAAATGTAAAAAAATATTAATAATTGATATGTCATCATAAAATTATCTTGATCAAGCACGAATCTCGGCGCAAAAATCAAGTTGGAAACTTCAAAAATTAAATCTGGGAGCATATGAACTCCGATTTTAGCGAACTTATAGTCAAACTGAGCGTCTCAAAAATACGAACCCAACGACACCAAATTCAACTCAATCCGAGCCCAAATCAAGAGCCCGAAGTGCTGTTGGAAAGCTCGTACCACAATTTGAGTCACCAAACGGTCTCCGATTTTAACGAGCTTATAGTCGAATCGAACGGCTCGACGAGACGAATCCAACGAGCCTAAGATTTTTGAATTCCAACATCATTAAAGCCTTCAAATGTCCAACAAACAGTGCACAATCGAAGGATTCAATATCAGCCGTGCATTCGGCCACTCCCTATTTGCCCCTGATCTCACAGCAATTTACAAGCTATGAAACTCCAGAAAATCTATAAATAGTGCCCTCATTTCTCTTATGAGGGAGGATGGAAGTAAGAAGAAGAAGAGAAGGAGATGGAAGAAACTCCTCCTCGACCACCGCTGGAGTTCTGCCGAACTCCAAATGACGCCGGAATTCTGCCCGACTTCCACAAGATGCCAGAATTCTGCACAACTTCCACGGGATGATGAAATTCTTCACAATTAACGACAGAGTTTCCTCATGACGTCGAAACTTTGCCCAAGTGATACCAGTGTTCTCCTCATCCACCAACAGACGTCGGAATTCTACCCGACGCCGGACCTTCACTCTTCGCCAAAGTTTCTACCTGATACCGGACTTTTACAGGTTATCAGACTTTCGTTGGACATCTATCCGAAGATGAATTTCTTTCCATTGTTAGACTTCTACCTGAGTCATTCCGACCTCCGTCGCCTGCAGACTATGCTCCTTTTGACGTGCGTCGCCCACCGACTACAGGTCTTATTGACCTCCGTTGCCCACCGACTGCGATTCTTCTGATCTTTGTCATCAGACTATGGTCCTCCTGACCAAACAAACACATCAGCGGTGACTCTTTATGTTCCCATCATATAATGTACTCTATAAAATGTACATCAAGCTAAGACCTTCTACCATAGAATGACATCTTTTGTAATCAACTACAATATTAGTGGATTCATTTAAACTGGGCTAGGCCCTGTGGTTTTCCCCCTGTTCAGGGGTTTTCCACGTAAAAATATTGGTGTATCATGCAAATGCTACACACTCTCTTTTATCTGATTGCGTGCCGGATTTTCGTACAACGCTAAGATGTTAAACTATATATTTCTCTACCACCGTGAATTCTCCTGAACACAACAATAATAAAAAAAATTATCAGCCCCACCTAAAAACGAGTGATGACCCTTTTTGAATCTCCAATCTTTTGCTCGCACAAAAAAGAAAAGTTAGTTAGGCTCTTGAATATTATTAATTTATTGTGAGATAAATAATATAAAAATAATTAATTAGCTAAATGTATTAAATGTATTCATGAAATAAAATTTCTCCCGCAAAAAATGGGCTTAAGTTACTACTAAATCGTGACCTCCATCACCTCACCTAATATAGAAGAGGCGCAATTTTAAATGCTACAATGGCAATATAGCAATTATTATATTATATCAACGAGGAGTTTTCATTATGTTAATAGCTAATATATATATAATAAAATTCAATCTTTGAACAACACAATTTTATGAGGCAAAATAATTTTAGGGTATTTACATATATAACTTTTTATTTCATGCTATTTATATATCTAATATCTAAAATTTTAATATTCCATGTCTATTATCTATATAAAATTTTAATATCAAATATGTCACCACTATATTTCATTCATACCACTAGGGGTGTCAATATTTGACACGACACGAAAACCCGACCCGGAAAATCCGGGTTGAACCCGACCCGATTTCAAAACGGGTCGGGTTCGGGTTCCAGAAATCGACGTTCGGGTTGACCCGGCGGGTCTGCCGGAGTCCAACCCGCCCAACCCGTTTAATTCGAAAAATTTGAATCCCGCCCTCTGCCCGCTGCTGCGCGCGCGCTGCCCGCGCTGACCGCCGAGCGCATGCCCGGCGTGCCCGCGTGCCCGCGTCGACCGCGCCGCCGCGCTCCCGCGTGCCCAGCTCTTCCAAGCGCGCCGCGCGACCTCCGCCCGCGATGCCGCGCACGCCCGCGCCCGACCGCCCAGCGCGCCCGCGTGCCGTGCCCGACCTTGCCGCGCCCCGCGCTGTCCGCTTCGCGTCCCCGCCTTCCGCCGCGCCGTTCCGGCGCCGGCCACCCAAACCGGGTTGGGTCGTGTCAACCCGGCAACCCGCCGGGTCGGGTTCGGGTTCGGTTTTCCGACCCGTTTGTCTACCCGGGTCGGGTTAGGGTAGACCGTTTGAACCCGGGTCAATTCCGGGTTCGACCCGTGACCTGAAATTGACACCCCTACCTACCACCCTATAAACTTTAACTTTTCATTCATTGCATCCATATTTATTATATGAATGATAGATATATCATATTAAAATTTTAAATATTAGATATATAAATACTGATATGCATGTAAATCCTGCAATAAAATTTTTAGGAGTGCAAATTCCCAAAATTACACCCCCATATTTAGGAGTGAATCTTTTTGGACATTAATGAATAGATTAGACATTCTCTATATTTATAGTTAAATCGAATGACTAGACAAGATGGATCTAAAAATTCTAATGTCGCTCAATTTTGATGTCATTAATGCTTAAATAATAAATGAACGACCTCTTATCTAAGGATTCAGCTGAGTTGTTCCATGAAGCAATATAATTTTAGACAAATTAATAGAAGTGTCGCTCATAAAATTTTGTAATAGATAATCATTATTTACATGAAGGGGATCTGAACTTGTGTTTGGAGAGAGCTTGGAGATCTATGAAATTTTAAAACTCTGCTTGACATTCGACGCCGATGATTCTTGTCATACACCATCATTGTCTAACTTTGACTACTGTCATATGAACTGTCTTATGGCTATCATTATCTAGCTATCGTCTCCTGATTGTCGCAACCTCTTCACCATTGTCCGACTAATATCTTCTACCTACTATTATCCAATTATCATTGTCCGACTATCATCACCCAACCACACAACTATTCGATTATTATCACCCATTTAACTTCATCCAACGATTGGATCGCCAATATTCTCCATCATATTTACATAAATATAAATTTGTATTACATACTTTATAATTTTCATCTTTTATAACTAAGGGAAATGTAAACATTTATGAATCATTTTATCTAGATCAGGCTCCCTTTTCAGATTTTTAATATAAAAAATTATCGTGTCTATCATATTCTTATATCTGTGTACATATTTAATTACCTTGCGAATTTTCTAAAACCTATAATTTAGCTCTTTATTCTTGCAAGTTATTTAACTCTTTATTCAATGTCATTTATACTAAACAATCATCAACTTATATGAAAAAAAATTATCACAAAATATATTAAATAATTTTGATAAAAATATTAAAATTAGTGATGTATACAAATTTATCTTAAACCTATTTTAAAATAAATCTAATAAATTTAGATTCGATTATAAAAGATTGTCCTTTTGTATTTTTTTTTTTTCACTTTCTCTCAGTAAAATAATTACAACTTTTCTTATTTGATTAGTATTTTCATATTAAGGATACAAGCAGCGTGGAGACCATCCAAATTCCAAGCACCCTACCTGTTAACCACTAATTTACCTTTGTACCCCGAGCGCTCCCGAATTAGTAAGCCAATTAAACCATTTTCAAAAGGGCATTCAAGTAATAAATAGGTCCTTCAAAAGCCGTCCACATAGGAAAGGTTGGTCGCGTGAGGAACCGGAGAAAGCTAGCAGAGACGCGAAACGAACCGTAGTCGTCCGGCGATCTCGCGGGAACAATCGTTGATCGACGGAATCTTCGCTAGTGACGAAGATTAAGAAGCAAGGTAAGAAGATCGGCGATGGGCCGAAGCGATTGACCATTTTCGTCCCCCGCGAGTGGTGAGACGACCTGCACAGATGGGGAACTGCCTCTCTTCCAAGGATCCTAGGGCTCTTGCTAGAAGGAACCCAGGTGATCCAATCTCCTTTATCATCTTCTCTCTCGTAGCATTTTTTTTATGGAATGCCTTTGAAGCATAAAAAGATAATGGCGCTATGGATTGTTGTACCATTATCAGATTTTCGTATTTTTTTGGATCTTTGAGGGGAAGGGGAATGCAGAAAAGGGGTCTAAATTTCTTACGCTGTGAAGATTGTGTATGTGTAGGTGTCAGAATGTAGAAGAAAATACGAAAATCTAGAAGGAAAATTTATGGAAAAATGGTAGAGATTGTGATACTTGATACCCTGCTAAAAGTAACGCGCTGCTTGTGTAAATTGAAAAAAGCTGAATGCGAGTATAAAATGAATTTTCGCTTGTTCCTTTGGGGCGTTTTCGTAGCTGGTAAATTGGTAATGGATATAAGGAATATTGTAATCTGCTATCAAGAAATTTTTTTTTTTTAAAAGGTGGGGCACTATAAGCAAAAATAGGTTTTACTGTAATAATTTCAATCATATAAAATGCAAAACTCTTCTAAGAAAAAAGCAGGAGGATGGTCTGGGCATCTCCAACCGAAAACTTCATTTTTCACGGCAATAACGCAAAACTTCAAAATGGCGCGGTGATGCTCCAATGGAACGCCGGTGTTTTTGAGAATGTAACGATCCTCTCCGTTAACAGTGCGACTGTTCACCTGGATTAAATGGCTGAAATTTTCGCGGTTGGAGCGATGGAACGACTCCATACTCGTTTAGCGTTTAGGGTTCCGTTGGAGATGCCCTAACAGTCGGCATGAGCCGCATAACACTGGTGACGATTTGATGACGCCTTCTCAAATAGTCATAAAACTGGTGATAAGTTGATGGCGCTTTTTCAAATAGACTATGAATACCTGAGGTGCATTTACCGATTTACGAACACCTTTGATGCTCCAACCCTTTATACGTCAAAGTTTTCAAATCTCCGGATGTAATATTCATGAATAAGAGGGGCGAAGGGTGGTTTGGATGTCCAATCGAGGGGTAACTAAGCTTTTAGACCCGATCTAGTTGGTGCATCAGCCCCCAGTGCTCTCATGCCTTGTCCACATTTATTTTGAAGATTGTTTTTCTTATGGTAAGAATAAAGAATCGATACATAGTTCGGAAGCTAAACGAGCACCTTAGATGAAGCAAGTCCGAATGCCAAGGCTTTCTAAATTTGAAGTTAAATAAGCATTCTCTTGACAAATATTTGTGAAAACAACGAACATGCACGGCGGCTTACTTTCAAGTCTTCCAATTGAATATAAGCTATTTGAAAGTATTGGTACAACTTTTATTTAATTTCCCATACTCCAATATACTCATGATTCTTAATCAATGTTGTGTGATCTTGAATTTTGGCATTTACCTTGATAATTTTAAGGCACTAACGATCATGAATTCAAGAGATCAGAAAAGAGAATTTCTATGCTCTTGTGATACTCAAATAATGTGCTAACAACGAAAAAAATTATTTTATATTCTTGAACCAATTCGTGCACTGTTGCATTTCCTGTTCTTATATTTCTTCAGCGCTTATCCCAAAGTAATTTGTCAGAACATGACATGTTTTTTATTTTATTTTTAGAATTTTTAAAAAATTGAAATTAGTTTCATGATTAATTATTTTCCCACCATTTTTGTGTTACCTCTGTAGATAAAATGCACTACCCTCTAAGTCCTGGTTCATGATCATGCACTGTAATATTAAACTTCTATGTTAGCTTAATTGTAGTTTATATACGTGTGACATATCCTTGAATTTCTTCCGCAAATATGACAAACAATTGTTTAAATAGCCTACCTCAAACCTCATTGTTTTTCTGTACGATATCAATATCAGCAAAACGCTGAGCTTCTAGATGTTTGCTTATTATGCTTAGTAACATGAAATGGCTGTCATATAATTTCAGAAAGCATGCTTGCTGTATTATTCAACTTGGTAGTTGCAACTCTGTAGATATAAAGGTTTCCTTAATTTCTTTTTGATTAGATGGAAGTTTCAATGCAGTTATTCCATCAAATAGATTTGCAGTTGCACCGTCAAGGAGTAAAGCTCCCAGGCCATCAAAGAACAAAGCTGTCGTACCATCAGAAATTGATGTTACTGCACCAAAATATACCAAGGCGGCCATATCATCAGTGAAAGCTTCAATTGCACTATCACTTTCTCCAAATGAGGATGCAGACAGAACTGGCTATGTGGAGAGCAAGCCAGTGATGCATGGAGATGTAGAAGACTTTCAACAAATAACTAGTTATGGAAATGTTGTCATATTTACATATGATGAGTTGAGATTATCAACCAGGAACTTCCGAGAAGATCTAATCCTAGGAGAGGGTGGCTTTGGGCTTGTTTATAAGGGAGTCATAGATGAGAACATTCGGCCAGGGCTCAAGCCCATGTTTGTCGCTGTTAAGGATCTCAACCGAAATGGTCTACAAGGTGATAGGGAGTGGCTGGTGGGTTTCCTGTTCATGCTATGTTTTTCCTTGCATTCTTTATATTATGCTGAATATATTTTATTAGCTTCTCATACATTTCAACTGGATAAGATTACAAGAATCCAAAAAGGATGAAGATTGAAACTGTTGACAATTATACAGTATAACATTTCCTAAATTAATGTTGCATTCTAAACTTGACCACAGCTTTTTACCATAACATAAATCTCTTATAGAGTTTTTCTATCATCCACTAACCATGAAGCTGACTAAGATCTTATTGAATTTCTTGGGTTTTGAAGATAGTTTAGATTTCTAGCTGAATATATTAATTTGCTTTTTCTCAGAAGTTAGCATTTCATTATGATGATGATATGTGTATAAGAAGGATTTACGAGCTTTAAATGTTTTGCAGGCTGAAGTTAATTACCTCGGGCAATTGAGCCATCCTAATCTTGTCAAACTCATTGGATACTGTTGTCAAGATGATCACCGGATATTGGTTTACGAGTATATGGCTTTGGGTAGCCTAGAGAGGCATCTTTTCCAACGTATGCTGATGAATTCTCAAAGATATCATGATAATGCGTTGTTATTGTTTAAATTTATTTATAAAATAACCATTTTATTTTAACATTCATATTTGGAAAGTGGGGTTTCCTTGGTATCAGCACCTTTATGGAAGCCCGCAAGTAATTTCTTCAAGTTAACCTACAAACACCTTTGATACTGAGTTCTTGTGGAGATGTAGTCATAATCATAAATGATGCCTACAGATGAAAATGATCACTGAAGGCTGAAGCAGCATGTTATGTACTTTGAGTTCAGGAAAAAAAAATGTTTTTGTGATTGTACCACTCTTGGAAGATCGGAATAAGATTTTCATGCTTTATACATAATGATTGATCATTCAAATTTAAGAACGATTAGCCAGCTTCTTTAGCAAGTAGAAGAAAATTCCACTTAAAAATTCAGATTGGTTATCAATCAATGACAATATCTCTGGCAATCTTTCTTCTCTACTCCAGAATTTTTTATTTTTTTCATTTCATTTGGATTTATTGAAAATTTTCCCTCTTTTTTAGGTAACTGTATTTTTGCAAAGGGACCCACTGCCCAGTTTTTTAATGGGGAGTGTCATCTGTATGTTTAAAACATTTGCTTTGCCCTGTTATCTCTAATCGAACTCTCTGAACAGGGGTACCTCAAACAATTGCGTGGGACACTAGGATAAAAATTGCTTTGGATGTTGCAAAGGGGCTTGCTTTTCTTCATGGAGCTAAAAGACCCATAATCTATCGTGACTTCAAGACCTCTAACATCTTGCTTGACGCGGTTTGTTTCCTTAAAATATTGTTGCAACTTAAATCTTTTTCGTGCAACTTTTCATTTCAAAATATGTGAGGGAGAAAATTCAATTCTTTGAAAAGTTTAAGGTTTTTTGAAAATGAGCTAGATTTGAACTTGAACCTTGTTTGCTGTCTTGTAACTAATTAGAGGAGAGTCGTGTTTAATGCTCAAAGAAAGAAAGTGCCGAAGGAGAAATAAATGCTATAAAGGATCGAGTGACTGATAATGAAGTAGTTAAATAACAATGCTTTTATTATCAAAATTTCCTTCCTAGTTCTTGTTATGTGAATATTGTTTCTTTTCTTTCACTACAGGATTACAATGCCAAGCTTTCGGACTTTGGCCTTGCAAAGCAGGGACCAATAGGTGACAAAACACATGTTTCTACCAGAGTAATGGGTACCTATGGATATGCAGCTCCAGAGTATGTGATGACTGGTAAATTACGGAACAAAAGTAGTTATCAGATGTTATGTAGTTTTTTTTTTTTTGTGTACAAGATGGAAAAATTTAGTTGATTGGTAGTAAGGACATGGAAACACATATAATCTTAACCTTGAATAGATGTTGCTTCGATCCCAGTATTCTTCATGGCAGTATATGAGTCCTTGATTTTCCTATAATAGGGATAAAGCTTATTCTTAATATGAACATAAACCTACTTTTATGGATTATGAAAAGTATTTTCTCATCAATTAGTAATTGTTTTCCCATTATTTTTTGATTGGTTGTAAATTTCTTAATGTTGGTCTTATGTCAGTGTTCTTGTTAAGCTGTCAAGGGGCTCTGTGAATGCATGTAGTAGTAAGTAAATCCAGGTTTAATAATTCGGTATATCCCGATTCCCGATTGTAATTAGATGTCAAGGATGTTAAATGCTAAAAGCTGCTTGGAAATCTGTATCCTTAATTCAAACTTATCTATGAAACTTGATTGCATGCAAGAGAATAGAGAATTTAAGGAATTTAGATTAAATTTGCATTATGATTTGATTAACTGGACAATTTAATAGCAAGTAATAAGACTAATTTCTGGGTTTAAGATAATATTTATCTTTGAGTGTGGGTCATGTTGGCCTGGAGCAGTAGAGAAGTTGCCTTTGTATAATTTGGAGGTCCCACTCCCAGGTTTGAGCCACGAAAATAGTCTTTCTAAAACTATATGGGTAGGCTGTGTACATCAAACTTTTATGGGATGGTTTTGCCCTTTTAAGGTTATATACTTATATTACTATTTAATTATGATTAGTAGAAATGATAATTAGTTTGTTGATTAATTGGATAGAGTAATTAATAACTATTTACTAAGGTAATTAGAGAGTAATTAGGGCTTTAGTTAATATCATGAATGTTTTATCATCATTGTCGTCAATCGTCATCATCATCACACTATGATGCACCAACACTTCTCCTCAAAGAGGCGTGCAGTGTCCGATACCGTATCCGACACCACACTCGTCCAACACTCCTGTGACACATGTAGGACACGCCGAAAACGTGTCTGATTAAAAAAATATTAAATACAAATTGGACACGCATGTCAGACACGCATATTTTAAATATTTTATGAATTTTTTAAAAATATAATTTCTTGTATTTAGCGGGATTTAAACTAAATATCTTATTTTCTATCCACAACACCAAATCAACGTTCGCACTTAATACCCATTCATCAAATATTCTCATTTTCATTTATCTTTGGCAGTTAAGGTATTTTCATCTCCTCTTTCGGTTACTGATAGATGGCATCGATGCATGACTCTCGACATCCTAATACTAACCATTTTAAGCACAAATTCTAATTAAATGATTTATTATTTTTAAATTATTTTTAAAATTATACTTATTTAATTTTTATACACTGTTTTTAAAATATAAAAATTATAATACCGTGTCCAACCCGTGTCCATGTTCTATATTTTCAATAATTGACGTGTCACGTGTCCGTGTCATGTCATATCCGTGTCGCCGTCGCCGTGTCCGTGTCCGTGCATCATAGTCATCACAATGTTGATTTTATTATGATAGATATGATTATCAATTATGATAATTACTTAATTTGAATTATTTGCTAAATTTATTGGAATGTACATTAAGGCGCAAAATTGAGTTATAGATTCACCAATAGAAAAAAAAAAAGACAATAAGGAGCCAAATTTGTTTGTGTTTGATTTTTATATTCATAAGAATGATTTGCTTCATACATGCATCCCTTTATTATTAGATGAATTTTGAAATATAAGAAAATAGATTAAGGAAAGCAATTAAAAGAAATCCTGATGAATCTTTTTTAAGCATAACTATTTAATGAATGAACCCTCTAAACGAAACAATACTTTGGTTACATGTTTATCTTTTGACTAATCCTAATAAAGCATATGCTGACATATAAAAAATTTTAAATTCAATTTTTTTACTAAAAAGCTGCTTTAGAAAGCAATAAAAAAACTGTCCCAAATGAAACCTTAATCGAAGCACTACTTTATGAAATATATCTTTCACTAAAAATTTGCCTATTGTGGAAGATCCAGCCGGATCCTTTTTCTTCTTCTTCTCTATTTCAGTTGCTTTTCCTATTGTTATTGCTTTATATGTTCAAAATTTAAATCAATCTTATAAATATTGAATCAATTAAAAGCATAACTAGTTCCCTTTTTGTCTCATTTCTTTTCTCTAGCTGAATCCCGATTCATCCTAATCCCTCATCGGTTGTTTGCTCACCCAGGCCATCTAACTGCAAGAAGTGACGTCTATGGCTTTGGTGTTGTACTCCTAGAAATGCTCGCCGGCGGTAAAGCACTTGACACCAGCAGGCCCGGACGCGAGCACAACCTCGTCGAGTGGGCTCGACCCCTTCTCATCCGCCACCATAAGCTGCTGAGGATTATTGATCCCAGAATGGCAGGTCAATACTCTCACAAAGCTGCACAGATAGCCGGCAACTTGGCCTACCAGTGCCTCAGCGAGAATCCCAAGGGGAGACCCACCATGGCTGAAGCAGTAAAAGCTCTGGAGACCTGCATGAACCTTAATGAACAGTATTTACTGCAGTTCCATAATAAAACTCCTGCTGAAGCTTCTAAACGCGAAACAAAGACGCAAAAAGAAGTTAGGAGTATTTGCATGAGCAAGGGTTGTAGGGATGGTATTCTGCTTGAGAAAATGGACAGAAAGGTAAAACGCAGGTGCACAAGCGATCCACCGATGGATTTTGATCAGCCTGAGATGTCTCCAGATCCTCGGTTCATTAGGCAGTGGGGAAATCTTACTCCTGATCATTATCACAAGCGGCCATACTATGTATAAACTCTGACAGGTATTTTTTTTTAATGTAATTTATCCTTTCAGATTTCCTGTTTTGATTGTTGGAATTATTCCAGGTCCATTTGATTCTTGAATTCTTTTAAGTTTTTGTTGATTCTTTGCATTATTATACGTAATAACAGCATCGAAATTACAGGATTTTTGGTGAAAGAAAGATGAATTTATCTCAGTGCAAATAGTTCAACTGTTTTTGGCAACTTCTCTGCTTAATGAAAATTGAACAGGACAAGATAGGAAGTAATGCATTATTATTATTATTTTTAATGTAAATAACCCATAATCGGTCATGCGCACCTACAATCACATCCCATGAAGGCATAATCAATATTCTTTGCATTTTTCTTGGATTATTTCCCAATTGCTGATTCCAATCAGACTACTACAAAGAGGATAGGTTTAAAATTTATGATTTTTGTTATATCATAAATTTTAAAATTTATTATAATATAATTTGCATTTGAATCTTATATACTGACAACTTTTATCCACTTTGATGCGTTTAGGGCATCTCCAACTGAATTGCAAATGTTCGTTACAGTTACTGTGAGCCTACATCTGAACGCTAAAAATAAATTTTTTTTTAAGGCTGTGAGCAGTGCAATGTTAATGTTGATGTCGTACTATTATCAGAAACTTTTTTTTTTTGGGGCAAAAATGAAGATGAGAAAAAATATATATACATATATATAGTTGGAGATAAATTACTCTTTGATATGGCTATTACTATATTTTGAAGTGGAGAATGAAAAGTTGGATTGGAGAGGCCTTTACAAGAAAGTATTTTTATAGTCAACCTTTTGAGGGTGCTGCTGATATTAGGAAGATGTTACGGTATGCTGAACTGCTGTTCTTGCAATTTTCGCTGAAAACTCTCATAATTTCTGCAACAAGCAACAGAAAATATTAAGGCTTAGTTTTTGATCATCTTATAATTATTTTTTTTGGAAGCAAAACAACCAGCAAATTGTGTCGGTTTCCATGATAAAAAATTCATAGTTTTTTGCAAAATTATTTTGGAAAAGTTGTATTTTTTTTAAATAATAGGATTTTATGATTGAAAAAATATTTTTTGATTACTAAAAATAGAAAAGTAGAAGTCACCCAAGTGTCAAGCATTGAAACATTTGAACCCAAGCTCTGCCTTCTCAAGTCAATTGGTGGAAGCGGAATAGAAGGTTGTGTGCTTTGAGATAGAGATCAAGCTTGAAGTCCAGCGAATGGCGTGGCCAACATTTGAGCTCGATCTCCAGCCTCGGGCTGTATGGTTACAGAATCGTCGTGCCCGGTGGAAGGCGAAGCAGCTCAAATGGGAAAGTCGTCCCAAACGAAGCCTTCGTCGCCCTCAAATGTCGATGTGATACTATCCGCCTCGACTTAGATTGTTTTTCCATGTTGGATTCAGAATTGCCGGTTGACACTTTGACCCTAACTACGCTGATAAGGGAGGATGGCGGAGGATGAGTAAGCGAGTAAGAACAACTCCAAAATTAAAATGAAGGAAAAAAATTATGATATTTAATATTGATAATAATGTCTTAAAAATGTCTTTTAAATTATAGCGTTAAAATGGCTATAATTAATGTATGATTTGATTACTAAATGCTTGAGGACAACAATTTGATGGAGAGATTATTCTGCGCGGAGTTTAGACGGGAAGAACTATCCGGACGTGTGAGGTTACACTGTATATTTTATGCAGTATGTGTACAAAGATTTTTCACATATTGTGTGTATACTCACAATCTAGACGATTCTTTCCGTTCAAACTCTGCACATATTAATTTGTCTCGGTTGGACAAGTGTCCCTTTAAAATGAATTCTCATAAGGCGGACTAAATTGGTTCATACGACTTACATATACTTGCATATTGGGATTTACACACGCAACATACACACATAGTCGCCATTCTCGTTGCATCATTGTGAAAGCCGATGCCTCAAGCCATCTCTACCTCCACCTCCTCAACTCCACAGACATCTCGTTGGGAGCTAACTTGGCCTAATTATGATAAGGGTTCAAATGAAGTTAAAATTAATTCAAAAGGACTTCTAATTGAGTGAATGTATGATAATTTTTTTCTGTCATCAAAGATTTATAACCAAAAAGAATATTTAGGAGATAAGAAAATATTAATTCACTCAGATATATAATAAGGATTAAAAATACAAATATGAAGTCTCTAATAATAGGGGTTTAGATTTCGGGTCACGGGTCGGATTCGGGTCGAATTTGGAACTGACTCGATATTATTCGAGTCAATCAGTTAGCTCCCAACGGATCAACTCCATAGACATCTCGTTGGGAGCTGACTTAGCCTAATTATGATAAGGGTTCAAATGAAGTTAAAATTAAGTCAAAAGGACTTACTAATTGAGTGAATGTATGATAATTTTTTTCTGTCATCAAAGATTTATAACCAAAAAGAATATTTAGGAGATAAGAAAATATTAATTCACGCAGATATATAATGAGGATTAAAAATACAAATATGAAGTTTCTCTAATAATATTACGTACAATTATTTTGGCCTTAAAAAAAAAAAAAACTAAATTCCATATTTTCTAGAAGAGGACAGCCACATCTACAAAAATTGGCACGTCGCCTTTTTTATTTTACATTTGCTCTGTTCTCCACGCACTAAACCCTAACCCCAAGGCGCGCACACCGGCCAAATGACAGACGTCGGTGAATCGGAAACCCTAATCGAGATCGTCTCCCCCTCCTCCTCAACGCTCGATCTCAACCGATACGTTAACTTCGTTCGCGACCATGCTGCTGGCGCGATCGCAACATTCGAGGGCACCACCCGCGACACCTTCGATGGGCGTCGCGTCGTGGAGCTCCGGTACGAGGCCTACGTACCCATGGCCACTCAACTGCTCGCCGGCATCTGCGCCTCAGCCCGGGAGACCTGGGCACTCCGTCGCATCGCAGTTGCCCACCGCCTCGGCACGGTTCCCATCGGCGAGGCGAGCGTCTTCATTGCCGCCTCCGCTGTTCACCGCGCCGACGCCATGGAGGCGTGCCGATTCATCATCGATGAGATCAAGGCCTCGGTGCCTATCTGGAAGAAGGAGGTTTATGAAAACGGCGAGGTTTGGAAGGAGAACAAGGAGTTTTTCGAGCGCCAGCCGGCAGCGGCTCAGGATAGACCGTCGTGCTGCTGCGGGAGCAAGATAAGGGTACAAGATGACGCTAGCGATGGGTCGGCGGATGGGTTGAGAGAATAAGAACGTTGTGATGGAAATTTGAAGGTTGACAATGGTAAGTTGTGTTCAATGTGATCTCAGGCTTAACGTGTAGATCAATATTGGTCAATTTAATAAAATCAGGGTCAATGTTTTAAAATTTGGTTTCGGTTTCTCATTTCTAAAAAAACAAACTAGTAAGCTCATTTTTAAAATCCGGGTGGCATTATTATTAGAGAATGTGGGAAGCGATGTACCTTATAAAATTGAGATGTGATGATGGTTCCCCATAGCAGGTGTGTCAATTTTTGATACGACCCAAAACTCGACCAGGATCCGACCCGAAAAAATTCGGGTTCGGGTTGACCTGGTTAGCAAACGGGTCGGATTCGAGTTCAGATTTTTGACTCATTTGAAAAAATGGATAGTATTCGGTTTAATCCGGAAACCCGAAATCAACCCAACAATGACCCAAAAGTTGGAATCCATTCTGGATTTTCACTTCTGCCGTTGTTGTCGATGCCTGCACTCGCGGACTTCGCACGCACTCGTCGACGTCCTTTTTCCCGCAATTCCGGACTCCGCCCGCTGTCGCTGCTTTGCCACTGGCTTTGAATAGGAACTGGAAGTAGCGGCGGGAGCTTAGCTCGTGCTTCTTCAGCCAAATCTCCTAAATCCAGGTCGGTGCGTGTCAACCCGGCAAACTCGCGGGTCGGGTTCGGGTTGAAATATCCGGCTCGTTTGTAAAAATTAGGTGGGGTTCAAGTTGACCCATTTAGTTCCGGATCAACTCGGGTTTGACGCGAACCCAACCTATCAACCTTAATTAACACCCCTACCCCATAGCTTAAGGTTTCATTTAGAATAGTTTTCTTATTTCTAAAACAATTTTTTAACACAAAAACACCTTAGAGTGAGCCTCCCTTCATGTTGGACAATTAAATTGTTTATGTCAAGGCAACCCAGCAAGAGGCAATCAAGTATTGACACACCCATAATGTGTTTTGCCTTGTAATTTAATTTTAGACTAAATCAATTAAGGCCCGAGCCTTCGGCGACTAGATCTTCGAAACCCTAAATCACAATTGGCCATATTAGTTCCAAGACCTTTTCAATCCAACACGAACGCTAGGCTTTACTTTGAAGTGGTAGATCTTTCATCATGATGTCATTCATATATATGTGGAATATATGATAGGAGGTGACTCATGACTGCTAATCAAATTCTCCAGCTTTTTATCAACCTGCAAAGAAGAAAAAAATAAAAAAAAAATCTTTAATTTAAATATTGTGGTTAGGCTTAGGCATATTAAGTTGTCTCTAAGTTTTTTTTATTATATAAATATCATCAGCGGCTAATCCTTCCTTAAAATTTATGTAGTTTTCTTCTTTAAATAAAGCTTTTGTCCATTTATTTTTTGTATTTAGTAGAAAGCAATACACGCGAGTTGATATATTTTTTCATTATTTTATTACTTATTTGATTACATATACTTATGAGTACCTATTTTCCACTAACAATTGTCAGAAATGTCAACTTGATTATGATTGTGGATTAAAGAAATTTATGTCTTGGACTAAGGCTTTGTGTAGGATAATTTTCTTGTTGTTTTATAAAGATGCTTTTTAGTATCAAAATTTTTAGTTACAAAAATATTTGTACTAAAAAGTTGCTTTAAGAAGCATTAAAAAAGCTGTACCAAAGGAAGCCTAAGCTTGCCTTGAGAATGGTACAATAGGCAAACTACATAAGAGAGGGTTTTGAATACCATGAAGTGATGGAGGCAATAGTAGAAGAGAATTTTTTTTATAATATAATATATAATATTCTAGTCATAAAGGATATGTATGAATGAGCAGTTACTTGTGCTCTAAAACAAGGTGGTTTGACAAGTATTTTCCTATTTCAACTGGATTACATCAAGGATCAGCCTTAAACTCATATCTTTTTGATTTAGTCATGGATGTTCTCACTAGACATTTGCAAGAGGGTGTATGTTGGTGTATATTTTTTGTTGATGATATTATTCTTGTTGATAAGACTAGAGAGGGAGTTGAAGTTAAACTTTATGAAGGCCAATCTTAGAGTCTAAAAGATTTTGTTTGAGTATATCTAAAACTAAGTATATAGAGTGTAATTTTAGTATAACAGATCCTTTAGACTCTAAGGTTGACCTTCATAAAGTTTAACTTCTATAAAATGGTTGTGAGACTGACAATGCTTTATGGTGCTGAATGTTGGACATTAAAAGATAAGCATAATATTAAGTTAAGTGTTGTAGAGAGGAGAAATGATAATGAATCATTCAATTAAAAAAAAAGTATTGTAGAGATGAGGATACTTAGGTGGATGAGTGGCTTTTCTCTTAGAGAAAAGGTTGGAGTAGTTCCAATGGAAGATAAGATTAGATTGAGTCACCTTAGATGGTTTGGTCACATAAAATGATGGTCTTCTGTTGACCCGGTTAAGTATGGTATAGGTTGGAAAATATTAGAAATGATATTTATTTATTATATTTAAATGAGAATTTGACTCTTAACATGATACAATGGAGAAAAATGATTCATTGGACAAAAGTTTGATGTCGTTTTTGTTGTAATATATAATATTAAGATATTTATTTCAAATCTAGAGATGATGACCCCACATCTACCATTGCATCTATCCTCATCCATTCTCCTTTATAAGAACCCAACTTTCAACCATCAATTGAGAACATAGTCATATCAGTAATCACTAGTGTTCTTGGCCATTAGCTCTGAAACATAATTAATCATGAATGCTTGCACCTCAAGGGAAACCTCCCCCTAAGGTTGGTATATTTTGATGATGGCGAAGGCAACAAAGAAAATTTCATAAGATTTTTTTTTTTTGCTATTCACTCAGTTAATCTCAATCTGAAATTCTGGAAACCTTTTTTTATCAATTTCTTTTTTAAGAAAACATTATTTTGTGAACAATTATGATGAATAGGAGGCAGATATTTTTTTTTTAATCCATCATCATCCTGTTCATTTTTGCCCTATTTGGTTTTGAAGAATAGGAAGAGAAGAATGAGAATGAGAATGAGAAGGAAATGAAAATGATAAAAAAATTTAATTTAAATTAGTTTTCATCCACTCTTTGATAAATGAGAAATATTTTTTATTTCTTGTTTGATTGATGAAAGAGAAAAAATGAATGTTTGTTTCTTATAAAGATTTACACGAACGACTTGAAAGGATGAATTGATGGGGACATCAGATTGTGAAAGGTTTATCAGAGGCGTGGTCGCCGATCTACGGCCACGATCGAGTCATTGAACTTTTGATTCATGTCATGTATTTTTTTATTTTGGTGTCGTTGTATGTTGTTTTATTTTATGTTATTTTATTTCCCGTAGTACCCTTCTAAGTAAAAGGGTGTCGTATGTAAGCCCCGAGGGCATTTTCATCTTTTACTTCTCGAGTCTCATGTACTAGGCTATTAGTTCCTAGACCTTTTCAATCCAATACAAACGTTAGGCTTTACTTTGAAGGGGTAGATCTTTCATCATGATGTCATCCATATATATATGTGGAATATACGATAGGAGGTGACTCATGACTGTTAATCAAATTCGCTAAATAATGTGATCTTCTAGCTTTTTATCAACCTGCAAAGTAAAAAAAAAATCTTTAATTTAAATATTGTGGTTAGGCTTAGGCATATGAATTTGTGTCCAAGTTTTTTTTATTGTATAAATATCATCAACTGCTAATCCTTCCTTAAAATTTATGTAATTTTCTTCTTTAAATAAAGCTTTTGTCCATTTATTTTTTTGTATTTAGTAGAAATCAATACACGTGAGTTGATATATTTTCTTATTATTTTATTATTTATTTGAGCATTTAAAGTTCTGAGAGGTCTCTTCTCTTGAAATTTGCCTAATTCTTTGTTCTTCACTTGCTTGGGCAATTTTGTTAGGAAAAACATTAGTATTAGATATTATGATCAAGAGATAATAATGATAATTTATAGCTCTTGGATATGATTTGAGATGAGTGCATTAAATATATAATGAGTGTTCATGTTCGGTTCATGTTCAATTCATGTTCGTTCGTTTATTGCTTAACGAGCTTGTTCGCGAACATATTTAACGAATTTTTTTTAACTATCACACAAACACGTTCATGAACATATCTATGAACAAACACATTTATAATAAAAGCAATTGTCTATGTAAGAAAGGCATTGATTATTTATATTTATTAATTCTATAATCAAATATTAATTATTTTTATCGAGCTTATTAACGAGTTCAAAATCGAACCGAATCGTGCTTTTATCAAGCTTCTTATCGAGCTTAATGTCGAGGTTGTTCGTGAACTTCAAATGGTGTTGTTCACGAACATAAATGAGCCGAACGTATTAGTGTTCAAGTTTGTTTATTTAAGAATCGAGTATTTAAAATATTGTTAAATATTGTTCAAGTTTGTTTGTT
Source organism: Dendrobium catenatum (assembly GCF_001605985.2). NCBI lineage: Eukaryota > Viridiplantae > Streptophyta > Magnoliopsida > Asparagales > Orchidaceae > Dendrobium > Dendrobium catenatum. The sequence continues at coordinate 2,450,120 of NW_021319483.1, read as the reverse complement.
TAGTTAATTAAATGATCACAAACAAGCTTTAATCGAACCGAACAACGAATAGCTCGTCGAACTTTTGGTTCGCTTGCAGCCCTAGTTTCTTGAGAGATTATTATATGCAAAGTCCGGATACAGAGAACCATTCAATTTTATGACTGTGAACAATAAAAATGCAGCAGTAAATAGCAAAAATATAATGGTGAATAATAACTACATTTTTATTATTTGCAATCATAAAATTGAACTGCTCTCTACATCAAGACTCCACACATAATAATCTCTCTATAATTGTTCTCAGTTTGAAAAATCTATTTTGTACTGCACAATCAGAACTACATGTTTGAACTGCTGGTGATACTCTAAGATCTAACAATTATTCAGTGGACAAATGAAGCCAATAAATGTAAATATGTAAAGTTCAATTTCCAAGGAAATTAATTTGATTTACTTGAATCACAGGGTTAAGAAAGCCTTCTGCAATATTAACGTAGGTTTCATTTGGGACAATTTTATTTCTACTTTGTAAATCAATATTTTAGTACAAAAATTTTTTGAACTTTCGAAATTTTTTTACTAAAAAACTAATTTAGAAAGCCATAATATCTTAAAAATCATAATTGGAAGAAGCTGGAGAAATTGAACTTTCAAAAGTATTTTCATCAAGACAAGCTTTAAGTTTCTGAAATAAGACGCAGAACGGTTGAATAGAGAAGTTACAGGAGGCCCTTTTCACCTGAAAGATCCAGAAGTATAAATGAAATGTCAATATAATCACTAATACAAACCTTATTTTCTTTGAGAACCTTTCTTCATTTCCATACTTTTATAACCAAAAAGATTACAGATTCACTTCAAATACTGTGGCTTTTATTGCAAAACAATTGCAGTCTCCTCGGAGACATAACACAAAAAATGGTAATAAATTAGGAACCAACATCCATAAAGGAGTTGGCTTAGTAGAAAAACAGAGCGTCTTACAAGATGCCAAACTACCAAGCAGAATGAAGCTCCATACATTGGAGAAATCATTCTGTGCACATGCTGAGCACCGTTCAGAGACCAAACATAATGCGCCACATTACCCCCTGCTCGGTACTTGGCTCGATATTGTGGCTCGGTACCCAGCTCGGTATTGATGATGTGGTGCATTCTAATTGATCACCGGACGGTAAACTGCATTCAACATCCACACAGGATAATTTCTCCACATGGTGAAGGTATTAACCCAACAAATGCCACTATATAAAAAGGAAATTACAGTTTTTTTTGTTTTTTTTTTACTTTTGAGCGAATTTCATCTCAAAATCAAATATTGCATCTGCAAGACCTTGAACACAATATCTAGATTGGAAGCGTAAGCTCCCAACCAATCATACATAATTAACGTCTAAAACTGGTGATAAAACCAGCAAAAACAAATGAAACAAGTCATTAAAATAGAAAATAAACTCAACATCCCCCAACAATACAGTCAAATTCACAAACACCATGTTCAAGTGTGTTGTCAACAAAGTTATATAATAGCGACAAGCCAGGGAAGTGGCAAAAAAAAGATTTAATGAAAAAAAAGCATGAACCATTAAGGCTTCATTCGGGACATCGTTCTTATTGCTTTCTAAAATGGCTTTCTAGTACAATTTTTTTTTAAAACTAGAAATTTTTGTATTAAGAAGCTGTTTTAGAAAGCATTAAAAAAACGGTCTCAAAAGAAGCCTAAGCATCAATCAGACGCAGGCCTCTAACTGTAGTACATCAGCTGCTGAGAGGATGTGTGGCTTGGATAGCCATCATAGACCGTCTGAGACCCGCCAGGGATGAGGCCTGTTGATGATTGGGCGGAAGAAAGGCTATGCTGCGCAGCCAAGGGCAGTGCAGCTGCCTGGCTTATGGCCAACTGACGCTGATATGCCAAAAGATCTGCATCTGAATATCCATGTGCCCCTAAAAGCTGGAAAGGAGGTCCTGGAGGAGGCAGTGGGGTTGAAGTCGTACCAGGTGGGGTAGGCTTGTTGCCCCAAGAACACTGGCAAGAGAAAAAAAAAAAGACTATAAATTAAAGCTCCATGTCATCATTGCAAGACTGAGCATAATTTTTTTTTTTTTGTGACGAGGAACCGTCCACTGCCATGATAGGATTTGCTGAGGGCGCTTGGCGGTCCATAAATACTGGCCGACCAACCGGGCCACCCATGACATTGTACTAGCAGCCGGCGCTTTCGGGCCCCTACTGAAGGGACGACTGCTGCTCGAGGGAATCAAACTCGGGATGGGGGATTCCCAACCGAGCACGCCCACCAACCGAGCTAAGCATCGGTGGGTACTGAGCATAAGAGTTGTGAAAGCACTTGTTTTCTGCATTCCACTGTGAGTTTCAAGAAAAAGGTATACTGGAAGAACATGAAAAGTGAGGCTAAGAGCCCAATTCGCATAGATCAGGCAATTGGTATTCCATAATCCATGATCTCTACTTTATATTTTCTGAGGTTTAACAATCCACATCTTTTTTTTTTCTTTTCAATCTAACATCCCACGCTTGCCCACTCCAACGTTATGTTCATGAATCTTACTTTTCAATGCAGTTTAAGTAATATTTTATATAGTTATATTTGATTATTTATTTATTTATTGAATTTAAAAATAAGCTGACATACAGCAGCCAGAGTTCAAATAATTTCAAAAGATTGTCAGGTGACTGGAATTTGATGAGTTTAGAAGATGGTAGTTACCTTTATGGATTTCCCACAAACGATCTTTCCATTTGCCATCACAATAGCTGCAGCAGCTTCGTTGTGGGTATGATACCTCACAAACCCAAATCCTTTATCTCTCTGAATGCGCACTTCCTCAATAACACCAGCACCAAGATTGTGGAATTGGCGATGAAGTTCAGCTTGTGTCACCTGAAACAACCATCAGCATATAAAATCAGTAAACCAGTAGCTAAAGACAAATCTACTTCGAGATTCTAGAAAGCAAACCTCATAAGCCAGGTTCCCAATATATACAGTAGTGTAGGCAGGATTGTTCTCTGGAGCATCATCATTTGAATTCTCCTGAGCTCCCTCTTCGCCAAGGATACAAAGCATCAGAAGCAAACGTATAATTAACCTATTTCTAATATGTAATCAGCCTCATTTTCAATATGTATGTTGCCACCTACCATTGCTAGAGATACCATTTGTTAAATGCAACGCATTTTGATCATCACTACCCTGCTTTTCCTCAACAGAATTCTTGGTTGCCCAGTTACATCTTATTTGCCGATTACCAAGCCATTTACCTGTTGTAAAAATAATATGAAAATGGCTGACAAGTACAGCTTTCAATTTTGAAAAAAATATCTAGCTAAATTAACTTACCTGACATTTCATTAATTGCATTCTGAGCTTCCTGAAATAATTGAAGGAAAAAAATCAAATTAATAATGATGAAATATATTTGCTCCAAAGAGGACAAAAAAGGATAAAATAAAAGAGAAGAACGTCAGCCATAGGATGGAAGGGTTCTTGGCATTTGTGGATAGTTGTATGGTTTTGTGAGTTAGCAAGAGATCATACACCGAAATATATCAAGGAGTGCAGTTCCAAAGAGGAGCAAATCAGAAATTTGGAGTCGATAATTTTTTGTGAGAGAGAGTGTGTGTTGAAGTTATACTTCAAAACTCACCATGCAAATATAACCTGAAACTCGCACATATTTACAACAACAATCCTCCTAAAACTGACATAGTTAGAGGCAGGAATGACATTTCAAGTAACAAAAATTATTTAGAAGGCCATTTTCTCTTAATTCTTTAGAAAGGGCAATTTAGTAAAATTAGGTGGCCTGGGATTTACAGGTGGTTGCGTATATATATGTTAAGGAGATTTTTTTGTTGTGTAATTTTGAGGTTATCCTGAAAATTTTAGGTGAATTGCATAGTGGGTCTAAGATCCTGCCAAGATTTGTTTGCCAAGTTCCTTAAACCTTCTCTTGTGTAATTCCAAGGGAGTAGCAGACCCATCGGCTTAAGCAGTACTCCGTAGCAGTTTCTGGGTAAGAAAATCTGCAGGCGACCTACTAAGCTAGCAGCAATCATGCTAGCAACATTACCATGAGTCTAGCTTCTTCCCAAGTCACCCCAGAACAGGGTCAAAAACCACCAAATTGGAAACACTGTTAGCTGTGAATTTGGAAAATTGTTGCGTTACAGACATACAGTTCATTATACTTACCTCAGGAGTTAGACGTACTGACGTAGGTATCTCTTTTAATTCTCGTTATGTTATTGGGATGGTGTCACATAAAACGGCGGTCTTCCGATGACCCGGTTAGGAAAATAGAGGTATTAGATTTGTTGACTAATGTTAAGAAAGGTAGAGGTAGACCTAAAAGACTTGGTTAGAGAATATTAGAAATTATATATTTTTTATCAGATTTAAACGAGAATTTGACTTTTAATAGGACACAATAAAGAAAAAGGATTGATGTAGCCGATCCCACGTAGTGAGACAAAGGCTTGATGTTGTTGTTGCTGTTGTTGTTGTATGTTATTGGGATGGTGGTCATCTTGTACTGTTGGATTTTAATTTCTTATAGTATTTGTCAATTTATTGGCATCAAACTTTGAAATCAAAGCACAAGATTTAGGATGCAGCTAAAAAAATAGCATCATCAAAACTAAGAGATAGTCATGGAAGAATTACATTGTGAAATTCAACAATTATAAGGTAGATTAACAACATATGAAAGGCGTGACCAAAAGTCACTTTCATTTCATTCAGATGAGGATTATTTTGGTCGCGAGACAAAATACTCTTTCCACTAAGCACTTCAAGAATCATCCAAGGAAAATGAACTTTATTGTTGAATATTGTGAGACCCACAAGTCAACGAACCTTGATAGAGACATTTAAACATACGGATTAAGAGTTCTAACAATTTGGACGATCCTCTTATAGCTCTTAGAATACATAATGTGTGCCTCCTTTCTACTATTGCAGCATGCCCCTCTTGGGGATTTTTCCCTTTTTTTTAAATAGCATTAATTAAACTCTATTTTAAGCTTTTTGGAGAAATATGCAAATACTTCACACTTTGTATAGAATCAACCAATAAAATTTAAAGTAGTTGTTACTACTTTTCTTTTCTTTGTTTCTACATAGTATCAAAGTGAGAGGTTGGGATTTCCCTGTGCCAACCTATTCCTTTTTTCTCTTGCTTCTTCTCGAGATTCTTCATTCTCTTCATCATGAATGATTCCTTTGGCTTCTCTTCCAAGAAGTTGACCATCATGAAAGGTAAAAATTAGACAAAATAAAAAGTCCATAGGCTACAACTCTCATATTGCCTTGAATAGGAGAAATTAATTAAAATGGTCTCAAACTGCAAAGACCTTTCTATAAAGAAAGGAAAATATCCATCATCATGGTATCAAAGCGAGGTTCTTTTGCTTCGCTTCCAAGAAGTCGACCATCATGAATGGTGAAAATTCAATTAAAGAAGAATTTCATAGGTTACAAGCCTATATCACTTAAATGAGAGAAATTATTTGAAATGTTCCCAAATTGTGAAGATTTTTCTAAACGGAAAGGAAAATATCCATCATCATGATATTAAAGCAAGGTTCTTTGGCTTCTCTTCCAAGAAATCGACCATCATGAATGGTGAAAATCAGACTAAATAAGAACTCCATAGACTATAAGGCTCGTATCATATAAAGACTCAAAATTTGTACTTCGGAATGAAGTGAATTCCATGATCATGGCATTGTTGTGGAATACCATGATGCTTAAAATCAATGGAACATACATTTATATTCCTTTCTACTATAAAATAAGTTTGGAACACCATCAAATAAACAATTAAAAGTAAATAATATTGCCCTCATCTACGAGATAAAAAATAAAATTTCAAAAATCAAGAAAGGTAGCATTTCTGTTATTAAGTTCTATAATGCAATGAAGAATTATTGGCTTGAATTGAATTACCGTCAAAATCTCAAGATAACATGCTCCGGTGATGTTTTAATTCACAAGCAAGTTGTAAAAAGAGAAAGAACGTATAAGTTCTTTGCAGAACTCAATGACTTCGACAAAATTTGTATTCAAATATTAAGCAGAGCAAATCTATACCACTAAATGAGATTTTTGTTCTCTCATATATTTTCGAAGGAAAAAAAGGACAATGTTCAAAACTCTAATCTCTGAAACATTTGGCACGATAACAACTAAACCTCAAGGTAAAAGACTAACTGCTACAAACTCTTTCCCTAAAAAAGGGCAAAAATCTTTTTCCAAGAGCAATTTATAGTTCAACTACAACAAGAAGAGAGGACATCAAAGAAAATGCTAGAAATTTCATGAAAAGCTCCTAGGCTATAATGAAAATAAAAATCACTAAAAAGGTAGGCCTATCATATGAAATTAGAAGGGCTCAATCTCAGAAAAAATTGGCAAACTCAAGAACTCCTTAATTTATAGTGTAACTACGACAAGAAGAAAGGACATCAAAGAAAATGCTAGAAATCCCATGAAAAGCTCCCAGGCTATGATGAAAATGAAAATCACTAAAAGGTTAGACTTGTCATATGAAATTAGAAGGCTCAATCTCAAAAAAAATTGATAAACTCAAGAACTACCTTAATTCTTAGAAAACACTATCAGGAGCTCAAAATGGTATGACTACAAAATCTTGTGTTTTCAATGCCATAAATAATTTCATCACAATTGTTTCATAGATTTAGAAGCTACTAACCACATGACCAGCCTTACCAATCTTTTTTTAGACATACAAACCCCACCCCTACAATAGAAAAATAAGAGTGATCGATAGCTCTCAAACAAATGTTGCGGGTTTAAAAAAAAAAATTTAGTTTTCTTCACATTTAACCTTAGCAATATATTTTATGCTCCTCATCTTGTAACAAATTTTCTATTAACTATAAATCACTAAAAATCACAACAAGTTTTTTTTTTTTTTTTGCTAATCACCATGAAGAAAATGATAAGGCAAGCTACACATAATGATGGCTAAATCTTCTTGAAGACGAAAATCATTTGGCATATTCCTTCATTTCCACCCTCAATACGAAAGCCATTTGATAAAATCATTATAATCTAGGGCATTCCACTTTTAAAACCCTACAATAAATGCTTCATTCTCTTTTTTAAATATAAACATGAAAAAATTCCATTGCGAGATTTGTGAAATTATCAATCATACAATCAACATTGTGTTGTTTTTGCTTAAAGTGATTATAAACATTGTATTCATTTCTAATTTTCACTCTTGACATATAAGGACCTTAAAAAATTCCCAGTATTTCTAAAGCTAAACTATATGTTACTTTTATTGATAATTGCACTTGAATAATATGGATATATCCTATCAAACAAAAATTAGATGCCAATATTATTCTCCCCATTTTTAGTGCCATGATACAAAAATAATTTGATACTAACATCAAGGTATTTCAAATTGATAATGCTCGAGTTTACTTTAATCATGTGTTAAAGTCTTTATTCTATAAAGAAGACATCATCCACTAATTCTCATATCCTGATACTCCCTAAAAAATGGAGTGATAGGAAGAAAAAATTATCTTAGCAAGTCACTGAGGCTCTTCTCTTCCAAAATTAAGTGTCAAAAAGATATTGGGGAGAAGCAGTCCTATGTGCCACACATAATTAATAGAATACTCTCCAAAATGATTAGCTTCAAAAGTCTTATAAATTATCAGGTTGACTTCCCCACAAAAAAACTCTCTAAAAAATTCCTCTAAAAATCTTTTAGTGCATTGGTTATGTCCACATGCATAAATAACATGGGTAAATTTAATCTTAGAGCTCTCAAACGTATCTTTATAAAGTAATCCTCTACTCAAAAAGGATGTGTTATCATCCCACTATCAAAAAATTCCTTCAAAAGATGTCACTTTTGATGAGAAGCAATTTTTTTAATTAACTCATATTTAAGAGGGAACTCTTAACAAGAATATAAGTTCAATGAAAACTCTATCTTTTATCTTGACAATCCTGTAACACAAACTCTAAAAAAATCATTCACTATACCCCTATAGATGCATATGATTATGAAAACCCATATGATTAATGATGTGAGAAATTATGAGAATGTTCTCTAGTCATATGGTTAACAAACTAAATCTACCTACCCTATAACACCCTACGCCCCGCAAATTTTCATTGCTTCATAAAAGAAATGAGATAAAAGAAACAATCAAATACGGTATCTAGTGCAATTTTTCATAGGTAAGAAATTACATGAGAAGGTTCAGTGTGATGCCATCCCTATGAATGCATATTATTACTTGGCAATATGATACGCATATTATCCATACAGGACATACGCATAACTTAGAACACAAAAGAAATAAGGTAGCACTAAAGCCTTTGAAAAAAGATATTAAGGAGGATGCTAGAAATGATTTGATAGTCTCTAAATCGATGTTCTTAAGATCTATGCAAGACTTCCTATCAACATATGCCCTCGCAGATCTGAAAGAAAATCAAGAACAACTGCAAAAAGAGAACCAACCCGTATTTCAACAATGCAAAGATATGTTGACAATCAATGGTAGGCTCATTTCTATCAACAAAATTTACTTAGAAGACCCTTTCTTCTTACTTACATAGGAGGAGTAGTTTAGTAATTGAGTGAATTAGAAGTTAACCTATGCTTGCCTATATATACCCTCTTGTTATGTTAAGAAAGGAAGTTTTTTTGGAGTTTAATATAGGGTTATCACAAGAACTTTAGGGCAGATTCCCTAATTTATGAAAGTAGAGTGGAGAAGACCCAATACCTTGCAAGTTCCCTAACCTTCTCTTGTGTAATTCCAAAGTTGTTCATCAGTCCTAGCGGCGGCTGGACTATTTGGTGGTAGTTTCTGGGTGACAAAATCTGCAGGGGACTTTCTAAGGTAAGAAGCAGTGAAGCTAATCACGGCAATAGGAGTCTAGCTGTCTTCCCTCCAATTTATTTTCAGTCAAATCACACCAGAACAGGGTTAAGAATTGCCAAATTGGAAATAGGACAGGGTTTAGGGAAAGGGAATTCCTACAATTTGGATATTCCTGAATGTAGTAGCTGAGTGTTTCTTGGATCAACATCTCACATCAGGTTCTTTGTTTTTATAGCTTGGCTAATTTCACCATGTGGTTCCCATTTAAGCACTTGACCGCAGTTTTTGTCAGGGATTTTGTCTGCAACAGGTTGCTTGCTGAAATCTTCCGCCATTTCCAAGTAAGAATCCCACCATCAATTCTCTGTTTCAGCAATATCATCTACTTTGTCCATCTCCACTTTCAGAAATGTTGGGAATAATCTCCAGTTCTTGATTCAAGAATAATCCCAAGTTCTCCATTATCTAACCTTATAAATTAAATTTCTATTAATCTGCAGCAGAATCTACCTTTTGTATAGAGTTCCTGTTGCAGGTGGGTGGCAATCAACCAATACAGTGTTCCAGCAATCAGCTAATACACTGGAGGAATTGCAGCTTGATAGTTGAAGACAGTGCCGGAAACATTCAAGACCAGTCCCTAGAATAGAGTTTGGAAATCATTGTTAGCTGTGAATTTCAATAATTGTTGTGTTACAGATCATTATACTTCCCTCGGTTTTGGAGTTAGACATCACTTATTTCATTCTGTTCTTGGGACAGTGCTTATATTGTACCAATGGATTTAATTCCTTGAAGCTTCTGTCAGTTCACCGGTTTCAAACACATTCGTTGGCTCATTATCAAGGAATGCTTTCTAAACATTAAATCAATGGAAATCTAACATGAACCTCACCATCAATAACCAAACATTTCCTTTACTAGTATGGTACATGCCCCAACATTAGCTTGGAGAACTTCTAGAGGCTTAAGGCTAGTGCTTTAATACCATGAAACAACCTATACAATATGATGGGAATCACACGGCTAGTAAACTAAATAACCTTTGGACAGGCAATTTAATTATAATATTTACTGCATCACCTGGACTAGCCTTTTCAGTTGTTACATGATTTTACACAGAAAAATTACATGATCTTTCAGTTACAACATTCCCAATGAAATGGTTAATTTTGAAAGCAAATAAGCAACAAAACACTAATATTCAAACACGAAAGATCAAACATTCAACTTGCTAATTGCAGTTTTCATCAAATAAGCATAAATTACCTGCTTGTTGCGAAAAGAAACAAAGCCGTATCCTCTAGAACGCCCAGTTTTGTTATCCCACATGACACGTGCATCCCTGTTAGTCACACAACAAAATATAAGATATTTAAGGTTGCATTTAAATGGCAATTCAATAGGCTAAATTTTGGATTGTGTAAACCTATTAGCATAGAAAGATCTACGGTACTTACGAACAACTGGGATAAACTTGAAAATGATTGAAAAGCATTGAATCAGTGACCTCTGAGCCAAGATCACCAACAAAAACATGGAAGTGCCCTGTCAAACACAGCAAAAATGATAAGGAAAACAAGCAAGCAACCACAGCCATGGAAGAATCAAGTTATAAGCTCAATAATGGAAGACCACTCACCAGATGTATCTTCTCGTTGACCACTTGCATAAGCCCAATTCACCTTAATTGGCAAACCATATCTGCAATAGACAAATTGAAGTTGCTCAATAAAACAGTGAAAAGAAAAAACGAAGCAGCAAAACTAGAGAAAGTCCAGGTTACTGACAGAAGACGTCCATTCAAGGTCATAATTGCAAGGGATGCAGACCTCCGGTCATGATAATCAACGAAACCATAAGAAGACTGCCAGTAGAGCAATTGCAACGCTTTAGATAAGCCTTTTTATTAGAAATATAAACTCTAAATTCACAAAGTTGATTCATGAAGATAAGAAGAAATAGAGCCAACACTGTACGCATCTGAAAGCCAACCTTAAATATTATTAATGAAAAACAAGCCATCCATTAGAATGAGTTTCTGACATCATTTTGGGTTAACAAATTATCATTTAATATTGTTGGCAAATAAGGTGGCGGCCATTACTAGTTGATAATACAAAATGCATTTTATCCAGCATCCTTCTTTTAACCAGGAATATAGTAGTAATGGTGCAAAGAATTCAAGACAAGAATTTAAGATCATAATGAAAAAGAAGGTAGATTCCAGAGATGCTCAAAAAAGTGGAGAATAAAGATAAGCCACTAAAACTTAAATTCCATATGAATCCCAAAAATCATGTCAAGTATATTCCCTTTTTTTAGCATACTCGCATGTGAACTTCTTTGACTTGTAAATATTTTTCCAGTTAGTAGGATTATATCCACAATCAACATTATGTTTATATCTTTTTTATATTACTCTTAAAAATGCATGCTAAAATATTAAAAATGTTGCACTTTGGCATATGATATTAACATATGACAGACTTTTAATAATTTAATAGTGCTCATGATGATGATGATGACAATACTAACAAGTGAAATTTCTTCTCATAAGCATCCTAGAATTAACATGGAAAAAAATCAACTGAGAGCATTGTAATAAATCTCAATTATTTCAAATTAATAATTGTCATTCACTATTATTGACAAATCATATGATACCTACCAGTGATAGTTTTAAACATCATGAATCTATTATATAAACAGTGAACATATCAATGAAGACAACTTCTAAACTATGAGGTTAAAATAGAAAACATCTAAGGAGAACTACACAAATAGAGAATATCATGAAAATTCAAAAATAAATTTATTATATTACAATTCTACCAACTATAATAAAAGTTAGGCAACAAAGAAGTCATTGATAGATAACTTAAGTGTAATAGAAATACGAACGTTGAGATGGATATGCTAAAAAAAAAAAAAAAACAGTGTGAAAAAAGATTATATTAGAGTAGTGAAGGAAGTAACACATAATAAAGATAAGAGTAAAAGATATACATAAGTAGTTTGGTCATTTACAATATGTGGAATAAGTAACAATAAGAAAATTATATAGAATTAATGATATGCTTATGATGAGGGAAGTAACACATTAAAGATTGTTAAATTCAGAGAATTGGAGAGGGAAAAGACTTAATTTTATTGCACAAACTTGTCGCTATTTATAGATCTATACAAGATACATTAATAAAGAAACAAATAATTACAGAATAATGCATAATTGCTCTAATATAATCCTTCCTAAATCAGCCATCTAAATATGAAAGGAGATCAGCATGATCCAGGTGAGCCTCCCACTGATTCCTATCTTATAGCCGTGGGACCAAAATGCCAAGGGACGGCTAGGATTTAATAGGTGAGCCTCTCACAAATTCCCATCCTAGCCGTGGGATCAAAATGCCAAGGGACGACTGGGATTTAACACTCCTCCTTAAGCTGGGAAATCCAGATCCGTCATTCTCAGCTTAGTAATCAGTCCTAGAAAGGTAGAATTATTGAATCCCTTGGTAAGAATATTTGCAAGATGGTCTTTTGAAGAGACATAGTCGATACATATAAGACCACTGTCTAATTTCTTCCTTTTATTAAATGTTTGTCCACTTCTATGTGTTTGGTCTTGTTATGTTAAACCAGATTGTGAGCTATACTGATTATTGATTTATGTCATGGTGTAGCTCCATGGGTCATTCCCACTTGATCCTTAGGTCTTCTAGAATTATGTGATCCATAGTAGATCACATATTTCTAAGGTCATAACTCTGTATTATGCTTTTGCGCTAAATCTTGTCACCACATTTTATTTCTTACTTCTCCATGTAACAAGATTTCCTCCAAGAAATGTGCAGTATCCTGTGGTAGATCGTCTATCTACTGGTGATCCTGCATAATTTGCATCAGTATATGCTTCTGAGGTTATTCCACATTCTCTTCTGAAGAGAATCCTTTTACCAAGATTTCCCTTAAGATAGTGCAGATTCTGTCTACACCTCGCATGTAAGTCTGCTTTGAATTTTGCATGAACTAGCTGACCATGCTTACAACAAATGTCATATTTGGTCTGGTGTAGGAAAAATAGATCAATTTCCCAAAAGTCTCTGGTAAGCTCCTTCAGCTACATTTAGATCTTATTTAGCTTCACCTAATTTGAGATTTAATTCCACTAGTGTTACTGTCAATTTACAAGCTAATTTATCTATTGGGGTTATTCCACAGTCTCTTCTGAAGAGAATTCATTTACCTAGGTTCCCCTTAAGATGGTGCAGTATTCTGTCTACAGCTTGCATGTGAGTCTACTTTGGATTTTGCATGAACTGGTTGATCATGCTTACAAAAAATGCTATATTTGGTCTGGTGTGAGAAAGGTAGATCAATTTTCCCACCAATCTCTGGTAAGCTCCTTAATCTACATTTAGATCTTTAACTTCACCCAATTTGAGATTCGATTCTACCAGTGTTGGTGCTGGTTTATAAGCTAGTTTACCTATTTCTTTAAGAAGATCATTAATGTATTTTTATTGTGAAATGAAGATTTCTTTGTTGGAGTAGGCCACATCAATTCCTAGAAAATATTTTAATCTACCAAGATCTTTAATTTCAAGCTCCTTTGCAAGACAGTTCTTTAGAATTATTTTCTCCTTTTCATCGTTCCCAATCAAGATGATATCATCCACATAAACTAATAAAATTGTGACTTCACCTGAGTCTGAGTGCTTGAAGAATAATGTATTGTCTCATTGGCTCTGTCAATAACCATTAAGTAGTATAACTTTTGAGAATCTTCCAAACCAAGCTCTAGGTGACTGTTTTAGCACATATATAGCCTTTTTTTAACCTACACACTTTGTTACCCCCAGATTATTCCATGAATCATAGTGGAATCTTCATAAATATTTCTTCCTCCATGTTCCCGTGTAAGAATGCATTTTTGACATCCAACTATTCCAGATGCCAGTTATGATTAGTTGCTAGTGAGAGCAGGATTCTCACAGTGTTCATCTTAGCCACAAGTACAAAAGTTTTCTGACAGTCAATCTCATATGTCTGGAGTGCACCCTTTCGCCACCAGTCTTGCTTTATACATTTCTAGTGTATCATTAGCTTTATATTTCACAAAGAACACATATTTGCAACCGACTGATTTTTTTCCCTACTGGTAGGTTAGTGATCTCCCATGTATTGTTCTTTTTCAGGACCTGTATTTCATCTTTCATGACACTTTTCTAATTTTCATCAGATAAGGCTTCAGAAATATCATTAGGAATATAAATATCATTTAGTATAACTAGAAAATTTTTGAGTGAATCTGAGAAGTTATGGAATGATACAAAGTTGGTTATGAGGTACAAGGGAGGTTTTTTTGGTGAACTTGTATTTACCTCAGTTTCAAGAGACGGTTCAGAATCTTGGATATGCTCTGGAGCATAATTTAGATTTGTACGCCTTGAATACACTTTACCAAACCTTGTATTATCCATAATAGCTTTGTCCTCAATTTTCATGGCTTTGATTTTAGGTTTAGGTGGATTGGTTTGAGGTAGAGCTAAAATGTCATGAGGGGTAAGCTCACTTTTCTCATATTCCTCAATTTCGGTCTTCCCTTGAGATGAAGTTTTGTGAAATAAGATTTTTTTTTTTTAATGTCGTCATGGTCTTATTTGAGCATGACCTACTTAAATAAGGCCATTATTTTTTTTAGCCGACCCCATGTAATAGGACAAAGGCTTGATGTTGTTGTTGTAAAAGTAATGTCGACAGATACAAAAGTTTTCTTGGTAGAAAGATGATAACACTTATAACCTTTCAGGGTGGATGAATATCTAACAAAGATACATTTGAGTGTTATTGGATCTAATTTTCCTCTATTTTGATAGAGAATGTGAACATGGTCAATGCACCCAAAGATTCTGGGTGTGAGGTTATTATGGGTTTGAAATTCAAGGTAAAAAGAGGATAGAATATCCATTGATGTTTTGAGTCCCAAGGTTATTGAAGGTAGTCAGTTTATGAGATATGTGGCGGTTAGAAGGGCTTCCCCCTAATAGGATTTAAGAACATTGTGGTGGAATAGAAGTGCACGGGTGGAAGGTACAAGATGGCCATTTTTTCTTTCTACAACTCCGTTTTATTGTGGGGTATGAATGCAGGAAGACTCATGAATGATATCTTTCTTTTGAAAGTAAGAGGATAGAGTTTGATAAAAATAGTCTTTGGCATTATTGGAATAAAATTTTCTTATTTTTATCCAGAATTGATTTTGGATCATGGTATAAAAAATGGGAAGAATAGTGCTCACATCGGATTTATTTTTATAGAGAAAGATCTAAGAGATTCCTAGTGAAGTCATCAATGAAGGATACAAACCATTAGACCCTTGAGATGTTAGTAATTTTTTATGGTCCCCAGATATCATTATGAATAAGGTAGAAAGAAGGATGACCTCTCTCAATTTTGTTTGGAAAAGAAACTCATTTATGCTTTGCTAACTTGCAAGTTTCACAATGAAAAGATTCATTTTCTAACTTGTAAAAAAATTTTGGGTACACATTTTTAAAGACATCAAAAGATGGATGACCTAATCTAAAATGATGAAGTTAAATAGTATATTTTTTATTAAATAAGGATAACATAGAATAGTGATTATTGATAATAATGAATTTGTTCAGCCCTTCCTCATAGTGCAGTCCATCTCTCTCCTTAGCAAGTCCAATCTTCTTTCCCGGTCTCTAGTGCTGAAATAAGCAAGTAGGGTTAAATAGGACTTGAAAATTATAATCACTAGTAAGTTTTTGTATAGAGGTTATGTTTGTGGATAATTGAGGTACGTAGAGCACATTTTTTAGAGTGAGGAAGGGAGATAAAGATACGTCTCCTTGGCCCATTATTGTGGTAAGAGAACAATCAGCGGTGATGATTTTCTTATAACTCAGGCAAGGAGTATAGTTGATGAAGTGGGAAATTGAGTGTGTCAAGTGATCTGTGGCTCCTGAGTCAATGATCCATACTCCTTTCAAATGATTTTTAGAGGCACTTAATCCAATGGATATAAAAAATTTACCTGAAAGTGCAAGGGAAAAAAATGCATGTGGTTTTTCAAGCGATACAAGGAGTTGTTTTAGCTTATCAATATCTTCTTTGTTGAGCTCTCTGAAATTGGACTATGTTTATAGATTGTGCTGACTTGTGTAGTGTTTAGCTTGTGATGTTCTCTTCGTCTACTTCTTTGATTCCACTCATTACTTGGGGGCTTTCCATGTAACTTCCAGCATGTCTCCTTGTGTGTCTTAATTTCTTGCAATAATTGCACCAAAAGGAGCATTTGTCTTGAGGTTTTGATAAATCCTTACCTCCTTCCTTCCATGACGCTTTTTTTGCTACCACCATTGTAGAACCTTCAGTAATCTTTGGTTCCAGCATTACACCTCGTCAAATTTCCTCAGCACGAATGAGAGAAATGGTCTCATTTAATGAAAGTGTCTCCTCTTTGTCAATGACCTAAACTCTAACTTGGTAAAACTCTGTATTTAATCCTGCAAGAAAGTCATATAGTCTATTTTTCCTCAATAAAGCTTTTTAGGATAGCTGCATCTTCTTGACACTTGGTCTCTACGCATCTGTAGTGATTAAGTTCTTGCCGCAAGCTTTGAAGGAGAGTGGCATATTCAATCATGGTCTTGCTTTCTTGCTTTGTGCTTCCCACCTTGACTTCATTTTCAAAGATTTGTATAGCATCCTGAGCTTTTGAGAAGGTTTGCTTAGTGGCATCCCATATATCTTTTGTAATTGATAGGAACATGAAAGTATCACTAATATCTAGAGTCATGGAATTTCATAACCATGACATGATCATGAAGTCTGCTTCATCCCATGCCCAAAACTTAGGATCTTTTTTCTTTTGGCCCAACCCCAAATAGGTGATTAATATTTCTTTTTCCTTTCAAATAGGTCTTCACAAATTGAGACCACTTCAAATCATTCTTCCCATTTAAGCGATAAGAAGGTTATATATTTTGGAGATCTCCCCCTTGGTGCACCATATAGTCCTCCATTTGGTCAAAGCATTGGAAGGAATTTGCTTCAGACATTGTGGTGGCAACGGGAAACAATGAAGGTTATATCAAACAGGGCAGCAATGAAGGCGGTGTTGGTTATAGATAGGATAACAACAACAAAGGAAGGTTGTCCAGACTCCGCATAGAACAACTTTTCTGGCGATGAAGGCCTGACAGCACAAAAAATTCAGAATTCTGGCAATGGCAATGAAAGCTCTGATACCATGTTAAATTTAGAGAATTGGAGAAGGAAAAAAGCTTAATTTTATTGCACAAACTTGTGCCTATTTATAGATCTCTACAATATATGTTAATAAATAAACAAATAATTACAAAATAAGGCATAATTGCTCTAATATAATCCTTTCTAAATCAGTCATCTAAATATAGAAGGAGATCAGCGTGATCCAGCTAAGCCTCCCACGGATTCCCGTCTTAATCGTGGGATCAAAATGTCAAGGAACACCTAGGATTTAATAGGTCAGCCTTCCACGTATTCTCATCCTAGCCGTGGGATCAAATTGCCAAGGGATGACTAGAATTTAACTAAGATGAGTATTAAAAGACATAGTTAAGTAGTTTGGTTACTTACAATAGGTGAAATAAAAAATAATAAGCAGATTATATGCAATTCTTGAAATGATTATGAAGAAAAAAAAAAGGAGAAACCAAATATAACATGGCTAAGTTGCACAAAAAGACTAGTGCAACAAAAATCATATAAAAGCATCATGAATAAATATAGAAAAATTCTCCAAGTAGGATAGAGTAAAAATTAGTTAAATTATAAGGGGATATGAGTAACACTTTAAAGATATGTAGCAAAAGACATAATTATGAAGTTTGGTCATTGACAATAGAACTACAAAGGGCTAAGATGAAACAATAAAGGGATGAAATTAATTTGATTGGATTGGGAAGGAAAAAAAGAAGACCAAATGTAACATGGCTGGAACTTTTATAGAAGGATTGGTACAAAATAGATCATGTAAGACTTAACATGAATACAAACAACAACAATATCAAGCCTTTATCCTAAACGTGGGGTGATGATGTGATACGTTCAAGAATTGCACATGAAATTCATTAAGAATCACAAAGTTTACCAAAAAAAGATTAAACGTTCGTAGTTTAAGATTCAAGAACTTTCCGTTAGCAACATGTTATGATAAGCGGTTACAAGCTAGTGTTTAGACACAATTAATGAAGAATCTCAAAAGTTACACAATAAAGCAAATGCGGAAAATAATAGAATCACCACGGCTAATGTCTAGAAAGTTCACAATGAGTACCTTGCTCACTCTCACTCAAATTGGGCTTAGCGGAAGAAGGCCTTTACCAAACTTAACGATGCCACGAAGACAGTGGCCACACCGATGACCTTTAGCCACGGAGGGGTTGACGGTGACGAGGACGGCGTGAATGATTGACTGTCGATGCTCCAATTGTATTTTGGATGTTGTCGGTCAACGACGCTTGCAAGGATAGGAACCACCCGTTCTAAATAATCTCCCACGGTGTCGTCGTCTTCAAATCCTACGTCAAAGACTGGTGACCGTAGGATATTCAAGCTTCCGTCGGCGTTGAAGACTAGTCCCCACTCAAACTCCGGATCCGCCATACATGCTTGATGTTGGGGAATTCTTCCAAGGAGAAGGGAATTAGGAGGCGGTGAGGAGTAGCCTTAACACTTGACGAAGGAGAGATAGGGAGAGGGGAGAGGGGAGAGCTGGCGGAATTCCCAAGGAGGAGGGGAAGTTCGGCCCAGGGAAAATAGAAAGGGAGCTTAGGTTTAGATGAGAGGAAGGGAGATTTACTAAAATATGAATTGATCTCAAATTTTAGTAAAATTTGGAGGGAAATACTTGAGAGTAATTTCAAATTTCAAATGTAATTAAGGGGGCTTAATGAGCCATTAATGGGGCTCATCAAGAGGGGTGGCCGGCGGCATGCTTGGAGAGAAGGAGGAGATTTAAATCTTAAAACTGAAATTAATTTCAGTTTTAAGTAAATCCGGAGAGAAAACCTTTGGATTCAAATTAGAATTTCAAAACGGTCATAGCATTAATCTCGCAATTCATGGGGGAGATTTCTCCTTGGGGCCGGCGGCATGCATAGAGGGAGAGGGGGGGATTCAAGGGAGATGGTTTCCAATTTAGGAGGGTGATGTGGCGATAGGTTTCATAACTCCAATCTAAATTAAATCTCCTCATGAAAACCTTCCTAAATTGGATTTCCAAATTAGGAAAGAATTTGAAATCTGAAATTTCAAATTTGAACTTTGTGTATGGAAGGGGTCGGGTGGGTGAAGGGGACGTCGCCGGCAAGGTGGCCGGCCGGAGTTTGGATGGTGGTCGGCGGCGGGTTCCTCAAAGGGACGGCGGCAATAGGTTGAAGAGGGATTTCTTGTAGTGGGGGGGGGAAGGAGATGGATGGGAACACAAACGAGAAGATAGAAAATTCTAACCACGAATTGAGGACTCTTCCAACGATTGGTGGGCCTTGCGATTTGCTCCCCTTGGAGCTCTCTCTCTCTCTCTTTCTTCAAGCTCTCATGCAAGAACACAAAGAAGAAACAAAGTAGATTTTCATTCCAATATTCATTAGCCTCAATACAACATGAGATGACCTATATATAGGTCCCAACACAAAAGAAAATACAACGACTAAATTGCCCTCGAGGCTACAATCATGACTCAGCTCATATTAAGGGTACAATAGGAAACTCCAAGAAATAAAGAAAAAAATGCATAAAGAAAATACATAAATAACTAGAAATATAAACTCTGAATCGTGGCCGTCGATCTGCGCTGTCTCCTGCGATACACATGCATGAATCTCTGATCGATGTCCGCATCAGGTGAAACTTAACATGAATGAATAGAGAAATTCCACTGATCCCAAATAGTTGGGATAATGCTTATGAAGATTTTTTATTTTTTTTTGTAAGTTTCTTAAGTTTTCTTAAGGCTGTAAATTTATTGAGAAAATAACTAAAAAATGGATTATCAAGTAAAACGCTAATAAATCTAGTATAAACTCCATAACATGAATGCTTTATTGAGGGTAAAAGGTAACAAGGACCAAATAAAAATAGATTTAGCTTCAAAATTGTCATACAACTTGAGGTTATAATTAATTCTAAACAAAAAAAAGTTTTTGAGGGTTATGCATGTTCTCTTCAGATGTGCATGTATCGAAAGAACAAAAAAGAAATAAACATAAGAGAGAATTATAATGTATCTATCACATAAACATCATAGCACCAATATATACAAGTGCTAAAAATTCAGCTTTAACCATCGAAAAATAATAAATTTCAATGGAGTTATAAAATCTTGTACTAAAGTGCCTTGAATTATTAAACAAATAAGGTCATTCAATTTGATATAGATATAACACAATGGTTTACAAGTGCCTGACAAACATACGGAGAATCAAAACTATGGAGAAGACAATCATACGAAAATTCAAAACTAAGTACAAGCATTGCATGCTACTAGGCATCTGAGAAAGTTTAGGAGTTATAATAAACGAATGTATAGATAGAATGATTGGCAAGCACCATGATTACGATTTGTTCAGGCATGCATAGTACTACTAAACAGATAATATGATTCATAGAAAACCTTTTCTTTTCGAATGAGTTTGCATCCTTCAAGTGGACCCATATTTTGGAAAACTTCTGAAAGAAGAGCTTCTGTGACTTGGGGATGGATATTGCCCACAAACCTAGTTATGATCATGCAATAAGAATATCAGAAACAAACACAAATAAATAGAAGCATGCAAGAATAAGTAGCAAATTTCTCATAATAATGATCAAAACACAACCAAGAACAAAATAAATAAATTATTTTGAACGAAAAGAATATCAAAATGTCTAAAGCGAATAGCTAAAGGTTACTTCCAGACATAAACAAAGTAAAACAGAAAATCAAACTTTCTTCGAAGAAATGCTTAATTAAATGTCCACAACTGCTTAATTGAATGTCCACAACTGACCAATATCAGTAAGAGGAAAGAAAGAAAAATAACAAAAAGGGTCTATTAGAAAATAGAACTACTTCAAAACACTCACACACTGCGGCAAGTAGATGGATCAAAACCAGGGGGGAGATTGCCACTTGGAACAGGCTCCATCTGCAAAATGTGGAAGTAAAAAAGAAATGAAAAAAAAAAAAAACCTAGAAAAAACTAAATGCACTCCTACATCCAATAAAGAAACAAGAAAAGATCCTACTAATATAAATAAAATTTCTGGTCTAATCACAAGATTCTACTCATTAAAGGGAAGGATTAATACTTGTAACAGTTTTTTAAGCAACAGAAAACAATCAAATGTACTAACAAGAAAAATATGGCAAGCATTTGTTCTGCTTCATTTGATTGATGTGAAATTTGGCTAAGGTGAAATGAAAAAGTCAACACTGAATAAAGCCCATACAAATCATAAATATTTTTCCAGCAAAACACAAACTGTTCCAACATATAAATAGCAAAATAACCCTCAAATATGCATAATGAGTTCGTGCACAAAAGGGTGCACATAAATTCACCATTGCATAGAAGCTAGAAAGAGCAAAAATAGAAATACCACCATTCAAAGGTGAAGCAACCAAATCAAAAATAGGCTTCTTTTTGTTAGAATGAAAGAAAATCATTTTGAAAATATGTAGCCTGTAAGTGATTCTAAAAGAAATACCACTAACATAAGTACCTGTTGTAGATATAAATCTTAGGAGCATAAAAGAAAACTTCACGAGAAATAATTTTTCCTGGAGCAAGATGGTGGAACTCAAATGTTGAAAGTTGTTAAAATTTCAAGATAAGTTGCTAATAAAGTCAACATGGAATTCTTAAGTTGAGTCAATCGTATGGGGGTTAAGATAGTTAATTCTAGTAGGAATATATGATTTACACTGGTATGGCAAACCTAATAATACTTGCGAGGTATGAATATATAATTCTAGTAAGAATTTTCGGGTTTATTAGTTGAAGAATCAAGGTAAAATGGGCAAAAGCTTTGCAAAAGAAAACCTCATCATGAGATCCTCATAAAGCACTCAAGAATGATAGGAGGATGAAGGGTCATAAATCAAACCCGAATATTTGGGATAAGGCTAATGCTGATGAGTAATTTAATCAAAATAGAATTAATTTATTTGTCATGAATGGTGAGACCAAAGCACCTCTACAATGTCATTTCAATCAACATGAAACTAATTAAATACAAATTCAACAAGATCAGCACCAGATATTTTATTGTGCACAAACAAAATGCTTATACGATGGGGCATATTATAAGCGACATCTAAGGGTGGACAGCAAAACAAGTTAAATTAATAGAAAGGGAGGTAAAAATACCTTATTTTGTGTTCGATTCAGCCTAAATAGATGTTTTAGTTAACGCTAAACTATTTTGTGTGCATGCCCTTCACAAAATCCTCGTAAAATAATTGGTGCGTTTGATTTGCAGAAATTTAGCAAAGATGGTGGTGAGAAATTGAATGATAATGCAGATTTCATCATTATTTTATCTTCCACCTAGCAAAGATCGAACAAAGCTGTGCAAACAGTGAAGAGAGAAAATGCCGTGATATTATCAAACAAATGCTCGAACGGATAATAATTGTGACATTGAAAAAAAACTTCCTCAATATGGAATAGAGAAGAACCATAAGAAAGAACGTAATAATAACTGGAAAGCTTCTAATGTCAAATCTTCTAATGGGACAGGGAGATCAGAACCTGTGATATGGCTGCGAGTACGCCGGAATGGTAGAGCTGCTGCTGCTGCTGCTGCATAAGAGCCTGCTGCATCAGAGCTTGCTGCTGCTGTTGCTGCTGTTGTTGCTGCTGCTTTATCCTCTGATTCATCTTCCTCCCTCCGAAGAGGCGGCAAGGGGATCACGAGAGCAAACCCCAGAAAAAGACGATTGGATCGATTCGAATCCCCTTGTGCAGGAAAAACCCTAGAAACAGCGGATCTGAGGATTTAGAGATGATTCAGAAGAGAGGCGGAGTAACCGGGAAATGTGAAGGATCGGCGAGACGAATGCATGTGTAATGAAATCTAGTCGCTGCCGTTTCCGATGGGGGGTTTGGGAAATGTTCTCTTTATAATCATCTCTCAAACGGGTCCGGTGAGAAATTAGAGAATCAGGGGCTCAGGAAAAGGGCAAATTGGAAAAGGTTCATAGAGACTAAATATGAACAAAAAATAAAAATAAATCAAATAGAACTGCCCAAAAAAAATTATGAAAACTGTTATATTCTAATCTATTAAGGA
Organism: Dendrobium catenatum; assembly: GCF_001605985.2. NCBI lineage: Eukaryota > Viridiplantae > Streptophyta > Magnoliopsida > Asparagales > Orchidaceae > Dendrobium > Dendrobium catenatum. Next base: position 2,426,878 of record NW_021319483.1, on the reverse strand, counting down.
ATATGTCTCCAAATATTATTTATTTCAAGTACGATTATATATTGCTAAATTGCTAAAAAAATCTATTTGATAAAGTACAAATCTCAAAGCAAATTATAATAAAATTTTTTTATTTGAATTTAAGATTAATTCAGCTTTAATCTCAAAAAAATTATAGTCGAGTTGAACATTTTGACAAGGAGAACTCATTAACACCAAAAAGGAATTCAATCCAAATTTAAATGAGCATATATCAAATACTTTAAATATAATTAAAAGCTTTATAATATTAATTGTATGAGCAAATAATATCTAAATTTTACATGCTTGTAGTAATCAAGCATTTTAACAATATGAACCCAATAAGCTCAATATTACTTAATTTCAATATCATTAATGTATTGAAACATTGAAAATTGATAAAGAGATTCATAATGGGTTGTCCAATAGGCTTTTTGGTTGTCATCTATATTTATAAAGAGTTATCACTTTCAAAAAAGTATGAATAGATTGTCACTATCTATATGAGGCTAGTATTTAAGACAAAAAGGAAGGATCATAGAAGCTAACGTCCAACTAGCATCTTAGTGCCTCTATCAGACTATCATGGACCAACCATCACTATTTAATCGTCATTGTCTAACCATCTATATTAGAATGTTGTTGTTCGACCACTACTGTAGAACTACCACAATCAAATTGCTAGTGCATGCCTACCAAATCGAATTGCCATTGTATGACCATCGTCTTCAAATCACTGCACTCTGACCACCAATGTTTGACTACAATCCCACTACCACCATCACCAACTATAGTTATCAGAACATTGTCGTCTAACAACAATCCATTGGCCACCATAACTAGATTATGGTCCTCCAACCATTATCTCCTGATAATTATAGCCTAATCAACATCTCTCGATAATGGTCATTTGACCACTATCACCCAAGTATAATCCCTTAACCACCATCTCCCACGATCAATGTCAGCCGACCACAATCCTTTGAACACTATCACTCATCTACGATCACCATCACCCGATTACGACCCACAATCACCATCACCAAAGTATAATGTAACGTTCGAACATGAATCAATTGGTCCGGGCCTTCCACACACCAACCTGCTTAGCAATAATCGAGTTTCTTTCCTTCGCGCATGAGCTGAACCTCAACACTCCTCTCTCCAATCGCATGAATCTTGTGATTTTTCTCACTCCTTTTGATTCTCCTACACATCTCTCTCTCTCTCTCTCTCTCATGCGAAATAAAAGCCTAGGACATCATTCCAACCTTCCTCTTCTATTGTTGCAACCATTGAAATCCTTTAATCTCCTCCCTCTTTGCTTCTTTCTTGCAACAATAGCTATCAATGAATGTTTCCCAATCTCCTCTCCTTCTACAATGACTGTTTATCTCTCCTTCTCTCTTTCCTCCTCTCTTTCTTCTTCTTATGTTTCTAATCACCTGCTTAAGAGTTCTTTTAGTTCTAATGTGAAGATAAATTTGATTTGTATTAGTTTTGTGTAACCTTAAATTTCTAGTATGTCGAGATTTATCTTGTTGTTTGGGGGGGGGGGCTTAGGGGGGGGGGGGGTTATTTAAGTTTGATGTTCAAATTGATCAAACTCTATATTATTTTGTATCATATAGATGTATTATTAATCTAAAATTATTTCCCAAGTTCTTTTAATTCGCTCTCCATAAGATGTCTTGTTAGAAGGTAGGGTAGATTACTTTAATTGATAATTGATTTAGTATTTATGGTGTAACTAAGTTTTATTAGGACATTCATCATCATACCTCGAAGTGTGTGCTTAGTATATTTTTTGCTTCACTTTTATAGGACCTTCGAGTTGAATATATGGTAGGCTTGGAGTTTCGTGTTTCTCGCTTAATGGTTAGCAACTTATTTATTTGGAGATAAATGTACCCTTCTTTGTTATGGGTGTAACCCATGTTATTTCTTCACGTTCTTTGATAATTACTTAGATTGCAAGTCATATCGTTATGATGCATTTTTTTTTATCATATACATATCCCTTTGTGAAGATCATTTTATGTTCATAATGAATAAAGTTGCATAGACATGTTTATTTTGATGTATGAATGTTCCGATTTCTATATACTGACTCCTACTATATACTTATTTTAATACATGCACTTCTGCTAAACGTCACGTCATCTTTGTAAATCAAGCCTATTATGAAATAACAATCGTCATATTAAAAATATAACACTATTGAAATGCATTTTTAAAAGAAAACTTGGAAATTATAAACATGTGTATAAGTTGATAGAACCTTGTTGGATATTAGCTAGCTAGGTTGATGTGCCCTTAGAGTGACAACTCTATATGAAATCACTAGAGTTTATTAGGTTGGAGTTTACCTTCTTGATGATGGATATTTGATAAACTGACTATAGCTATATACATATAAATGTATATATAGATATATAATTGTATATAAATTGAAAATAAGGAATAACTGATAAGCCATTTTGAGGCATGATGATACCTAGCCTGATTTTATTTATAAGCATTGAAATGATTTAGCTTTAGTAGCAGTTTGGCATAAAAAAAACTTATAGCACCAGCATACTATAATTTATTATAGGAGACATGATATGTGTCAGTGTTACTTTGATATAATGACTATATATTATTACTCTCACATTTTGATTGTTCATATTGCATGCCCCTTCTTTTGTTGTTTGTGCTTTGATAGATAATGGTTATTTGTTGGATTTGATTTATTAAACTCACTAATTATTGTCTCTTTATAGTAGGACTTGCCGGTGTGTTTAGCCAACCATAACCATAGGAGTTGATTTATCAACAATGAATTATATTTGGTATTTTATTTTTTTTACAGGTTATTATGCATTTGATATTGAGGGTTAGGTAGTTTCATTCATATTATTATTTTTCAAACTTTTTTTCTTATAATAGTAATATTTCTTTGGTATACTATTATTTGAATTTATATTAATAAAATGAATATTTAGTTTTCTTTCATTAATTGTCATGGTGTATTTGATTATATTATTAGTTTATATACTTTTGCTTCTTATGAGTAAAAAACATGACCTTTTAACCTTTCATTGTGCCCTATGTTGTCGGGGTGTACCACATTTTGGACTCAGGGTGTGATATATGATTCTTCAAACATCATCATCTAACTATAACCCTCTTACCATTGTCGCTCGACTACGATCTCTCGATCACTAATGCTTGATTAAGATCTCTCATGACTAGCATAGCTCTATTACTCTATTATAGTCTTCTAACCACCATCACACATTCACTATCCTCCATCCACTATCGTTTGACTACAACCCTCATAACATCATTGTCTGACTATGATCCTCCAATTATCATCATTTGATTATGATCTCCTAATACTACTCTTACTCAAATACAATCATCTGAATACCATCGGCCATCTATGGTCTCTTGAACACTATCACTCGACTATGGTCTTTTGTTTAGGGCTACAAATGAACAGAGTGTTCGACGAGCTACTCGTGGCTCAGCTCGATAAGAGATTTTTCATGTTTGTTTGATGAGCTAAATGAACGAGTTTGAACAATTTTTATAAATACTTGATAGCTAAATAAATAATTTTTAACAACTTGTAGTTTGATTCATTTATGTTCACGAACAGTATTGTTTAATGCTCATTAACAAGCTCGTTAAGAAATTCAATTAGAGCATGATTAGAGTTTTGAAACTAAGTATTATTAAATTAATTTTACTAATTTAAATATTTAATATTTTTTATTTATAAATCAGGCAAATCGAGCACTCTGTATTGTCTGCTCTCGCTCCGTTGTCCCCTCCCACTCTTCGCTCCATTAGGGGAAAAAACCATGTTCGCTTAGTCCCATGCCATGGAAGGGAATTCATATTACTTTATATAAACAAATATATCAAGAGCTTGTTTGAAAGCCGACAAACGGATTGGGTCAACTAAGCAGTATGGCAGACGGCACAGCAAGCTGGGACAGACGTGCCTGCAAGTATCTCATTTTAATAAAGATAATATATTTATTTTATTAATAGACTTAACTCATTAAATGAGCCGCTCGGTAATAGGCTTGACAAATCTAAATGAACTTAGATCGAATATGAACACAAGTTGAGCTTAAACAGAGTATTTTTAAACTATCTCAAGCTCGAACATGTATAAAAAAAAACTTGAATCTTATAGAGTCAAGCTCAAACACGATGTTGGCAAACGAGCTTGGGCTCGAACATGCTAAATCTTGGCTCAGCTCGACTCATTTGCAGCCCTACCATACACTATCATTTGATTATGATTTCTTGACCGCAGTCATCTGACTACAATCCTCTTACCATCATCGAGTAATTATAGTAATTGATCCACCATCGCTCAACTATGATCTCTTAATCATCATTTTCATGAAATAGTCTTTTGACCATCATTGCTCAACTACCATCTTCCAACTATGATCTCCTATCCACAGACGTCTTATTATTATCTTTTGACACTAATGTCTATTAACTTTGATGCACATCAATAATTATAAGATTGATCGATGCACGCTACCAACACCAACATCGATTGTATATTCAAGGGGGAGCCATGGGGACACATCCTCCTATCCCTATTGGATATTAGCTAGCTTGGTCGACAGACCCCCAAAGTGACGACTTTATAGGAAATCACTAGATTTCCATAGGTTGGTGTTTAACTTCTTGGTGATGGGTATTTGATAAACTGGTTATAGCTATATACATATAAATATATAGATATATAATTGTATATAAATTGAAAATAATCAATGATTAATAAGCCATTTTGAGGTATGATAATACCTAGTATGATTGTATTTATAAACATTTAAACGATTTAGCTTTAGTAGTAGTTTCGCATAAATACTTATAGCACTAGCATACTAGAATTTATTAGAGAAGACATGATATGTGTCATTGTTACTTTGATATAATTACTATATATTATCACTCACACATTTTGATTGTTCATACTGCATACCCCTTCTTTCATCGTTTGTGCTTTGTTAGATAATAGTTATTTGTTGGACTTGATTTATTAAACTCACTTGTTGTTATCTCTTTACAATGCTAATGTGTTTAAGCCGACCTTAACCACTGAAGCAGATTTATCAGTTGTAGATTATATTTGATATTTTATATTTTGTATCAAATTATTAAGCATTTCATTATAGGAAAATTGTCCATTAACAATGGATTTTTATGACGAAAATCACTATTTTCTTACATATTTGGGGCGACATTCCGCCAAAAAAAATTAGTCGATAAAAATCGCATATGAAAAGAAATGTGATGGGTTTTTCCCGCTAGAAAATATTTTTAATGGATTTTTGATAGATTTCGGGCGGATTCCTTTTTGTTAAGAGTGACAACGGATTGGTGCCAATTGTCGTCATAAATTTTTGGCAACCCAACGGTCAAAACTACCCACTGGTAATTTTCGGATGGTGTTACCGCAATAAATATCCAGTGGCTTTTTTCCCTTTTCCGTCCTATCACAACGTCATCCCAATCAAAAGTTTTGGTGGAAATTTCGTTGGAAAGGCATCAGAAACCTATAACAATAATAATAATAATAATAATAATAAACCCTTATTGTTCCATTTCAATATTTACAAAGAAAACTTGCAACAGTTTAGACAAGTATGCTGAAAGAGATATTTCATCTTCATATATTGCTAATCAAAATATAATAAAACCATTCAAAATATAATAATAAACATTGCGAATAACTTCAAAATTAATCGTACAACATAAAAAATGTTCAAATAAGCATTTAAAACACAATAGTAGTGTCACATTCAAAACATAACAATAAAGACACAATAAAAAAGTTCTTCAAACTACTACAATAACTTAAATAATAAGTTTTCTAATCATCTTCCATCCACTCACTCTCTGATTCATGCTCAAGCCCTTGACCCTTTTCTTTTCTATTTTAGCTTAAGTATGATCGTGGCTCTGCTTGCATCTAAGTCTGTTGTGTTAGTATATGACCTTTATCTATTTCATCTCCTCTCTCTTTGGTGAGAGTAGCAACCCTCTGGCAGATGATATCATCAACTCCACTATCACCAAAAGATGTTGATCGAGGTGAAGATATTTATCTCATATGCATATGCCTGATAACCTAATCCATACAACCTCCCTTTTTGTCTCCCTCCAACATGCTGTGACCACGTGTGGTACTCAAAGTACTGCATCGATTCTGAAGATGATCCCTCAATAGTAGAAGCCTGACTTTTCTGAAGTCGTACAAAACATATCAATGACAAGTTAGTAAATCCTAAACATTAAAAATCACATATAATATAATCATGAATAAATTCATTCTAATATAACTAAAATTCTTTCAAATATCAATCAAACTCATGTATAATTATTCAAATTGAAATTACCCTCTAATTTTACTCAAAAAATTCATCACATAACCCTAAACCCTAAACCCTAAGAAATTAGTTAGTGTACCAACATAAATGAATTAAAAGCTCTTTAAACATGAAAATATCTTCTTTACAATAAGATTTATGAATTTATACAACCTTGAGTTAAAAAATCTCTCTAAATTCTGAATAACACATGTTTTAATGATTCAAATTGCGTCAAAAATAAAATGAGCAAAGAAAACAAGTTTTAACTTATAAATCCTGAAGAAATAGAGAGAAATAAGCAAGAAATTACTTGGATTGGCGAATGGGGGCGAAGCAGCCGTCGACTCCGTCTGTAGGCGAAAAATCGTGAAAATGAAGAGAGATGTGTCTAGGCAGAATAGGGCCTTTTCCAACATATTTTTTTCACTGGATATAAATACTTATCAGCATCAGACAGTCCAACGAAAAACGCGACACGAGGAGCAAAAAAACCGACATAATTTTTTCACTAAAATTTTTGGCGATATTACCGACGAAAAAATTCCGCTGGAAATTCAACCATTTTTCGATGATTTTCATGTAGTGTTTGATTTTGAGGGTTGAGTAGTTTCATTCATTTAATTATTTTTTTTCAAACTTACTTTTCTCATAATAGTAATATTACTTTGGTGTACTCTTATTTGAATTTTTGTTAATAAAATTAATATTTTTATTTTCTTTCATTATTTGTTATGATAGATTTGATTATATTATTAGTTTATGCACTTATCCTTCTTATGAGTAAAAAACATGACCTTTTCTCCTTTCATCGTGTCATATGTTGTCGCGGTGTACCGCCTTTTGGACTCAAGATGTGACAAATGATTCTTCAAACACCATCATCCAATTATAATCCTATCACCATAGTCGCCCAACTACGATATCATTATCCTCCAATCACTATCGACTGACTACAACCCTCCTAACACCATTGCTTGACTACGATCCTTCAATTATCATGATTTGATTATGTTCTCTTAATTATATATACTCTCACTCAAATACAGTCATCCGAATACCATTGCTCATCTATGGTCTCTTGAACAGTACTATCACCCGACTATGGTATCCCAAACACTATCATCTGATTATGATTTCTTGACCACTTTTGTCTAACTACGATCCTCTGAATATCATCACATAACTATAGTCCATGAGCAACCATTGCTCAGCTATGATCTCTCAATCATCATTGTCATAAATTAATTTTCTGATCATCATTGCTCAACTACGGCATCCAAACTACCATCTTCCAACTATGATCTCCTAATCACAGACGCCTTACTATTGCCTTTCGGTGCACATCATAAATTATAATATTGATGCACTCTACCAACACTAACCTCCTCCACCTAGACCTCTTCTGAGAGAAAGATTGGAGTTCGTGCATGATACCAAAGCCTGGAGGTTAGCCTTGACGTCATCAACAAATAACATAATTGTTTTGCTTCAGCCTTCAGTTGTAGGTATACAACAGAACTAGCTATCTTGTTTCTTTGTTGCTCTCTCTCTCTCTCTCTCTCTCTCTCTCTCTCTCTCTCTCTCTCTCTCTCTCTCTCTCAGCTGCTCGTTGCCACCTTGTTTCTTTCTACCCACAATTGCTTTGTTTCTGGCCTGCACCATTCTCGGTTAAACAGGGAAGGTGGGGATTGGGATTCCTACATTAGCAAGGGAAGGGCAAATCATATAAAGCACGTTTATTCTATAAGCTAAATAATCCAGTATTTGTTGGCTTGCTCAGTTCTCGCCTTTGTCATCTTACCGAGTGTAAAGCATAGAAAAGAACTCGCTACTACTCAACAACTCTTGTCTTCGTTCTTGCTTCCCAACTCTATTTTGTTTGTTTTCTTTCCATAATTTATTCTCTCTCTTAACAAATTGTTGATTCTTTTATCTCTATATTTCTTTATCCAAAATAATCAAATAGAGGACTTTTACTTGAAATTTGAAAATGATATGGACAAAATTTTCTGGCTCGGCCACTGAATGTTGGCGCGTGTCATTGCTTTATAAGGTTGATATGCATCGTTGACAATAACTTTGATTCCCGACACAAATATCAATATTGAGACTAGATTTTTTGGTTGTTAGCCTTGTCTCCTTAGAAGAGACAAAAAATATGTGTTACAAACAATCTCTTGAAAACGTATCCAATGCTACAAGGCTCCTTTAATGTTGACTAAAAGTTATTATTCATAGTTCATAAATTTTATATCATATGAATATCTCCTCAAGTTAATGGGTTGGGTGTTATTTGTAACCCCAAATATACACTAGTGAGCTCATTTTCATTAGGCCAACCCCATAATATTTCCCTTTTCTGATTTTTTATATAAAAACTTGTCTCTTATAAATCCCTTTGCATTTGTGTACATTTTGAATGTTTGTGCAAAGCTTAGATGTTAAGCTATTTTTCTCTACCATTGCAAATTTTCTAACATGAAACATATAAATACAAAAAAAATTCTAATGTGTTTATATATCTAACATCTAAATATTTATAGTTACTTAAATATTTAAATAACATAAAAATATAATTTATATTAATTTATTTAAAGAAAAACATAAATTCTCATACACAAACTTTGATGTGATTTAAATACTAAAGTATTTAATATAAATATTTAGGAGCTAGTTATAAATATATAGGAATTTTATGGTATGTATGTAAATTCCCCTTATTTTTATAATGGGAGTCGTGATTCCTTAAATGAGCAAGGTTTTAAGTATAATTATCTCCCGAGTTTTTCAATGAATATTCTTAATTAAATAGGTAATATTTATGTTCTAGTTCGGCATATTTGATGTAGGTCTAGTTAGATCAAATTAAAAAGCATGCCTATGTGGTTTCTAAGGGTAAAAAAAGAAAAATGCATAATTAAATAAAAATTACAATTAATAAAATAAGATAAAATGAAGGGATCTCGGTCGTCGATCTTCAGCTCCTCCTCGGATAGGCATGGACGGTTGGATGTCCGCATCAATTACATAAAAATATAATTTATATTAATTTATTTAAAGAAAAACATAAATTCTCATACACAAACTTTGATGTGATTTAAATACTAAAGTATTTAATATAAATATTTAGGAGCTAGTTATAAATATATAGGAATTTTATGGTATGTATGTAAATTCCCCTTATTTTTATAATGGGAGTCGTGATTCCTTAAATGAGCAAGGTTTTAAGTATAATTATCTCCCGAGTTTTTCAATGAATTTTCTTAATTAAATAGGTAATATTTATGTTCTAGTTCGTCATATTTGATGTAGGTCTAGTTAGATCAAATTAAAAATTAGGCCTATGTGGTTTCATGGAAGATGAAGATGCTAGCATCCTATAAACTAAGGAGGGCAGACTCAAATGTATCGAGGTACTCAAAAGAGTGACTTATAACTCCACATAAACTAGGGAGAGATGCTTAAGATTGGACTTTTAGTGTCATGTGGTGGCAATTACCCATATATAATGGTGAATGGAGTACTGAGGGAGGACAAGCTTGTTTAGGATCTCATGGATCCATTATCTTGGATTGTCGTAGTTCACACTCAATCAAGAATTTGGTCGATCGAACTTGATTAGTGGTCCTATTTAGCAATCCATGGTCGGTTGTCTTGTTTAATGAAACCTCACAAGCTTAGGGTAAGAGGCTTACAAAGAGAGATGATGATAAGATGTGAAAAGGAGGGGACTCACTTATTAATTAGAGTGATAGCCTCATTCAAAATCTTGTTGATGTAGGACTACAATGCTTAGATGATATTTGATGTAGGATTTTGCACGCATAAATTTTAGAGAATAATATTAATTAAATACTTGTAGTGATTTAAACGATAAAATAAAACTAAGAAGTGATGAAACAAGTTTAGGCTAAATCACACGCGTATAAGTCAAGATCTTAAAACAGTCAATTACTCTAACGTTGCATACTTGAAAGGGTTTTCAACAAAAATCCCTATGCTAACAAAAAGACTAGTCACTATGCAAGGGTCTCTCACTTAATTCTCTATATATCACTAAGTTTTAGCGGAGGAGAATAAACATGATCTTTGTGAATTAAAATATAATCACAATTAAAAATAAATTAGGAAGATAGGAAACTTGGAGAAGTGTTCACCTTAGTCAAGTTCTTAGGTGTGGTTGAAAGTGCATGGAGGAAGCTCCAAAGTGCATGTGGCGGTTGATCTTGACGATGTTTTACAGGTAGGCAGCTGGTGGGGTCTTCTGGGCAGCAAATGGAAGTCTCTCGGATGGCAAAACAGCACTAGAAGACTGCTGGATTCCTTGGACAACAAGAGGAAAAAACGGGGACAACAATTTCCAAGGCCTTGATAGGGAGGGATGCCATGGCAAACGTCAAAAATTTTCTGGATAGCAAGGAGGTTGTAGGAAGTCTTCTCACATCAAAAGGGGATGAAGCTTGGAGAGTTAATCAAGTGGATGGAGGCGAGAAAGGTTGCTGACTAGGGGAAGGAGGAAGAGAAATTTTTGTTCTTAGATTTTAGGCTTTGGTAATCAGAGGACTTACATTCCTTGGACTTAATTTGGGGTGGGAGGAAACATTGTGGAAAGAGAGGAAGATTGGAGAGAGAAGGCGGGGGGGGGCACAGAGCAGCTAGCGGCTTCGAGAGAAGGGAGGGGATCGTGGAGATGAAATCAAGGGTTGTTTGATTTGGAATTCAAAATTAGGAAGAACTTAATTAATTCCAATCTAGTAAAAGGGCAGAATTTGAAAACTGTTTAAAAATAGATTCTTATGTTTGGAAAGTTTTAAAATTCAAAATTGATTTGAATAATTGGGATCAAAACTTTCCAATTGAGGTTGGATGAAATATGGAAAGTATTAATGGGAGATTTTGAAATTTGGAGGCAAGGGGAAGGCCTAGGGCTGGCGGCTAGGTTAGGGTTTGGGTAAGGGGTCGGCGGCTAAGGTTGGGTGGAGGTTGGTTGGTTGGTGCTGTTAGGCTGACGGCTATAGGGGGAAGGGAGGGCTAGTATTGGTCGGTGGTGTGGGGGTGGTGGAGTGAGAGGAGTGGCGGCTTGGTGGTGGAGGGCTTAGGGTGGCCGGAGGCTAGGACAAGAGGGGAAGAAGAAAAGAAAAATATATGAAATAAAAGAGCCACAAACCCGAACGCTTCCAAGGTTGGTGGGTGGTCTGATTCCTCTCCTAGGAAATTCTCTCCAAAGACTCTCAAGCTCTCCCAAGAACTCAATGCACATAAATTTGATTATATTCATTCATTAACCTCAAAAGAAACATATGGGGCTGATATATAGCCTCCTACAATAAAAGAAAAATAAAAGACACTATTGCCTCTATGACTTACATATGACAAAACCCTTAAGGGCAAAACAAAAAAAGCTGTTAAAACAAATACATAAAGCAAATAAATAAAACAAATACATATGAAGACTCAAAAAAATAGATCGGTGCGATCGTGGCGGTCGATCGTCGGCCACATCTCTAAAAGACTTTTCATGATCTGATGTCTGCATCACTCGTGATTCTTTGTTCCTGATCATTAGGACTCCGCATTATATTGTAATCTCCTAGGATAAATTTTTTTGTCCAATGTACATATATAGAGTGATAAATTTGAATAAAATTTAATTCGTTATTAGACCCGTTAATTCAAATTAAGCACGATTTAAGCTAAAATTGAATTTATTTTGAATAAAATTCTATCATCTAACCAAATTTAAGATCATGGCTGACACTTTCCATCGAGTTGCACCATGTTCTCGGCCCAACCAACCTATTAAGATCAATTTGATCTATTAGCCACCCATGTTGTTCCTAGGGCTACTATCCAATTGAACTCATAGTGTGACAGAGTTCCTCCTATTTTATTTTATTTTTTCATCTTTTAGACATCATTTTCCTCATACATTAAAGCACTTTAGCTCCCATCATTCACTTGATATTTTTATAATTGAACTGTTTTTCTAAATGGCCAATATTATTTTAAATCCTTTTTATTTATCTCCAAAGTCTTTGTTCTTTTTTTTTTTTTTTAATTTCTTCGAGCTTTATGAAGTCATTAAATAATAGGACTCTATATTTTTCAAGAAATTTCATTCTATTATTAAATATGAGATATTATGACATGGCTATGGGTCTCATAGTTGAAAGTAGACATAGTTATATGCAATCAAAATATATTTTATTTTTTAGTTTGATGATCGATATTTATTAAGAATTTTGAAAGGACTTGTGTTATTTTGTCCTATTAAATCTTAAAAAGATTATTTAGAAACATTCCATTCTAAACTTTTATTATGACTCCCTCAAAATTAGCATATAAAATGATTTTTTTTCGTGAAACTTTCACAACAATTTTATTTCATATGATATATAATATAAATATAACATTAGGGCACTATATAATACAAATATAATATTATTTATTTATTTTTGCTATAATTCCCTAGGAAATCCCTCAAAGTGAGTTGGTAATGGAAGGGAAGAATTAGGGGTGTCAATTTTGGGTCATAGGTCGGGTTAGGATCAAACATGAAATTGACCCAACAATATTTTGGGTCAACCCAAACTTTACCCGTTTTTGCAAACGGGTCGATTTTTCGGACCCGAACCTGACCCGCTTCGGGTACAGGTCAACCCAACATGACTTGAATGACCCAAGACCGTGAAAAAATTGCTAGTTTTCAGGTTAAAAAAAGGGTCAATATCCACTTTTCTAGTAAAAATGGGTTAATCTCAGATTTTCGGGTCAAATATGAGTTTTAAGATCAAAAGCAGGTCAATTTCGGGTCAAAGGGTCAACCATAACCTGACCTGATTTTTGATACGGTCTAATTGTTGAACCAGAACCCCACCCGTTTTAGGTCTGAGTTGACCCTAACCAAGAATTTTTTGATCAAAATCGAGTCGAATTTTCTGATCGTGTCAAATATTGACACGCCTAGGAAGAATAAGGGTAGCCTTAATTAGCTACTCTCTTTGCTAGAGGTTGATATATATTTATATTGAGGTTTATATTTGTCAACTTTTCTTATATGACTAAGATATAAAATAATTAAATAAGAATTATATGTTATTTTATTCTTATTTTCAATTCTTTTAAACTAATTTGTGTTTTACCTTTATTTTTTTTTTATAAATTGAGGATTAAAAATATCTAAGAAAAAATATCTATTATTTTAAAAAGATAATAGTCTACATATACACATACTTTCAAGCCTATATGGAGCAAAGTAACCACTTTTGAATTAAACTCTCAAATCCTAATAAAAAATTTCATGTTCTTCTTGAATTTGGTGGTAATTTTATATTACCCTAATAAATTATAATGATAGATTTTGCTCATTATAATAATTTATAAGTTAGTGGTTGACTAATACTTTAATCAAATTAATTTATATTTTAAATATGATTTTTTTAATTATTGCACCTAAATGATTTTTTTAATTATTGCACCTAAATTTGATTGAATAGACAGCCCCTTTTTTTATTATGGCATGCATTTATTGATATAAAATAAAAAATGTGAATAATTTGGAATGTAGCATTTCTCTTTTTATGATAATTGGTACTCAAGTTTCCTTCTTACATAGGAGTGCGGATTTTTTTTTTGGGAATTTTGGGGCATCAGCCCGTATATTAAAACACTAAAAACCCATTACAAAAAGAACTAGCTCCCAACCAGAGAGGAAAACTCTCAAAGAAGCCCAAAAAATGATTAAATTATCTTTGTTAAAATTTAATCAATCTATATTTAATGCTTTAATAATGGAAAATAATTAAGTTAATATTCATATCAAGTCCACTATCTTTTGAACTTCATTAGACTTAATTTAAGGCTTCATTTGGAACAGCTTTATTACTATTTTTTAAAATTATATTCTAATACAAAAATATGTAGTTTGAGAAATTATTTTATTAAAAATTTGTTTTAAAAATAGTAAAAAAGAAGTCTAAATTACAATCTTAAACCCAATAAATTAAAGTTTTTCCTATTTGGGTTTATCATTTTTTGGCCATATTCAAACATAAATCTCACCAACAAAAATTACACTGATCAAAATTCTCTAACTCCAATTACAACTGTAAATAAATCTTTATTATATGAACACTTTATAATATATTGATCAGAAAATAAATTAAATAATTTTAAAATTAACTCTTTTATTTTGTAAAATAGAAAATTCAGTTTATGATCATTTGAGTGGCTGAAAATGAGAAATAATATATTGAAGTATGTAAAACAAACTGAAATTTTCTACTGAATAAGTTCACCAAATGAGATTGATAAAAACTATAGGGTGTAATACCATCACTAATCTCATTTTTTTTTAACAGTTTTTTATCATTATTTTTTGGCTATTTCCTATTTTTTATTTAAAAAATTACTTTTAAAAACATTAAAATACTTATTCTAAACAAAGCCTATTCATTTCTTCGATATGAATTCCTGCAGAGAAATTCAGCCCGTTTAAGTTTCTCTTTCTTATCTAAAATTTAAATAAATGTGTACAAAGCCCATAGGGAGATTTGTTGAGCAGAAAGGCTCCCATGAGAAAATAAGTATTAGAAACTTATGCTTTAATTTTAGTTTTGTGTAAAAATATAAGTTTTCATTTGCGACAGTTTTTTTATTATTTTTAAAATAATTTTTTAGTAAAAAAATTTTTAATTCAAAAAAATTTTAGTGCGAAAAACTACTTTAAAAAATAGTTAAAAAGTGATCCCAAACGAAACCTAAATTATGTTAGTGATGAAAAATATCAGGGCAAAGCATGAAGGCTTGTTCACATATATATAACAATACAATATACAATGTTGTATTAGTTTTTATGATAATTTATATGAGAAATTATTTTGTGCGGTGTCCGGACGGAGAGTTGCGTTCAGAATGAATATACACAGTATGTATACATTATATACTTCTATTTTCATACGTATTATATACACAATATATACACTGTGTACACTCAATATCAGTTGAGCTTTATATAAGGGGTTGTTTGGTAGCAGGATTTAGGCTGGATTTGTGGCAGATTTGAGCGAAATCCAGCCAAATGGCCTAAAATGCAAAACCAAATCTCACGGCAAACGAAAATCCTCCGTAGACGGAAAAATCCGCCGATTCGCTCTAAATCCGGGATTTCCAAAAAAATCCTATATTTTGCAGGATTTACGAAATCCATGATGCTAGAGGAAGAACCAGCTTAGTAAATCCTGCTCTGTAGCCAATCAGTCACATGAGATTTAAGAGGATTTATCATGAATGTTACCAAACAGTCTTCAAGATTTAAGCCTTTCAGGATTTCCGAAATCCGAATTTAGAGGATTTACGAAATCCTACTAAAATCAAATCCAGAATGATACCAAACAGCCCGACGGAGAAAACTAAATATAAAATTTCTATTTCACTTGTTAATTTGCTTACTTTGACAAGTAAAGTTAGATTATTTTATATACTGAAATGTATAAAGGTGAAAAGAAGAAAATAAAATTTTCTGCTAAAATACAAGAACGAGGGGACTCCATTAGAACAAATACGACCATATTATCAAGGATTCAAGCTGAGATGTGCATTTTAAAAGAAATTTTTTGAGTTACGATAAGTTTTAAATTTAATGAAGATAACTCATCTCAAAATGAATTCAGTGAAATTATTTATTGGAAAAGAATTTTTAGGTCAAAATTACACACACATCACATTCATAAGCTTAGAATTCAAGATATTTTTCTTGATAGCCAAAACCCCTAACCAATAAATTAAAATGAGCGGCATATAATATAGTTTAACAACCCTACAATATGGTCAAACCAACACGACCCGAGTGACCCGGGGCTTACAAAAAATTGCAGGTTTTTTGGTAAAAAAAAAAGAGGTCAATTTCCGCTTTTTGGGTCCAAACGTGTCGAAAAATGGTCAATCTCAGATTTTCGGGTAAAAAAGCGATCAATTTTGAGTCAAAAATGTCAACTCGAACCCCACCTGATTTTTTAAACAAATTGAATTATTGAACCCGAATCCGACCAGTTTCGGGTCCGGGTTGTCCCTAACTCGAAATTTTAAGGTCAGATTTGAGTCAGATTTTCGGGTCTTGACAAATATTGACACTCATAATTCCAAACAATTATTAGGTTAGGTGACCTGACGTAGCTCTACGTTCGGACGCTAATAACATGTCGTGACGTGGTCTTACTCAATACCGCGCGGCCCGACGACTTGACCCGAGATTGCTATGTTCGCGTATTGCTCTAGGTATTGCTCGGTATTGCTAGGTATTGCTTGACAATAATGAAAAATATCACTCTGTGAAGACTAATACCGAGCGATATTGCTCGATATTTCTCGGTATTTCTCGGTATTGGTCTTCACAGAATGATATTTCTAGTTATTGCCGAGCAAAATCGACCAATACCGAACAAATACCGAGCAATATGTAGCAACACGCGAACATCGCAATCCCGTGAAATAGTGAGAACACGTGGCACTATTTTACTGGCATATGAACGTAGAGCTACGTCAGGTGACCGGACCAAATAAAAGTTCCATAATTCCGGGAATTAAATTATAATTAATTCATCTTTATTTAGAAACGTATTTCCTTCCACATGGAAACCGTGGAAAATAGCTATAAGGGCAGTTTGGTCTTTTCTCTAGTGATGCGCATTTGACATACATGGCGAGACCCATACATCCATGGCATGCAATCTAGAAACAATCTCTTAGCAGACCGCGGGGTTCCAGATTCAATGAACCGGGATGGCTTTCCATCCAGGTCAAAATCTGACCGCGATCCCAGCTTTACCCGGCCAGATTCTGAAGCGAAAAGCGCGCCCTTGACGAGCGCTGCCAAACCGAGGGTTAGGTGCTACGCCTACCACATATTCAATGAACCAGGACGCGTTTCAGCGACGCTCACGTGACGCGTCCGCGATAGGAGAAACGCTTGTCCTCGAGTACGGCAGGAATCTGGTTCCCACGTTTTGGTTCGAAGGGTTCACGCATTTTTTATTTTTTTTCCCTATCAATATTAAGAAATTAATTTAAAATAAGTATTTATATAATTTAAAATAAAGAGCTTTAAAGTTAAATTAATTGTTTATTAGTATTTATAAATTTATTATGAAATGAATAAGTCATAAAAATTTATTTGATTAAACTAATATTTGGATTAGGATTCTTTGAAGTTAAATTTAAGATAATTTGGATTTTGATTTTGACAAATTTATAGTCAAAAATGAATGTTTCGATGAGATGAGGTAATTGATAGTTAAACCATTTTGATCCAAACAAAATAAGCCCAAATAAAATACCTGAAGTGTATTGAAAACTTCATGATATTATTTAAATAGGCGAACAATCTCTTAATATATTGTGTTATATAATTAAATGAGCATCTAAATGTCACATAACTATTATTTTGACTATCATTATTCAATTACTATCATCCTCAATCATTTTCCAACAATCTCTGCTACATACATATGAGATCAAAATATCTAATTTTTCTAATTTTGTAATCCAGTCTTCCCCCAATAAAGAAAAAGAGTGAACTTTGATCTATAATCCGATAAGAATAAGTTGCTGCTCTGATACTGCTACAGCCTACAACCACCTACATCAAACCTTTAGCCATTAATTATGTTTTTGCAGTAATACACTATTGCAGTTTTAATCCTCAATGTTGATGTATAACTAACTGCAATCTCACCATAGCTTATTTTGACTTAGTATTTAAATAATATCGACAATGCGTTTCTGCTTCTCTGCACCTCTCTTTCTCTATCGTAACTCTCTATGTAAACTACATAAGGTTGAGATATAATATAGTGCAAACCAAAACTACATAAGGTTGAGATAGTGAAAATGCGTTCCTACTTCTCTGCACTTATCTTTCTCTAAATGCGTTTCTGCTTCTCTGCACCTCTCTTTCTCTATCGTAACTCTCTATGTAAACTACATAAGTTTGAGATATAATATAATGCAAACCAAAACTACATAAGGTTGAGATAGTGAAAATGCGTTCCTTCTTCTCTGCACTTCTCTTTCTCTACTGTAACTCTCTATGTTTTCTGCTTAACTAAGGTGTACAGGTTTTCATAATCTTACTCACATTGTATATCATTTTAATTGAGCCAGGTCTTATAATTTTTTCCATTTTTGTGATTTTCATGTAAATGTTTTATTATCTTTTATAATATTTTTTAACCTGTGTCTGATAGATTTTTGAATAAAGTTGAAAAGTTAAACTCTTGATATTATAAAAAAAAAATTCTATTATAAAATATTTTGATACTGTATGTGAGAAATATTCTCAATATTATACAACACTTGCTTATTTTAGCAATGATTATATCAATTAAAGGTAACATAATTGTATAATGAAAGTCGTTTATGCATAACTTCAGTGATCATTTTCATAGAATTGAAGAACAACAAATAAAAATACTTTAATTTTTTTTTTATTAACTAATATTTATACATAATCATGGTTCAATTTGTAATTGAATTTTGAATAAATTTTGAATCTTGTTTTTTTTTTTAATTAATTTTTCAATCCATAATTAAAATCTTGATCATAATGCAATAGTTAGAAGGAAACAAACATGTTGCTAAGGCTATTATGAAAATTACGGCCAACTTTTGATGCCATGAAGGAGTTGCAACTTGCAAAGAGGCCAAGATTATATATATATATGACTTTATCAAAGACAAAGTCATGAGCATTGACTTTATTTTAAAAAGAATTGCATGGCTCCTATTTGACCAGTTGGATAATGGTGTGGTTTTTGTGTGTATGCTTTTGTCTTCTTTTCAAATGAATAGACAAATGTAATTTTTTTATCCTCATATGAAATAGTTGGAAGGATATTTGTCTATTCTTATGTTGTTTATAACTTTTTTTTTTAATATTATATCTTTAAAAATAATATCAGTAAATATAATTTAAATTTACATGACAAGTACAAGAAAATATTTTTTGGATAATTTCTTTTAACTCAACTAAACTCATCAATGCATATTTTGTATGCTATTAGAATTATGGTTAAATATTTGATTTAATTTGATGAAATTCATAAAATTCTAATGCATGAAATATAATATGTAATATCATATTTTTGTTTGAAATTATATTTTTAATTTCTTTAGATCTCTCTCCAAGTTGCCCATTAGAATCATTTTTTCTTTTTAAATCTAAATTTTGCTCTATTTTTTTAGGTCTTTTAGCTCAATTTTTTTCTTAGGGAGATTTGGCATTTGCACGAAAGATTTTCAGTATCTGAGATCGCCAGATCGCATAGTTTGCGGAATCTAGCTGGGTCGGAACGAGATTTTTGATATTCGAGACAACGAACTTGAGATTGGGAGAGATGGCAGATTCTTCTTGCGCCGTTGTCTCCGTGCTTTCGCTCAGATGCGAGTTTTCTGAGGTTGCCATCGTCGAAACGAAAAAAAAAAACAATCAGGTCGAACTTGCTCTTGATACCATGAAGAAGTTCAAGAACAGTAACCAAGAAGAGAGAAGAGAGAATACGAAAAGTAGAAACAGAGTATTTTGATTTTATTCAATGTTCTGTACAGACCTATAGTACTATATATAAACCTATGAGAAGATGTATAACAAATAGAAATGAGCCACGTGTTACACTAAATAATTACAGGATATATTTATTTATACTAATAAGATTCTTTATATTTTTTAATTTTTAGTTATAACTATTCTTTTTAAAGAGATTTAAGAATTCATATAAATATTAACCAACTAAATTATTATTATGCTTCAAATGCATGCACATCATAGTTATATTTAATTTTTGAAAAAATAGAATATATATAGTAATAAAAAAATAAATTTGATTCAATGAATTTATAAATTTTCAAAAGAAAAAAAATTATAAATCTTAGGAATCTTATACTACTTAAAAATTACTAAAAAAATTTAAATTATATATAGTATTTTTAATTTAGCAACTTTTTTTTGGAAAATTTTAGGATTTAGTCATTATTACAATGATGTTACAAACAGGGGCAAAAAAGTAATTTATAGGACATGCATCTTGACTTGATGATGACTACATACATGCATGAGTGGCGGGTCCCCGACTATAAAATCCCCTGTTTCTTCTTCACTGTCGTATCCATCAGGTTTCCAAACAAACAGGAGAGAGGGAGAGAGAGGGAGCGAGAGCGAGGGAGAGAGAGCCCGATGCTTTTGAGGGAAACATAGGCCTCGAGCATTCTTATCTCCCTTCGCACCGGCAACTTTGTACCTTCTTCTCCTCGGCACTCCGCCTTCGGCTCTCGCCCTTTGAGTAGGCGGATAGGAGGCAGAGGAGATAGAAGGGGAAGCTTCTGGAGGCTGTTCTGTTCCGACTTTTCTTTGTCTTTACATTGGGGTTTTGTAAGTAAATGCCACCATACCCTTTATTTTCTCTTCTTCATGAATGCATCTGTGGTTTGGTTTTGAAGTTCCTTTGATTCATGAGGATTACTGTGATAGTTATATTTTCCGGTGGAGAAATTGATTGATATTGGACGGAGTTCTTTCATTCTTCTTAATTGCTCAATTTTGGGTAGTATTAGATTTTTTTTTTCTAAGAACATGTCATTTTTTTTTTTTTTGAGAATTTTAGAATTTTGATTATTCTGAGAATTCCGTGTTGGGCGGGGAATGAAAAAATTAAAGAGAGATTTAACTGGAGAAGGATTGATTATGGAGAGCAGCATGAGATTTTACTATAGGAAGGGTTTGAGAGCGTGAGTATTTTAACAGTTGGAGTTCTATGCTGAGCCCAACACGGAATTATCAGAATAATCAAAATTCAAAAATTCTCAAAAAAAAAAAAAAAAAAAAAAAAAAATTAAAAAAAAAAAAAAAAAAAAAAAAATTTCAAGACTTCTTGGTTGGTAGCCAAAGACGAAGTTGAGATGCGTCCGAATTCAGAATAGAATATTGGGCATGTTTTTATGCAATTATGTTTCCCCATAAATAACGTCTGAGTTATAATACGAAGCAATTAATTTTCTTCTAATGGTAAAGCTAGGATGAATCCCTTCATTATATGATTTATGGCATAGCATGAAACTCCTGAAATAATATCAGGATAGAACCTGCTTGGGTTTGGAAGGATTGAAAAATGCTTAACTGCTTATTATTAATTATAATTTTCTGCAGAGCAATTACATAAAATGGTTTTGTGGGTCTTCGGATATGGATCGCTCATCTGGAAACCTGGTTTTGATTTTGATGAGAAGGTTTTAGGCTTCATTAAGGACTTCAGGCGTGTGTTTGATCTTGGTAAGATAGTTCCCATAGTATAAAGAACCACTTTTGTCTGCCATGAAACTGATGTTAATCTTTCTCGCAGCATGCATAGACCACCGAGGTACACCTGAACATCCAGCAAGAACCCTCACATTGGAGCCCAAAGAAGGAGCAGTTTGTGTAAGAGGATCCTAAACCTTCTCTTGTCACATTAGAGCCCATAGAAGGAGCAGTTTGTCTAAATCCACTTTGTTAATGGCATTTGACAATCAGAATATGCCATACACGTTTCGTCTTGCACATATCAGTTACATTGCAATCCATTTACTTTATTAACGCTCAACTTCTAGTTCAAATCTGCGAGGAATGAGCAGTCTAAAATTTAAACTTAGATTTATATAGATTTAAGCAATTGTAATTTTGACATGGCAAAAAAGGTGCAATTTGTGTATTAAGGTTTTTTTGCTTTTCTGACAGTGGGGTATTGCATATTGTGTTAGAGGTGGCATTGAGAAAGAAAGAGCAACAATGCAGGTTTGAGCTTTGAGATGCGTGCTTCGCACATATACCACATGACTGAACATTACAATTCAATTCTTTTTTGTTACTTAAATTTCAGTATTTGGAGAAAAGGGAGTGCGAGTATGACAAGAAAGCATTGGTCAAATTCTACAAGGTTACTAAGAGTTCACTTGCTGCCTCTTGCACAAAAAAAATTATTACGTGCAGCGTCCGGATTCATCTGGAGACCAATAAAAATACGTCACGTACACTCTAAAAATGTACCGCGCTTGATACCGATCAGTTCTCCCGTCCGGTGTCCGCACATAATAATTGCTCCTTGCATAGAGATTCTGAGGAGCATTGTTTTTCAGGTTACATATTTTTCCTTCCCTTCTCATGCCTCTTTTGTGCTTTCTTGTGCAGGAAGGGGAAAGCCTTAAGCCATATGTGACTAATGTACTCATGTAAGAAACTTAACATTCCTTGTAAAAATTTCATATTAAATTCTGAAATTTATTGTTCAAATTTCAGCATATTAATACCATTTTTCATCATTTCATTGGAAGCCTGATATGTGGTTGCTATCTGTATATAGATTCATTTCCACTCCAGATAAAATATCCAATAGATATTATCTTGGCCCCGCTCCCTTGGAGGAAATGGCAAGGTTTGGCCGCAACTCTTCTAAATTATCTATCATCCCCATTGTATTATACTTTTGAGCTGATTGTCATATCTTACACATTTCAGACAAATTGCTACTGCAAATGGTCCTTGTGGTAACAACAGAGATTACTTGTTTTATTTGGAGAAGGCCATGCTTCAAATAGGTAAGAAATATAGCTTAAATCAAATCAGAGTTTTATTTGGAGAAGGCCATGCTTCAACAGAGATTACTTGTTTTATTTGTAAATCAATGCAGGACATGAAGATGAGTACGTGACTGAACTAGCAAATGAAGTTCGACGAGTTCTTGGAGTTTTGAAGGATAACAAGACATTTGAACCTCATTTTGCTGTGAAGCCCTGGCTTTCACTCATGAACACTGTACGCCTGCTCCAGAGGCGACTGTTCTGGATTCGAGATAATAACCAAGCAAATTCTCCTTCACTACCTTCTTGACAAAAAATGAACTAATTTTACACCATTATATCCTTACATTGTTAGCCTTAGCTATAATATGGCTCACTTAGCACCCTTAACCAGGCAGCTACATTTGTATCATTTGAGAAATGAAAAAGAAAAGAGATCTTTGTTGACCAAAATCTGTAGTTTGTTTGTGATTGACTTCCATCTAAGGAAGTATTAGAAAGTTTACAGATAGTGGACCTTTCTAATGAAATAATAGTAAAATTTTGTAATATTAGAGTAAGAAGATTGAATCTCAGAGATTGAGACAGAGTCTCTCATGTATGCTATAGATTAGCTACTGCTCTCATATGACAACTCTTTCTATCGAAAGATTCAAACCATCAAGCAGGAGAAATTATTCTATGCAATTCAGAGATCAATTAGAATGCGTTAAATCATTCAACACACAATGATACCAAACACTAGTATCGAATAAAAAAATGATGTGACGTGTTATAATTGATCTCCAAATACTGTTGGGCGTCGGCACAGAATAAATTTCCATCAAAAGTAGAAGAGCAGGAATTTTGCACCTTTTGATATTTAAAAATTTAGAAATTTCAAACTAAAATTATATAATTTGCTTAACGGTAATATCTTATATTTCACAAAATGTTCCTCTTTTTTTTTTTATCATTTATTTATATAATTTAAATATTTATTAAATAGTTTGAACAATTATTACATAATCGTAATTTAACACGATTGAATCTTAATCAAACTTTCAAAAATTGAATATTTCCTTCCTTAATTCGATTCAATTTTCAATCCAAATATCAAAACCCTGATTTCCTTATCAATCTCTTTATCCACCATCATGAAATAGTACAAAATGTTCCTCGGTTTTTTTTTTTTGTTGCTCAAGTGAAATAAGCAAACTAGACAAGCTGGTCAAATATAATTGCAAAATACTTAGAGACCTTTTTTTTTCTCTCTTTCATACTGGAATGTTGGAACATCAAGATATATACAAATATATATACCTGAAGCCTATTTCTTTGTTGTTTATGTATTTATCTTATTTATCTGACTGCAATCATGGCAATTGCCTGCGTCGAATCTTCAGATAGCCAAACTTTCCAGCACCTGGAGATGAGCCCTCAAAGATGAGAGGAAGATAGCCGGTGGCTGCTTTGTATCTTTGTTGGAGCTGTATATTTAATTCAAACACAAAATTTCAATGTAAGAAGTCTTGATTGAAAGATTAAATCTACATTGAAAGATTAAAAAAAAAAAAACCTATATTAAAAGATTGGCAGCTCGTACAGGAATATGAGAAATAAGCAACACAAAGAACGCAACGATTTACGTCGTTCCGTGAAGATGTCTACGTCCACGGGGAGGAGATGATGATTTCACTATATTTAAAAAAAATAAGGATTACAATAAGCTCTCTCTCTCTCTCTCTCTCGCATATAACACCTCTCAATCTTTCAACTTATAAATTTGAGGTGAACAAAATATGGAAAAAGCTTCCTAATTTAATCCCCAAGCAAATCACCTAACTAGGAAAATAATCAGCTCCCTAATCAATTACATTAATGAGTAATCAAAGCCTTTTAAATCAAGGCTAATTTGAATTTGGAAAGATTTCCAAATCAATAATATCCAGCTCATCTTTCACTTCATAAAACGGAAGATAACAAACCAGACTCCAATATTAGAACGATTGTTCCAAACGGTTGCCTCTGTACCCCCCTCCTCCCAAGGAGAAGTTATTATGTGCGGACATCAGACTGTTCGAAGACCAACCAGAACGCACCATATCACCCGGTACATAGCGGCACCGAGCACCGGTACTGAGAGAAAAAGTGACATGACACGTTTTGGTTGGTCTCCGGTCACAGTCCAAAATCCGTGCAGAATAATTTTTGCCTACCAAGAGATCAAGTCAAACGTAATTCTTCAAAACAATTGGACAATCAATCATGAGTCATGCACCATTGTCGTGGTGATTGCCTCTCCAATATCAAGCCTATATCAACTGTACCCTTTAGATACCTCAAGATACTATTCACAGCTTGCCAATGACTCCTGTATCATGTATGAACCTGCTCACAACGCCAACTACTGCGCAACGTTTGGATCGAGCTGCTCCTAAATCAGACTATAATGTATTACAAGTTCCAAGTGATCATAGGTCGAGGATGCTTAACCATTGAGGAGAACACCTCATCATAAACGATCCCTTCCTGTTACGCAAAGCCTTTTTCCACCCACCTAAAACCTTGTACCACACATTAGCTCCATGAGATCACTCCTTTGCATACTCCCATTTGCACCAAATAACTTTCCTTCAAGGAAGAAGCTTCACCAATTTCCAAGTAGTATTCTCCTAAAGAGACTCCATCTCTTCATCTATAGCTCTCTTCCACAAATCACCATTAGGACTGTCCATTGTTCTCTTATAGTGACTAGGAACTTCAGCCTCCGTGGCTGAAAGTGCAAATGCAATGTGATCCCTTAACCAAGATGGTTTTGGGACATTCTAGCGCCTTGACCTGCTCCTCGTAATATACTCTTAAGATGGAATTTCATCCTCAACATCATCTTCTACCTCCTGATCTGCAGCTGAATCAGATACCTGGGTAGAAGTGATATGTCTCTATGGAACAAATTGAGTTGCATCAACCTCTAACTTCTACAGTGCATCTGTGGTATCAAAAGAACTCTCCACCTACTTAGAGTCCCAAGGTTTCAGCATGATCACCTCGTCAAATATAACATCCATGCTAATAACAATCTTCTTCTCTACTAGATCATATAGTTTAAAGTCCTTGAATCCATGCTCGAAGCCAATAAAGATTGCCTTCTTTGCATGTGGTACCAGTTTATCATTCTGAACATGATAGTAAACTGGACATCCAAACACCCTCAAGTTCTCATAATCTCTAGCAGAATACCCATACCACATCTCTTTTGGAGTCTTCTTCCAAATAACTGCAGAAGGCAGACAATTCACTAAGTGACATGCATAATCTATCATCTCAGCCCAATAGACTCTTATCATACCCAACATTGGATAACATATACCAAACTTTCTCCACCAAAATTTTATTCATCCTCTCAACCACCCCGTTCTGCTACGGTGTCTCTCTAACAATGAAGTTATGCTCTATCCCAAATTTCTGGCACTCTTGCAAGAATGCGCATACGAAGTTTATTCACCTCCATTATCTGATCTGATACACTGGATCTTTTTGTCAATCTTAGTCTCAATCCACTTCTTTTAAATTCTGAAAAATCTCCAATACCTCACTCTTGCGCCTCATGGTATACACCTAAACATATATGGAGTAATCATTAATAAAAAATAAAATATCGCCCACCCCCTGCCTTTTTCCACCCACCTAAAACCTTGTACCACACATTAGCTCCATGAGATCATTCCTTCTTTGCATACACCCATTTGCAGCAAATAACTTTCCTTCAAGGAAGAAGCTTCACCAATTTCCAAGTAGTATTCTCCTAAAGAGACTCCATCTCTTCATCTATATCTCTCTACCACAAATCACCATTAGGATTGTCCATTGTTCCCTTATAGTGACTAAGAACTTCAGCCTCCGTGGCTGAATGTGCAAATGCAATGTGATCCCTTAACCAAGATGGTTTTGGGACATTCTAGCGCCTTGACCTACTCCTCGTAATAGATTCTTAAGTTAGAATCTCATCCTCAGCATCATCTTCTACCTCTTGATTTGCAGCCGAATCAAATACCTGGGTAGAAGTGATATGTCTCCATGGAACAAATTGAGTTGCATCAACCTCCAACTTCTACATTGCATATGTGGTCTCAAAAGAACTTTCCACTTACTTAGAGTCCTAAGGTTTTAGTATGATCACCTCGTCAAATATAACATCCCTGCTAATAACAATCTTCTTCTCTACTGGATCATAGAATTTGAAGTCCTTGAATCCACGCTCGAAGCCAATAAAGATCGCCTTCTTTGCCTGTGGTTCCAATTTATCATTCTGAACATGATAGTAAGCTGGACAACCAAACACCCTCAAATGCTCATAATCTCTAGCAGAATACCCATACCACATCTCCTTTGGAGTCTTCTTCCAAATAGCTGTAGAGGACAGATGATTCACTAAGTGACATGCATAATCTATCATCTCAGCCCAACAGACTCTTATCATACCCAACATTGGATAACATATACCTAACTTTCTCCACCAAAGTTTTATTCATCATCTCAACCACCCCGTTCTGCTTCTGTGTCTCTCTAACAGTGAAGTTATGCTCTATCCCAAATTTCTGGCACTCTTGCAAGAATGCGCATACGAAGTTTATTCACCTCCGTTATCTGATCTGATACACTGGATCCTTTTGCCAAGCTGAGTCTCAATCCACTTCTTTTAAATTCTGAAAAATCTCCAATACCTCACTCTTGCGCCTCATGGTATACACCTAAACATATATGGAGTAATCATTAATAAAAAATAAAATATCCCCCCCCCACCTCAAACAATGTTGTCTTTGTCGGGCCTCAAACATCTATTTGAACAACTCCATATACCCTTTGTAGTGTGGATGATATACCAAAGGATACCATTGCCTTTTTTCCATACAGACAATGTTCACAGAGATCAAGCTTGCAGATGCTTGCTCCTTTGACCAATCCTTGCCTCACCAAAGTCAGTTAGAAGAGCCTGCTCACATCAGCTAACTCTCTCACAGTACCATTATGCATTCTGATGAAGATGCTCCCTACACCACCAACAATACAACAACCTTGATCATTTCATATAGTCACAACACCACTATCAAGCTTAAGTACAAAATAACTTCCTGGTGGGACAAATGTGATAGGTAGCACCGGTATCCAAAATCCACCATGAACCATCTGAATACAAACTCTATGAAACTGTAGATATTGATGCATCTGAGTCTTCGTCAAGCTCTTCCACGCTAAGGTTTGCATTATTCTCAGTGGAAACTCCCTTTCCCTTCTCCTTCAACATCCAGTAATCTTTCTTCCAATGGTCAGTCTCTAAACATAAAGCAAACATATTCTTCTCAAGATTGTGCCTACGAGACTTGCAGCCCTTTTTATTCTTCAGTTTCTCAGATCTTTCTTGTTGTAGTGTGAGAGCCTTAGTCAAATCCATCTTTACAGATTCCTTGTCCTGATATTGGAACTCGTGATTCAAGAACACAAGTCACCTCACTATAGTTCAAGACCTCCTTCCCATGAATAAGTGTCATCGTGAAATTTTTGTACTCATCCGGGAGAAAATTAAACAGAAGAAGTACCTTGACTTCATCTCTAACATTTTCATCCAAATTCAAAAGATATGCTAACAACTTTACAACTTTGTAAAGCCATTCAGATGCTCATATATTGTAACCCATGTCTCATCTGAAACCTGTACAGCCGGCGTTTTACATGGAGACGATTTTCCACGCTCTTTATCAGGTACTTATTCTCCAAAATATTCCACAACGTCACCGTGGAGGTCTCCATGGTCACCCTATACTTAATCTCCTATGATAGACAATTTCTGATCAAGCCACAAGCACTTTGATTCATCTTGAGCCAATCTCTCTCTAAAATCTTCTCATGACATTCATCGCTCTCCAGAACTTTCTCCAAATTCAAAGAACATAGCATATCCATCACTTCACATTGTCATATGCTAAAGTTCTCTTTGCCATTAAATTCAATCATATCAATTTTGACGGGATGTGTAACCACCTGATTGATTGACACCTTCTCCATCATTGAGGTATATGTATCCATGACTCCACCGGATTGCATAGCCTCCACCAAATTACAACTGCTCACTACGACGCTAGAATTACACCAATCTGACACATTTTCTACTTTCAAGAGCGACCCAAGAAAAAAAAAATCAAACACAACCACAAAATAATTGTCTCGATTCAGCTGGACTCAAGATGTCCTTGCTCGCTCCTCTAATTCAGTTCGGTTTTCAGTGACCAAATAGCCCAATGTTGGTGTTCCTGGTCGAATATGTGATTTTGACTTCCATGCTCTGTGCAAGCCAAAACCCGGGCAGTTTGCCTCAGCAAATGCACGCTAGATCTGCAGCGGTGTGAAACCCACGCACAATTCGCTTGCACCGCATGCAATCCCTGTACATGATCTGCCTTCCGTGACTTACGCCCATGCGCAACTAGGCTTGCCGCACGCGATCGCTGTGCTCGCGTGAGTTTTGCGCCTCTAAGCCTGATTCGCAAACCATGTTCCGCGCGGCCTCTGTGCTCAATCTCTCGCCATCTTCGCCTAATCGAATCGAATGAGTAGAGAACGAAATCTCCTGATCTTCACGTTGTCACCCGATTGTAGAAATCCAGCTCTGATACCTGTTATTGTGCAAACACATCGAAAACAACTAGAAATCACAAAATCAACACACACAAAGAATAGGACAATTTCCTAATCTAATCCCCAATACATTCCCTAATCAAATAACCTAAGTAGGAAAATAATTAGCTCCCTAATAAATTACATTAATGAGCCATCAAAACCTTCCGAATCAAGACTGATTTAGATTTGGAGAGATTCCCAAATCAACACATAATGCATATTAAAAAAGAAAATTTTGATTTAGAACAACATTTCCTTTTATAAAGATAGGAAAAGCAAATTTTATTTCTATGATAAAACAATATTACTAAATTTTGGATTATATGAATTAATGAGAACCTCTTTCTAGCAGAAAAATAAAATAATCTAAAGCCAGAGCATTTTCTTGTTGCTTAGACAACATACAACCTCTTACGATTTATTTAGGATTACTTTTATTTTTTGTTTTAAAAAATCTTATTTATTTTGATGTGTTTTTGATAACTTCCTTATTTTAAAAATAAAACAAGTTGTTTTTTAAAAACACTAAAATAATTTTGAAATATTTCAAAAATAATTATCATTGTCAGCCACCACCACCGCTTCTGTTAGAGACCACCACCACAATCGGAAACAACCGTTGCTATCATCGACTGCCGCCACTCATTATTGGCAATCACTGCTATCCCTTTGATGACCGCCGCCATTACCATATAGATCAACTTATTCGATATTCAATAAAAGCAAAATAACAAATTTTTAATATCAAACATATTTTTCTTTTGGGATAAAATATAAACAAAAAAAGGTGTGATAATAAACAGCAACTTAATAAATAAATTTCTTCTAGAGATTATTAATCTAACATTAAACAAAAGGATTAAGTTACCTCAAAAATCTCTTCACTGCTTCGAAGGCTGTTTCTTCCTATGACACTGACTGTGCCGCCGGATCCACCTCCAGTAATTTTTGCTCCAAATAAGCTAGATCTTCCATCATGAGACGATTTCCGAAGCTGCATTTCTTGCACAATTTTGACAAGCCTATCTGTTCCATCTGAGCCGAGTCCACAGTCACTATAGCTATAATGGCACTGTAAAACATGCAAAAAAGTTTGAGAAACGTTGAACAAAATAATTATTGCATGTTTGGGATAATCAATTTCAGAGAAGAACCCACTGATAAGTCAAATTTTCAAATTGGAATTTGGAACAAAATCAACATGCATGCCTTAACCAGATAACAAAGGCTGTTATTACTTTAGTTTTCTAGTCAAAGGATATTATGAAAAGTTGAAAACTCTAATGTAAACTGCACTAATGGGCAATAGGTATAGTGATGAAATGATGCAGTATAACATGAAATAGATTTATACCTGATACATAAGCTCTCCAAGTGTTGAAAGTTGCTCATCCGTTGTTGCTGCTGTCAATAGTGCTTTGAAGGTCTGTAACATAACAAAAGAAGAGGATAAAAATTTTTAATATTTGAAAATCATATCAACCAAAAAGGTCCAGAAAAAGGGAATCCAAAACATGCAAAGCAAGAAAATTTCTAAATGAGTGCTCCTTAAGGAAACTATTCAGAAGCTAGCTGAAAATCTGCAAACTCAGGTAGATTTTGATAGTTATAAAGTTGCTCATCCGTTGTTGCTGCTGTCAATAGTGCTTTGAAGGTCTGTAACATAACAAAAGAAGAGGATAAAATTTTTTAATATTCGAAAAGCATATCTACCAAAGAGGTCCAGAAAAAGGGAATCCAAAATATGGAAAGCAAGAAAATTTGTACATGAGTGCTCCTTAAGAAAATTATTCATACTCAGGTAGATTTTGATAGTTATAGTGCAGATTGTAAATTTAACATTTTAAGAGAAATATGAATGAAGACCAATTATAATCTTTCAAAACAATAAACAGTAAAATAGTCCTAGTAACTAGCTTCTGATATTTGTGATACATGAATGATTTTTGTAAGAAAATATCTCTAAACTTAGAAAGGTACTGAAAAAAAAAGGGCTCCCCAAAATTTCCAAGTAATCCTTTACATCAAGTTTTTTCATGTCTTGCATGTAAAATAAACATAGTATTATAAGAAGAACAAATAGCTATGGTCTAGAATCAACGTTTAAGCTTTGTTTGAGACGGCTTTCTTATTGCTTCTTAAAACAGGTTTTTAGTACAAAAAATTTAGCAATAATTTTTTTTTTTAATTTAAAAACTATTTTAAGAAGCAGTAAAAAAACCGTCCCAAAAGAAGTCTTAATATCTCTATGTTCACTAATGATAGTAGATTTTTAGAAAGCAGACTTACTGGATGCTGCTACTTTAGAGATGTTATTTCCTTAATAAAATACCTTGATCTCTAGCGAGTGGCAACTTAATTTTGAATGCATACCTAAGCATAGTGGCGTTTTGTTTGTAGGATGGAAAATTCCGATATATTTTCATATTAATAACTCTTTACTTGCGAATCTTTAGGTTTTAAGAAAGAATTCTCCTGAAATCATTGAATTTAGTTCGAGACAATAGTTACCTAATTCAAACATATATGTAAAGAGGTTATAATAGATTTATCTCGTTAAGTTGGAATATAAATTCTTTATGGAACCAAAATGATGACTAATGCATGAAGGAGATTAAAAAGACCAAATCCCACCTCCACACGGAAATTCTCATAGATGGGATGTTTAGTAGCTGCCTTGACTCCATAATTGTGCTTGGGGTCAATGATGGTAACCTTGTCATTATGATCACCATATTCTTTCAAAAATTGCTCCCCAGGTATGCCATCTGGAAGTTTTTTCATGTATGCAGCTTGATATCTGCATAAATAAAAAATGGAAATTAAGATTTGGACAATATTTATCATTACAAAGAAGACAAACGCAGATAACTCAAAAAGTAAATATTTACAAATACAACATTATATATCTTCTGGTAAAGCATCACCTATGAGTTGAAAGATTGCACAGATATTCCAATGAAGCTTCTCTTTTAAGAAGTTCAACGCCAAACTCTTCATATTCAGGGTTTATTTCATCAACTTGCTGTGTGGCATCTGCGCAAGCTACCTTCAATAAGGCTGTAGCTTCAGCTTTTATCATTTTACGCCCCATGAAGGCACCCACCCTTACTGATCCATAATCTCCTCCGCCGACACTGTAAAGCACACATAACTTCAAAGATAATTAAATAATCCATTGATACTTAGGATTTAAAAAGCAGGTAGTCAAAAAACATTTTAGTATAGAGTTGACTTTTACCTTGATAAACAGAAAGCCCATACATTCAAAATAGCTGAAGAAATAGCCTATAGTTTATTACAAGTAGAACCATTAGAAGCACCCAGAATCTAGGATGTGATAACGTTTGAGTTTTGTAAAGTTTTGTTTGAAAAAATGACGCTTAGGCATGAATCCTGCCTTGCAGATTTAGGATTCCATTCTCTTTAAAGTAGATTGTAGTTAAACAGTTTTCCCCTAAGAGTAATATCATGGTTTATTTAGATATAGATCATTACTTCCTATGAGCGCAAGCTCTCATAGTTAATTACCCATCTTACTGCATAAGAGAGAAGTCTGAATTAAGGATGAACAATTTTAGGTATTTTTGTCTCAGTTATAAGGGAAATGGAGGTAAACCCGATCAAGATCCATGGTTCCGTCGTCCTAAATATACCGTAGTTTCAGTCTACCAACACTAGCGACCGTTGATCGAAGTGTACAGGGAATCTTATTAGTAGCCTAGGTTTACTATAGGAGGGGTGGCGACAAAGAGAGAGGGAGAAGAGTGGGGTTACCAAAACTTCAAATTCAAACTCTTTGGAGGTAAAGGAGGGGCGGCAAGGGCTCCTAAGTCATTTAGCTTGATTAATTAATTGTATGCTTTAATTAAGATGAGAGAATTAGGGTTAGGGTTATGTTTTGATTATTGATTTCTCTTGGGTTTTTCTTCTTGGTGTCTTGGGCTCTAGATTCATCGTCTAGAGATTGGGAGAGATCAATCCTCCTCTTGAATTGAGGATCAATTGTGTCTTGCTTTGATTTCTTCTTTCAGTTAGTTTGATTCTTGCAATAAAACTATTGGTGTGATTTTCCCTCAGATTTTGTGAGTTTGTTCGCTGATTTTGTCTCTATTAATAGAAATACTTGAGAACTACAAGTATTTCCTCAGGTCTTCATAGTGGAGACAGATGCTTTAGGATATGGATTATGGGCAATGCTCATGCATGATCATCAACCCATTGCCTATTTCAGCCAGGTGTTGATAGCTAGAGCTCGGTTGAAATCAGTTTATGAGCAGGAGCTGATGGCCATCATATTAGCCATCCAGAAGTGGCGGCCATACCTATTAGGTAGGCATTTCATCATCAGAACATACCAGCGAAGCCTGAAGTACTTATTGGGGTAGCAGATGGTGACAGAGGAGTATCAGAGGTGGCTGTTCAAATTGCTTGGATATAATTTTGAAATCTAATACAGGCCAAGAGTGGAGAACAAGGCGGAAGATGCCTTGTCCAGATGTATGAGAGAATTGCAAACGACAACAATATCGATCCCATTGATGTTCGATTGGGAGGACATCAAGAAGGAGAGTGCCAGAGATGAGGAGCTTGGAAAAATCAGGGCCAATTTACTGAGGTAAAGGAGTATCCACCCGGGGAATTCATTGGAGGGGGAGAGACTGTTGTATCAGGAAAGGTTTGTGATGCCTAGGACATCCGCCCACATTCCACACTTGCTCCAGGAGTTTCATGGGAGCGCTGTTGGGGGTCACTTAGGGGTACAGAAGACATACAGGAGGCTAACATCAGAGTTGTATTGGAAGGGGATGCATAAGAATCTGGAGGAGATGGTAGCCATTTGTGAGATAAGTTAGAGAAATAAATACATGGACATGTCTCCATGAGGATTACTACAACCGTTAGCTTTACCAGGAAGGGTATGGGAGGAGATATCCATGAATTTCATAGACGGGCTTCCCGGATCAGAAAGATTTACAGTGATCCTAGTGATAGTGGATTGATTGAGCAGGTATGCTCATTTCATTCCCTTACAACACCCATACGCCTCAGTGTCAGTGGCCTCAATTTTCATCAGAGAGGTGGTCCAACTGCATGGAGTACCATAGGCTATAGTGTCCGACAAGGATAAGGTGTTCCTCAGCCATTCTGGAGGGAGCTGTTCAGATTACAAGGGACAGAATTGAATAGGAGCACCCTACCACCCACAGACAAGTGGATAAATAGAAGTGTTCAATAGGAGCTTGGAGACTTACTGATGCGGGCCACTGCCGACGCCGACCGGCAGAGGGAGGGCGGGCTACCCAGCGGCGCGCGGAAACAGCCGGAACAAGCGCCGCACCGGCGAGCCCGTTCCTTCCCTTTCAATACTAAATGGATTCCCTTCTCTTTTTTATGATTGTGCTCTAATTTTGAGAGTTTTCCTTCAAAGTTTTGGAGGGTTTGTGCCATAATCCGAAAATCATCAAAGTGCACAACTCTAAGGATTTTACCGTGGAAAATCTTTGCTTTTGATCTTGTTTTGTTCCTCTCATGCTCATTTAAGAGAAATTAGGGCAAAATCGAATTGGTGAAACCCTAGGGCGTATCACTTACCTCAGGTGCTTTGCATCAGAGACACCCAAGTTATGGGCAAGGTGGTTATCATGGGCTGAGTATTAGTATAACACCTCTTATTATTCTGCTTCTCAAATGATGTCATTCAAGGTGTTGTACGGGAGGGATCCACCTCACTTGGTGCACTTTGGGCATAGTAGCACTCCAGTTCCTTCAGTCGAGGAATACTTGGAGGAGAGGGACAGGGCGTTGGATGAGTTGAAGAGGAATCTACTGAGAGCTCAATCACAACAACCAATCCTGATTGAGCTCTGATTCCCTCTATCATATTCTTCTAAACCAGGCCGCAAGCTTTCTACCCTTAGCTTTTACGTGAAACCAACTCAGCCACAGCCTCTCCATACAGCCCTAGAGTCACTGTATTGGGCTGATTTCTCTGTTGTCTAGTATTTTGCTATAAATAGCATAGCCCTTCTCCTCGCTATAGCTGAACACCACAAAACATAACACTTCCTCACAGCTCTATTTATAGTAGTCCATCATCCCATTAAAATCAGCCCACTCCAAATAGCACCCACAACCCACCAAACCAACCCCCATATCATCATTATCATTAATTATTATCCCTAGCCGCTATTACTAACTATTAATATTAATAATATTATTCATATTATTATTAATATTAGTATTTTTGTTTTTATTATTTAGTAAAAAAAGAAAAGTTCAAAAAAAAAAAGGGAAAAGAAAAAGGAAAAAAGAGGGGAAGAAGAGATTTTGTGCATTTCTATATTTTTTGTGCTCATCGTTGTCCCAACACTGCCGCCGCCGACCACGCTCGTCAAGGTATAATGACTTCCAAACTCAAATATCTTATTTCTGACATTTGCAGTGCACCGAAAAATCATCTATACATGCTTTTCACTAGCGTGGTGGGAGGGAATACGGTGTGTAGCTTACGACAATGCGGGTATTCTCTGTACATTCTTTTCTTTAGCGTGGCGGGGACAACTTTAAGTACCTGTGTATGTGTCATCATGTCTGTAGGGAAAGAATTGTGCATTTCAAACATGCACCCCTAAAGATCCATATACGCTTTTCTCTAGCGTGGTGGGATTGAATATCACAACAACGATATCGTCTGACGTCTATCATATACGCTTTTCTCTAGCGTAGTGGGAATACCTAACTCCCAAAATTTATCCTAAACGGGGAAGATGCCAGGAGGCTGCTGAATTTTTTTAGTGAACAAGGGACCGAACTTAAACAAAATTGCAGGGAACAAAACTCAATTCAAATAACAATGAACTGAACATTAAATCAACAAATGCACAATCATAACAAAAATGCAAAGACTAAATGACAAATTCGAAGGGGACTCGTGGTGGAAGATTTGCAGACATAATTCACATGCAAGTAAACCTATCAAGTATTGAAAATTAATAAGCAGTGAACGTCAATAAGGGATGAGTGATGGTTAATGAAACCACATGGGGAATGAATTTTCAATTACAAATGCTAATATGAGACATTCAATGAATAGCATAATCCACTTAGAAAAAACAACAATTGATACTCCTATCGATTAACTTATGGACAAAACAAAAGGAGATGAGTGCAATGAACACAATTCACCTACAACCAACATTATTTTGCAAGCAAACATATCGGGCCTCTGCAAGTAATAAGAGGTAATGTATGATGAATAAGATTGATCCCCTTTGGAAGCATAGCTACACACAACGTACTATGCACAAACAAGCACGATAAATCCGAAATGTATACAAGCTCCTATAAACTGATGTAAAGATTTCTTCATGCACACAACAACTCGCTTATGGGTTACAGAAGTAGGTCTATGGCAAAACATGCAAATTTGTAGCATGTATAGAAGTCACACTTGCGGATGCTATTAGAAGATGCAGCTTGCCCGCAAGTGACAACTGAAGGCTGCTGATGCATACAATGACTTGCCCATAAACAGTGTTAGAAGGGTAACGGAGAATACAATATCTTGTTAACAAGCGATGGTAAAAGACTCATCATATACTATCTACAAGCAAATATAGGAAGAACTATAGTAAATGAGAATGCCTACGGGTAACATTAGAAGATCTGCATTCAACATAGCTCACCCGCAGGTAATAGAGGAAGGCTTGTAATGCATATAGCGATCCTACCTACAAGCAATGATAGTGAATGTATTTCAAATCCTCTGCAAGCATAAGTAAGGAGGCTGCAATGAGAACGATACACTGCTTGTAGGCAAAAGTAATGAGCTTGTGATGAATGCAAGCATCTACAAGCAATTGTAGGAAATTCGTCAGTGTACGACAACTCGTTTGCAAGAAGTAGAGAGCGGCACGTAGCGCAACACTACGATTCACCTGTAAGCAGAAGCATGGAATCTGTAATAAAGATTGCGAACCATTGGTAGACCGAAATAGTAAATTTGCAGCCCAGGTCACCACGCCAGATAAATCAGTTCACTTGCAAACGATAGGTGGAAGTCCTTGAAGAATCATGTAGTGTATTTGCAGGCAGAAGTATACCTCTGTGGACTAAACGATGAAGAAAGTAGCGAAATGCAGTAAAAGAAATAAGCTAAATTGCATCGTCAATAACTTAATACATGACAAATGAAGCCTAGCGCAGCACCACACCACCGGATCTGCAACACTCATATAAGCGGACAGAAGACGTCTATAAGCTTCTAAATAAAACACTGTTAAATAAATATATGGGTGCGGTATCGACCGGGATATTTATTTTATACGTTCATGTTAGATCTTCAAGGCCTATTACAAGAAAAAATTCACTAATAAATATATAAAGCCGATGACGAACACGACCCTATGTTGAAAAGTAGACAAAGTCGACAAGGTTCAATCGATAAAGTTAAATAGCCCATAAATACCCAAATTATGGACGTGTTGACATAAAATCTCAACCAAAGGGGACCAAAACAAATTCAAAAATGCCTCCAAATTTCAATAAAATATATTCAATGATGTCAATATTTAAAATTAAAGTAAATCACCAAAATACTTAAAGCAAAAATACTCATCCACCCTCCGCAACAGTTTGCCGAGGTAGAAAGATATGAAAATCACTTCAGCTTACAAAGAGTAAATGTCTAGTTGAGAATATCATTAGGATTCATTTTCAATCCGTCTCTTTCCTGTAAGGACGTGTGTCCTCTAATCGGTAGTTTTGCTGTTAAATGACATCACAGGTAAACGATTATGACCGGAAACCTCTGACCGGGTGATTTTGCCGCCAAATGAAACCATTAAATTACGGTCATGGTCAGAGCCCATATGTTCCCTAACCGTTTCAAATTTTTGAGTAATGAATCAATAGGATATGATCAATAGGACATAAAACCCTCTGTTAGTTAAGGTGGATTCAAATTTTTCCCCTTAGATAAATATTCACACTAGGTCTACAAGGTACCTTTGGATGAAACATCTTATGACTGCCGACAAGGACTCTTCTGTCAAATTGGGTCGACTACTCCTCTAACTAAGTAGACCAGATACCATGATGATTCGGAATGATAGAACAATGGGATCTTGATCGAGTTCATTATTATTCCCCCTACCATCCGCTTTAAGTGCAAGGTAGTGAAATTCTAATTTTAAATATTAAAATTTCAAATTCCAAATCATACTATTACTATACGTTGGATCGTATGTATATGTAGATACTATGTATCCATTTGAAAACTAGCTTTAATCGAAAGTTATCTCTCATTATCGGGAGGGGTAATTAATTATAGGGATTTGCGCCTATAGGAAACCTGAACTCAGATCATAAAGTCCTCATAAATGATGTCAAAATCTTTGGGTAATGTCTTATTCAAAACCCAATATGCCTTCTAAAAATTCGCATCGGAACTTACTATTTAAAACTCTCCTTGATGACCAGAAAAAAGAAGAAAGAGATCGCGAAGAGGCTGGGGCACGGATTTTCGGAGCCCACACAACCCCTTCTATTTGAATTTTCCCTCATAAATCCCCCCTTAATTCCCCCTAATTAAGCTTGTAGACCCCATTATCAAGGGGTGGCAGAGATGGGGGCGGAACTTCCCCTGTTCCTCCTGTAAATCTAGACCGGCCCTGGACCGGTCTAGGGACTGGTCTATCACAGAATTATCAAGTTGCAAAACATCATGATAATTTGTTTTTCACTAAAGGACGGAGAGGAGTACACTTTTAGAATTCTATAATCAAATTCCATTGTTTTGCTATCATAAGATGAATGGACCATTTCTTTAGAGATTGAAGGGCGGGCATAAAAATCTTAGGAGGAAACTTATTTAGTTCCAAATTTTTAGTGCAAATGTCAAAGCATAGATGATGTGTATAGGAGAATCTTAATCATAAAGAGGAATGATGCTTATGTTTAGTGATAATATTGCATGAATGTTCGAGCCTATGCTTTCAATTGAGCACTTTCACCTGTCTGGCAACCTTACAATAAGAAACCAAGTTCCCCAAATCTTCTATGCAAGTCTACAAACCACAAAGGTAAATTTATATATAATGTATATATTAACAAATTATAATTCTCATAGCATGATATATTTAGATAATTTATTATGTACATATTTATATATTATATATTACAATA
This sequence comes from Dendrobium catenatum, assembly GCF_001605985.2. Lineage (NCBI taxonomy): Eukaryota > Viridiplantae > Streptophyta > Magnoliopsida > Asparagales > Orchidaceae > Dendrobium > Dendrobium catenatum. The sequence continues at coordinate 2,387,042 of NW_021319483.1, read as the reverse complement.
AAAAAATATAAAATATAATACATATAAATTTTTTATTATGTTGTGGTATTATGTGAATAATACATATAATTATTATAATAATATATATACATAAAAAATACAAGACTATATCACAACATATTTATGTATATACAGTATAATTTTTTATTATGTTGTCATATTATGTGAATAATTATACTGTATATACATAAATATATTATATAATCAATCATAGTAAGAGCATGAATGTATGAGCTTAGATGTGTTAGTGGCATTAGCATTTTGCAAAGATCTGAGTATCGCATTAACTTTTTTAATCGTCTTTCGTGAGTATTAGACAGTGTCAAATGGTAAAAAGCTATGTATCATTTTCTGAGGCAGAAGTAAATTCACACTTTTTATTAATCAATCAAACAAACAAAATGGTATCACTTCTCTCTCTCTTTCGTACAACAACGTAGCAAATTATGTCCTTAGTAGGTACTTGAAAAAATGGAAAAAGCAAAACAGCAGAACCATTCCAAAAATATACATCATGAGACCAACAATTTGTTTCTACGTTTTCTAGTGAAATTTTGTACCTTGAAAGAATAAAACAAACCTGTGGCGTATTCCAGAATCTACACCCCAAAAACGCATGTGGTTTGGAATAGTGACCAGTTCCTTTACCTCTGCAGGCTATAAAGAAGCATTCCAAACATGACAAAGGAAAATTGATAATTTACATAAGAAACAGTGTTCAGGACTAGGATAAAGAACCTGGCAAACCATAGCAAGCAATTTGTTGGCTTCTCCACAAGCTGAAGTCATTTGATCCATTACTCCACAGGGAGCCCCAACGATGTGATTTTCGACCTGAAAAATAATTTCTAACCAGTGAGATGAAAATATCATACTTATGTTTCTATTGCACACTGGAAAACTACTAGAGTAAGATTGTATATAACATTGCCTTTTGACAGAGCAAAGCCAGGTCCCTCGGAGCAATTTCTAGACCTGAATCAAGAAAAGTAACTACATCATCAGAGCTTTGAAACAAAAGATGAAATGAAGATTGCATCTCAACTATTGCAATACACAATACAAGAATGTAAATTTCCATGTCCTTAACTGAACAATTATGATCTTGATTTTCAATTACTTTCTTGATATTCATTAACATTAAGAGCTGCATGGTGGCAATATGTTAGTTTAGGTTACAATTAAGGCCTCGTTTGTTTCAGCATTTTTTTTCCTTTTCTGTTTAGAAACAGAGAAATTATTTTTTGGTCGCTGTTTGGAATGAGATGCTTCTATAAAAAAGTTTTTTAGGGAACTTCATTTTTCTACTGTTTTGAGAAGCTTTTTCATATTTACTTCTCCGTTAGAAAACTCTATTTCCTTAACCTTGTTTAAAAAAGTACATTTTACAAAAGGAGAGGAAGAATCAAACGAAGCCTAAGACTTCTAACCATGAAAGCTTTGTCAAAAGCTTCCTTTCCTAGCCTTTTAACGTTAATTTAGGTACTTATACTTCGGCTGATTCAGGTGCGCTAATAGGATGGCATGCTTCCTAACCCACTTCTTAAACTAACATGTCAGCCTATGATTTGCAAGATTTGAGCCATAATCTTAAGCGTCTGATATCAACCATAATTTATTAAAGAACAGCGGATTGTTAACCGTGCTGGTGATGTATATAGTTGTGTAATGGTGTGATAAAGAAAAACAACCCAGAGAAGCTGCAACTGCTTGCATCGTAGCAACCTCCACTGCAGCAGAAGAAGAAACACCCTTGCCTTCGGGAACAGCAGAAGAAACCTGTTAAACATATTAAAATAAGCCATGAGATGCAGAATAGGTTGAAAAAAACTATCTGCCAATAAATAACCCACGTCACACATGATAAAAAGGTGAATTATTGTGACCATGCTTAGAGAAGGTAAAAGTTTTTTTGGTGAGAATGTGAAAAAATTCAGTACAAGTGTCCCATGTGTTTTTGTTACTCCCTAGCATTTATGTTGGACCTCCTACTAAGGGATGTAAAGTATCTCACTTGGGAACCTCAGGCCTTGCTTATCTAGAAGACTCATCTAGTGAAGGATCAAGGGCCATTTCGACTTGAGCTCGTTAGGGACCATAGTTATCAGAAGGTAAGAGTTTGTTAGGTAAGAATATCAGAGAAGTCAGTAAATGTGCACCTTGAGTTTTGTAACTCCCTAGCATTTATATTGGGCCTCTTACTAAGGTACATAAAGTATCTCATTTGTTAGCCTCATGCCTTCTTTGTCCACGTTTCTCTAGGATCTAAGATTGGTGAAACTTCCCCCAATAATATAGCACGGGTTCTAATAATTTGATTAGGTACTATTTTTCTAAGGCTACAAATGAATTGAGGTGAGCCGAGCAACAGGTTGTTCGAGCTTGCGCTCATTTACCAAAAATCTGTTCAAGGTCAGATCGAGCTTCTAAGATAATTTTCAAGCTTTGTTTGTTTAAATTCATTCTTGTTCAAGCTTGATTTAAACTTCGTTTGAGAGCCGAGCGCATTTAGGCTTATAGAGTAAGCCTATAGAGCTGAACTTGTGGTTTATTGAGCTAAGCTCTTTTAGGGAAGCCAAGCTTTTGAGATTAAAAATTGAAATTTTTATTTTATAATTTTTAAGTTAATCTTATTAAACATTTAAAAAATTTATTAGTTTTTTTTTTTTAAATAAAGTTCATAAAAGCATGATCCACATTGCCTGAATTCTATTGCCTACATGGCTACAAGCTCACGCAACAAAGCTAGGCAACAAAACTTTCTCCTTCAAACTATATAAAGACTATTTGCTTTACGTGCCCAACTGATGTGAGAGTAAAAATAGGCAGGGAAACTAAGACAAGTTTTTCTTGGTTTGCTTGTTGCATGGTTGCTTCCATTCAATCGGAAAACATAATTAGACAAAGGAATTAAATACATAAACAATATTTAGATAATACATAAATAATGTAAATTAAAAAAATAATATATAAATAATAAAACTATATAAACTAGAAACATTACAATAATATGAATAATATAAAAACTTAAAATCAGAAGCATTTATATTGTTAAACTTTTATTTTTGTTTGATTATGAATTAAAATATCATCAAAATTTAGTATATGAATTGACAATAATTAAAACAACAATAACAACCCAAGCCTTTATCCCACTATGTGAGGTCGGCACATTAATCTTTTTTCTCTATTGTGTACTATTAAGCGTCAAATTCTCATTTAAATCTAATGAAAAAAAAGGTCATTTCTAAAACTTTCTAACCAATTAGTTTAAGATCTACTTTTATTTTCTTAACATAGGCCAATACATCTACTCTCCTAGCAGGTCAACAGAAGACTGATGTTTTATGTGACCAAACCATCTTAGGCCGACTCTCTCTAATCTTATCTGCCACTGGAGCTACTCCAATCTTTTCAATTAAGCTTCTTCACAAATTTTAAATGATACTATTTACGATCATAAACAAGTCAAGCAACAAGCTGCTCAAGCTTATTCATTTAATAACCGAGAATTTATTATCAAACTTATTCAATTAGTTAATCAAACGAATATGATCGAGCACTTATTGAACTGAGCCATGAGCAGCTTGTAGAACACTCGGTTCATTTACAATTCTACATTTCTCTCGTGACCAATTAATCCACCATACAAGATCATGTAGGAAGCCACTAAGGGATGTCCACATTAAGAAGTGGTGGGAGTCACCAATCCTTCAATCTACACAAAATTTCAAAAGGTAGCAAAATGGTAGGTTACGTTACTAGATATTAATATGATTGTAGCTTTTCGATAACTTGTTCCCAAGGCCCTCAAAGTAGGTGACTCTAGCACTCCAAATCAACTTGTTCTCTAGGGGTGTGATCTTTTATTGCATGACATAGCATTAAATCAGGGATATCATCTCCAAAGTTTTCATTGGGTGGCCCATCCAAAAAGGGTTACTACATATTCTATCAATAGACCCTACCCTACACTCAGGCTCAGGGAACACTTAGGTTGACATCTGATTTGCACGGTGACTAAAATGAGATGAAGAACCTATATAAATAAAGTGACTTCAGAGCTTGCAAATTGAAATTTTGCAGTCCTATCCAACAAAGCACATAGAATATTCGCAGGCGATGAATATTGAATTGTATTATTGTATTATCCAATATGGTGGTAAAACTAGCTACAATAATACAGTTAATGTTCAGAGCAGCATCATTGCTCTCGCTAAACCCATTTCTGTTCATTTTAACTCTTTAAATCCAACCATAAAATGGCATGTGATAAAGCCAAATTTTAAGTATGCATTTTGCAGGGCATCTTAGTGCACAATGAGATATAGAATTTCAGCTAACCAACATAAGAAATCAAGTCCATTTAATGCTTTGAACAAAAAGCAAATAGGTAATGCAAGTTGCTCTCTTGACTTCAAAATAATATCAAAACTTTTTTAAAGCAGTTGATTAAAATTAGTAAATTACAAGATGCAATATTTTTTAGATATTGACATAATTTTATAGAAATATTTAAATTTTTTTCTTCAAAAAGTTGGTTTTTACCTAAAAATTTTTGTCAGATGTACCTGTAGCTCTAATACATTAAGAAAATATATTTTGTCACATCTACAACTCATTGATGATGAAAAATAAAAATACTATTACCAGTATGCAGATACTATCTGTGACGTGAACTCCAAGCTCTGTCATCAAGACAAGAATCGTCCCAGCAACATATGCTGCCCACCTTAAGTAGAACACACATGTACAAAGATGAGTAACATAATAATAAGCATTTACTAGTTGAAAGAAATAGGTGACCTACTTCTGTGATTGATCTTGTGCAAAGTATCTGTAAGCCTTCTCATATGATATGGGTTGGTCAGCGTCAAGGAAATCAGAAAGGTCCATATCAAATGTTGGTGCACGGTTACTCAATTCAGACCCAAATGACACCTAAGCAGGAATTGAGTCCGCAAAAAAATAGAAAATTAGAATGTTTCGGAGGTCAAGTTCTTAAATTATTGAACTACCCATACTTTCCAACACAAATGTAAAGCTTCTTCAATCTATAAGTACATTGAGTGAATTTTTTGTTGTATTTTGAGAAAATAATATGATTTTTTTGCATAAGAATGAAAAAGGATAATTTTGTGCTAACCTCAAAAGAAAGACTTAGTGGGATAAAGGCTTGATATTGTTGTTGCTCAAAAGAAAGACTTGACTAAAATAATTGTACAATCTAAATATGGTTGACTAAGATATAACATATTTGACTTGAGTAAATTTAAAAATTCACACATGCACTAATTAAAAGAGAAGCATAATACTAAGTTAAGTGTGGTAGAGATGAGGATGCTAAGGTGGATGAGTGGTTTTACCCTTAGAGATAGGATACAAAATGAGCATATACGTGAAAAGGTTGGAGTAGCTCCAGTAGAAGATAAGATTAGAGAGAGTCGTCTTAGATGGTTTGGTCGCATAAAACGGCGGCCTTTCGATAACCCGGTTAGGAGAGTAGAGGTATTAGATTTGACTTATGTTAAGAAAGGTAGAGGAAGACCTAAAAAGACTTGGTTAGAAAATATTAGGAATGATCTTTCTTTATTAGATTTAAACGAGAATTTGACTTTTAATAGGACACAATGGAGCAAAAGGATTCATGTAGCCGACCCCACGTAGTAGAATAAAGGCTTGATGTTGTTGTTGTTGTACACATGCACTAATTATATTGATTAATAAATGATTATGTAGGTTAGGCTAGAAGTGATTTCTTACACAAACAAAGGCACTGTCCATGTCCATCCCCCAGACTTTCTCTAAATTAAACTTATACAACTAATTTCAGAGGAAACATTATCTGCTTATATAACTAGATGAAAACACTTTGAGTTCTTTCTATTATGTGCGAGAACTAGTTAGTTTAGTAAGGCATGAATCAAATCGTTAAATCTCAATTGTTACATATTGGTGTGATATGTATGTAGGAATCAAAGATGTTTGCATAAAAATATTCCAACTCAATTATTACTAGATGTGTTAAATCCTAGTCGTCCCTTAGCATTTTGATCCCACGGCTAGGATGGAAATCCGTAGGAGGCTCACCTGTTAGATCCCAGCCGCACCTTGGCATTTTAATCCCACGCCTAGGATGGGAATCCGTGGGAAGCTCACCTGGATCATGCCGATCTCCTTCCATATTTAGTTGGCTGATTTAGGAAGGATTATATTAGAGCAATTATGCATGATTTTATAATTATTTGTTTCTTTATTAAGATATCCTGTATAGATCAATAAATAGGGAAACTTTTGTGCAATAAAATTAAGCCTTTTCCCTCTCCAGTTCTCTGAATTTAACATGGTATCGAAGCCTTCATTGCCATTGCTGGAATTTTGAGTTTTTTGTATTGCCATGCCTTCATTGCCATCCTTCCCTTGTTGTTATACTACCTATAACCAATGCAGCCTTCATTGCTGCCCTGCTTGATATAGCCTTCATCGCTATTATTTGCCTCCGCAATGTCTGAAGCAAATTCCTCCCAAAGCTTTAATTAAATGGAGGACTCTATGATGCACCAAGGAAGAGGAGATCTCCAAAACCTGTAACATTCCTATCACTTAAATGGGAAGAATTATTTGAAGTTGTCTCAATTTGTGAAGACCAACTTGAAAGGGAAAGAAAAGCTAAATAACCTTCTTGGGGTAGGACCAAAGGAAGGAGATCCTAGTTTTTGGGCATGGGATGAAGCGGACTCCATGATTATGTCATGGTTGTGAAATTCCAAGACTCAAGAAATTAGTGATACTTTTATGTTCCTATCTACTGCAAATGACATATGGGATGTCGCCAAGCAAACCTTCTCAAAGGCTCGGGATGCTACCCAGATCTTTGAAATTAAGGTCAAGGTGGAGCCTATGAGTTAGCCAAGCATAAACGAGATTCTTTTCCAAACAAACATGAGAGATGTAATACTCCCTTTTATCCTCCCTTTTATCTTATTCATAGTGATATTTGGGGACCTAAAAAATTCCTAACATCTCAGAAGCCCGATGGTTTGTATCCTTTATTGATGACTGCACTTAAGGCTCTTGGATCTTTCTCCTTAAAAATAAATCCGATGTTAGCACTATCATCCCCATTTTTCATACCATGCTCCAGAACTAATTCGGGATAAAAATAAGAAAATTTCGTTCAGACAATGTTAAAGATTACTTTAACCAAACCATATCCTTCTACTCTTAAAAAGAAGGTATCATTCGTGAGTCTTATTATATTCACACCCCACAACAAAACGTGATTGAAGAAAGAAAAAATGATCACCTTCTAGCCTTCACTCGTGCACCTTTATTCCACCACAATGTACCAAAATCCTACTAGGAGGAAACCCTTATGATTGCCACAAATCTCATAAATCAATTACATTCAAAAACCTTGGGACTAAGAACACCAATGATATTCTATCCTCTTTTTACCCCGACTTTCGAATCCATAATAACCTTACAACTAGAATCTTTGGGTGCACTACCTATGTTCACATTCATAGCCAGAATAGAGAAAAATTAAATCTAAAAGCACTCAGATGTATCTTTGTTGGATATTCATCCACCCAAAAAGTGTATGTGTTATTATCCCTCCACCAAGAAAACTCTTGTATCTGTTGACGTTATATTTGATGAAAAGAAATCTTATTTCACCAAACCTCATCTTCAGGTGGAGACTGAAATTAAGGAAGATGAGGAAAGTAAGATTGTATCTCTTGACCTTCTAGCTCCACCCAAATCAATCCACGAAAACCTAAAATCAAATCCAGAGAAATTGAGGACAAAGCTATTATAGATAACATGAGGTATGGAAAAGTGTATTCCAAGCGTACTGTTGACCTCTGTGTAATGCACAAAAGAAACAAAAAAAAATTAAATCAGACCAAACCTCATATTCACGAAACCGGTAGGAAATCCCGTCAAAATCCTTGTACATTCGTCACCGTTTCGGGATTTTTGCCTAAATCTTGCGAAAGCTCCTCGATGCTCTCCTTCCTCGCGTCGTTAAAAGCCCAACAAGCGAAGCCTTTAGGGCTCTGCTTCCGTCGCTGCTTCCACACGACCCCACTCTCTGCCTTCACACGCGATCGAGCCCCAGTCGCTGCTCTTCCGATGCCATTGCTCTCCCACGACACTTCCTCTCCCACGACGCTCTTCTCCCACAAGCCTCCACGCAAGTGAGCTCCAGTTGCTACTCCCTCTCCACGCCCGACTCCACACACGCAAAGCTCTCGACCCCAAGCCGCTGCCAGCTCTCCTCCCGCCGGCTTCTTCACCCAACGTCTTCATCTCCACCGAAGTAGCAAGCCTCCAGTCCCGACATCTCACAGCCAACAGCCGAATCCCTTTCTCCCATTCGCACATTCCACGCAAGTCTCCGACGCCAATCCAGCCTCCCGTCGCCTCCGACCCTTGTCTCCCTCCCGATTCCTTCAGTTCAGAGAAGCGGAGAGAGAGAGAGAGAGGGAGAGATCATCCTCCTTACCTGTGCAAGCCGACGCCCTTGCCCTTGACCGACCTTCCTCCCTGTTGCTCAGCTTCGCTCCGTCTCCGACTTTCCCTTCCTGTTGAACAGGAAGTTACACCATTTTGATCGGAAGCAACAACACGAGCTCGCTGGCTTTGAAGGTGGCTCTCCCTCACGCCCGTTTCTTCGGCCAAATCTCTTAAACAGAGAGTTTAAGAGAGTTAAACTCTATGTTTAATAAGATTAGGTTTAATCTTATTTTGATTTATAATTAAGATAAATTAATTATAATATTAATTATAATTAGTTTATTAGAAATTATAAATTAAAATGATTTATTTATAATTAATTTAAATTAATATAATTAATTGTATATTAAAATATAATTAATTATAATTAGTTTTTTCAGAATATACGTGGTATCTGGCATATAGTAGCAGCAATGGGTTTGGAATTTGGAGACTGGATTATTGAAAGATTTGGAGATTTAGAAATTGATATTTAAAAATAGAATTTCACCATCGTGCACTTAAAGCGGATGGTGGGGGAATGGATGATAGACCCAATCAAGATCCCATGGTTCCGTCATCCCGAGCCATCGTGGTCCTGGTCTACTTAGTCAGAGGAGGTAGTCGACCCAACCTGACAGAAGGATCCTTGTCGGCAGCCATGGTTGCTTCGTCCAAGGGATCCTTGTAGACCGGGGTTGAATGTTTGTCTAAGGGCAAATTTAAATCCATCTTAGCTAACAGAGAGTTTTGTGCCCAATCGATCATATCCTATTGATTCATATCAGGATTTAACGCCATTAAGGAGCGTATCGGCTCTGGCCATAACGCTATCTGTGGTGCCATTTGGCGGCAAAACCACTCGGTTCAGAGGGCCCCGGGTCATAACGCGTTACCTGCAGTGCCATTTGGCGGCAAAACTGCCGGTTAGAGGA
>NW_021319483.1:2308858-2374985 GCF_001605985.2 Dendrobium catenatum | reverse complement strand
TACGTATCTGATTGACGGCTAGCCTTAATCGAAAGTTCTCTCTCGTGATCGGGAGGGGTAATTAACTATAGGGGCTTGCGCCTATAGGAAACCAGAACTCAGATCATAAAGTCCTCACAAAATGAGGGCGAAATCTCTGGGTAGAGTCTTATCTACAAACCCATCTGCCTTCCAAAATTTACCCCGGAACTTATCAGTTAAAACCCCCTCGCTCAAATAAAAAAGAAATCGCGCGGCGGGGAGGCCGGGGCCGAATTTTCGGAGCCCACACGTACAAATCCAAATTATGCTTCAGAGCATATTCAATAATTTGAACCGTCTCCTGAAATCGAGGTCAACAAAAGTTCACAAAAAAATCTTCCTTATATCCTATAACAAATTTGTATCCTTCCATAATTTCTCACATTCACACAAAAATTTTTTGGTTACACTAAATGATATTCATATTCCTTATCTAATGAAAATTGGAAAAGTGCCATGAAAGATGAAATGCAGGCCCTGGAGAAGAACAAAACATGGGAGATCACCAACCTACCAATAGGAAAAAAACCAGTCGGCTGTAAATTGGTGTTCTCTGTGAAATACAAAGCTGATGGTACATTAGAAAGGTATAAGACAAGACTGGTGGAGAAAGGGTACACTCAGACGTACAATATTGACTACCAAGAAGCTTTTGCACCGGTGGCCAAGATGAATACTGTGAGGATTCTGCCCTCACTAGCAGCAAATAACAATTGGTATATGGAACAGCTAGATGTCAAAATGCATTCTTACACAGGGACTTGGAAGAAGAAATATTTATGGAGATTCCGCCAGGATTCAAGGAAAAATCTGGGGGTAACAAAGTGTGCAAGCTAAAAAAGGCTCTATATATACTAAATCAGTCACCTAGAGTTTGGTTTGAAAGATTCTCAAAATTTATGCTACTTAATGATTATCGACAAAGCTAAGGGGACCATACATTATTCTTCAAGCACTCAGACTCAAGGGAAGTCACAATTCCATTATTTTATGTGGATGATATCATCTTGACTGGGAATGATGAAAAAGAGAAAGTGATTTTAAAGAAATGTCTTGCTAAGGAATTTGAGATCAAAGATCTTGGTAGATTAAAATATTTTCATAAAATTGAAGTGGCCCACTCTAACAAAGGCCAACTCCAGCAAAATAATCTTCATTTCACAACAAAAATTCATTAATGATCTTCTTAAAAAATGGGCAAACTAGCTTGTAAACCAACAACAACACCAGTATAACCAAATCAAAAATTGGGGGAAGCTAAAGAAGATCCTAATATAGATAAATGATCTTACCATAAACTTGTGGGAAAATTAATTTACCTTTCCCACACCATACCAGATATAGTGTTTGTTGTAAGCATAGTTAGCCAATTCATACAAAATCCAAAACAGCTCACATGCAAGCTGTAGACAGAACACTACACTACCTTAAGGGGAACCCAGGTAAAGGGATTCTCTTCAGAAGAGACTGTGGAATAATCCCAGAAGCATATATTGAAACAGATTATGCAGGATCACCAGTAGATAGACGATCTACATCAAAATACTGCACATTCCTTGGAGGAAATCTTGTTATATGGAGGAGAAATAAACAAAATGTGGTGGCAAGGTCTAGTACATGCAGAAGCAGAATACAGAGCTATCACCTTGGGAATATGTGAGCTACTATGGATCAAGATGATTCTAAAAGACATAAGGATTAAGTGGGAAGGACCCATGAAGCTACAGTATGACAACAAATCAATAATTAGCATAGCTCATAATCCAGTTCAACATGATATGATCATGCAAATAGAAGTGGACAGACATTTCATAAAGGTGAAATTAGACAGTGGTCTTATATTTATCGATCATGTCTCATATTATCAGCTTGCAGATATTCTTACCTAGGGACTCGATAACTCTATCTTTCTGGGACTGATTATCAAGCTGGGAATGACATATCTTTATTCCCCAACTTGAGTAGTATTAAATCCTATCCGTCCCTTGGCATTTTGATCCCACGGCTAGGATGAGAATCCGTGGGAGGCTCACCTCTTAGATCCCATCCGTCCATTGGCATTTTAATCCCACGGCTAGGATGGGAATCCATGGGAAGCTCACCTGGATCACACTAATCTCCTTCCATATTTAGTTGGCTGATTTAGGAAGGATTATATTAGAGCATTTATGCATGATTTTGTAATTATTTATTTCTTTATTAAGATGTCTTGTATATATCTATAAATAAGGATATTTTTATGCAATAAAATTAAGCATTTTCCCTCTCCAATTCTCTGAATTTAACAAGATGTTCTTTACTTATTTCAGGTGAAATCCATGAGTATGAAATTTAAGTATTCTACCACCATCATCAACCTTATTGTGAAAATTCATGGTAGGTCTTATGAATCACACAATTCTACACCTTATTCAAGTCTAATATCTTGTCATATTACTTTTTATTAATCATTTCACCTTGCAATTCCTTTCGCATCAATTTTATCTACCCTCTTTTTCATCAAATATTAGGCATTTACTATACATGTCTAAATCCCTTAAAAATCTATTTTCTATCTCTTCAATAATTGTTAAATTCACACCATAATATAATCTTTTGGCACTAATGAATAATCCTTCTCAAACTTACCTAAAATCCATCTTAGCATTCAAATTGCTATCATATTTAAGGGTGGTTTGGTTTGAAAGTAAAATGGGTGCAAAGTATTACAAATGCATAGATTTTGAAATTAATGATGTTTGGTTTGAACTAAAAAAAAATGCAGAATAAAATTTTAAAATATTTGGAATTCACTCTTTACTTTAATTTGGTGTATTTGAAAATTCGTTAGAATTGGTTGAGTTTGAAATATACTATTGTTTGTTTTCCCACCCATCGCTGCCCCTCGCCACCTGTCGGCAGCTACCCGCCGCCATGAGCTAGTCGCCACCCTTACCTGCCTCTAATCACCAACCGCCACCGGTCACATCGCTGGCCACCAACCACCACCATTGTTGGGCTTTGCACTACATTCATTTATTTACACCCACCAAAACAACTCAAAAATATTTCGAATACATTGCATTTTTTTCTCTACATTCCTTTTTCAACAAACCAAATAATCTCCTAACTAATATTGTTATTGGCATCCTTGTTGTTGGCCACCTGAATCCATACAACATAGGTCCTTTTTGTTGAAGTTTTTTTTTTCAAGCAAATAAAAAGCAAAGAAAAACAATATATAGAGTAAAACTGAAAAGTTATGCACTAGTTAAGTACCAATATATGATTCATATAAATGATGTGACACCTCAATCTTTGTACTTTTAATTTATGGATTGTTATATAGAAGTCATTATATAAGGACCTATCATTTCACCATTTGCATTACTGCTTTCATAAAATCCAAGCCTTCCATAGCTAGTCTTTGGCAAATAAATGGCTTTTCCAAGTTTGAATTCTGATTTTTGTAGTCTGGAAAACTGAAACTAGCCTAACGATGGGATTTTTCTATCAATTCTAAAGGGTCACCACATTTATTATATATCAGCCTTCATAAAGTTGAAAAGATCCCATAATCTCTCATTAAAAAAAAAAATCATGGTAAACAAAAAAGCCATCGTAATTTGTAAAACATGGAAAAACATTCCTACAGGACAAATCATAGGCAATTACTCTATATAACTGATGAATGTAACGAAAACAAAGGTTATTTTGCTAGTTTAGGATTTACAATCTGCAATACAGGGTTGGGACATTTTCCTATTGCTTGTTGGCGTGCTTGAGCATGCTTCCAGAGTTTTTGCTTCGTTGGATGGTTTCTTTGCACTGCAACATGGCAGGCCTCTCTAATAGGCATCTGTAAAAAGGTGAAGCACACAGAGAGTAGTCAATTTACACGGTAGATAAAGAAGGCACCAAAATATTCTTGACTTGATTTATGTCAAAATGTTTAATAGGTGAATAGTCCAGGTTATACGCACCTCAAAGCATGCAACACCAATCAAAAACATATTAAAAGCTTACTGCCTAAGAATAGTGTATTGTGATGTGAACTTTTAGTCATTTAGATCACAATTATCCCAAAAAACAACCCAAATACCATAATATCAAATATAAATGAAGAATATGTAACATATATATATATATATATATATATAATTATGTAGCTCTCCTGTGACTTGGTAATTATGAGTTCAATTTATGACGACAACTCCAGACCTAGAATTGACAGTCTCATGCGTTGGGTAGAAATAAAACAAAAGCAACAACACACGGATGCAATGAATGTGAATGAATTGTAAAATGTGATAAATGATACTAAGAAACATATTAATATCAAAATTAAGATTGTATTCAATACTTCAAAACTTCCAATTTAATGAAAAAGAGGTAATCAAACCTCAGCCATTAGCGCTTCAACAAGCTCAATTGAAATTCTCCTTTATCCTTTATAAGGCTAAACAAAAGCTGTTGACAGTGTGTTACCATAAATTTGGTTCAAGTGTTTTCCATTTCTCTCACAATCAAATGAATGATATTTCCCCATGCAACCTCAAGAATGCTCAATTCTTTAGAGAATCCTCGGGTTATCAAGATTAGGTGATAAACACTGATCAACATGGTTTAAAAGTTTCAGCTTTTGATTAATTTTCCTTTCATATATATATATATATATAGCTTCAGTTAGTTGAGTTACAGAAAATTGTTTAAGGAGAAGCTTACCTGCAAAACAAGGCTTCCTGAATAATCTGCAATTCCTCCCATTACATCCAATCTCCCAGGTGCTCTTGCCACAAATATATCTTCCTATATGAAAACAATTTTCGTTAAGAGCTCATCTCAAAAGAGAACGTCTCAAAGGATCGTTTCAATCAGGACACCATCAAGACTCAAACATGGTGTCTCCTGCTGTATAAAATAATGACAAGGACTGATAGAGAGGAAGAGAGAGAAAGTATCAAAATCAAGTTTGATTGGACATATAATCGAGTTGGAGAAACATACTTTGTGAGTAATATGCAAGTGGAAACTAAGTTTACAGGAGCTGTCAAGAACTGTTGAATTTTTTTAAATATAAAAATCGATAGAGTCCAAATGGCATCTTTTCCATAATTTCCTAGAATGCAAGAGCGTCCCAGTGTCAGAGATGATATCGGCCCTCTATAAGTGTTAGGTTTCATGAACTTGGAATAAAAGCAAAACGTGATAAGCTAGCTAAAGGAATTAAGGTATACAATGACACTAGAATCATCAATTTCTGTGATCATTGAAGATAAGATAGGATAACTCTCAAATTCCATAAAATCTATAAACAAGCCTGAGTACTCTGAAAGATAGCTCCTTAACATATCAGATTTGGCCTGTTTGAAAAGCTCTGTTCTTATTCATCGAATGCTACATAGAATGAATAAAACTTAAGACTAACTTCATTCAACAAGGAAATGTATGTGCGAAGATATCTTAATAATTGAAACTCCACATGCACTGATACATAATGAAGACATGCAAGCAAGCTAGCAACGTTTGAGAAATTCCCACTTTTGAATTCCACTTAAAAGGACAGAAGTTTAACTTTTGCAATGCCGGAGTCAAATGTGACAAATCATTAGCCAAAAAGATCTTTGCCAGTTCAAGGAATGATGATGGAAAAGTGTTGAAGCAACTGCAACAAAGTATGAGGTTGTTAGTCCGGACCTCCCAGTTAAAGAGCGCAGCAGCAGCACTCTGCTCTCTTAGCTGGCGCTTTCCTGTGTTCTTTCCTGAGCCAGATCCACAGTCAAGTGCTGACAAGCTCTTTAAGAATGCCAAAGTATCTGATAATCCATGCAGCTCTCCATGAAGTATTTCAAAGTCCGCAATGCATCTAGCATATTAAAACAACAATGTTATCAATGATTAATAATGTAGTCCTAACAGGAAGTAAAAGAGGAGGATATTAAATTGGAAACTGACGATCCCACAAAACTTGTATCTCCATTTACTCCAGAATGACATGATTCAGAACGAAGGCCAAGTTCATTTTCAGCTTGTGTATACCAATCCGGAATGGAGATATCCCTACCAGGGGATCTTTGTAGTTGATATCCAAGTATTATGGCATCACGCAATCGCCTTGCTCCACTCAACTACATTTTAAACAAGTATTAGGATTAGTTAAACAAACAAGATTCCTTCATTTAACCAAGCAGCGTGTATTTTTGTATTGCATGAAGACATCATTCCCAAGAATTATAATTTTGAAGCCTGATCACTTGTAAATATGAAATAAAATACATTACTTATTGTAACAGAAATGGAGAATAAAAAAGAGGAAAATTAAACATGAGCGCATAATTATTCCATGTTAGGAGGCTTACTTTCAGACTTCCAAGGGAGAACGGGGATATTGCCTATTGAAATAATAAAGAAAAATACTTTACAAAAACAAAATGAAAATAAAAGAGCAGACACCTCAAATTGTTCATATTTAATAACGGCACTTGCAAAGACAGCAGAAGTGGAGCAGCAACCATCAAGGAAAATAAATCAACACCATCAGTCTAAAACAGAATAGTGTATCTACACCTTACACGTGTAAAGCAAAATTACTTTCTCTATTTAACTTTACACCTAGGAAACTTCTTTTCATCTATATATACACTACAGTATATGTAATAGGTGTATGAAACATTCAATGAAGAAACCTTCCGGCAATATGCTGCTCTGGCTTTATCTTCTTCCAGAGCTTTCCTAATCTAACTTTGTTGACTCAAGAAAAACGGCGTGTCGGCATGAATACCACTTTGAAAACTTAGGATTCCATCATCCTAAAGTAAGATTGTAGTTAACCAAATTTCTCCTAAGGGTAGTGTCAAGGTTTAATTAGATCAAGGTCCTTAACTTCCCATGAGCGCAATCACTCATTATTAATTACCCCTCTTAAGTTGTAAAAGAGAGCTCTCGATTAATGATAAATAATTTTAGGTATTTTTAGTCTAAGTTGTAGGGGAAAATGGAGGTAAACCCGATCAAGATCCCATTGTTCCGTTGTCCCAGGTATACCGTAGATTTCAGTCTATCAACACTAACAATCATTGAACGTAGTGTCTAGGGAATCTGATCAGTAATCGTTGGTTGCCTCCTCTCAAGGATCTCGAGTAAATTAAGGTGGTTAGATGTGGATTGGGGTTTACATCTATTAGAATACCCAGAAGTTAGTTTGGTTTGGGATTTATAACTTCGTTTAGAAGTTACCCATATGTTTAAATTGAAGTGAGTATTACGGCTTCTCCTCGAAATAGTCTGGGTGTTTGAATTTGAGTACTTACGGCTTTCATTGAAAGTAGCCCGTAAAACGAGTCTTACGGCTTCTATTAAAAATAGCCCTGATGGGGACATCAGATTTTGACACGTGTACCATTGCCGACGGCGCAGATCGACGGCTACATTGAAAGTAGCCCGTAAAACGAGTCTTACGGCTTCTATTAAAAATAGCCCACTAGTGGGTCTTACAACTTATCCTTACAAACTAAGATGCCTGATTGTTTTGTTTGAGGGTTTGATGTTTTGTTTAGAAATTTCTCAAAAAAAATATATCTTATGTTTTCCATTAGAAATTGCTTGATTATTTGGGTACAACCTATCCCTATAGACTGAGCTGCCCATTCATTTGAATTTGATTTAGGGTTTGATATTTCATTTAAAAATTTTCCAAATAATAGGTCTTACGACTCCCATTAAAAGTTGACCGGTTATATGGGTAAAACGGGTCTTACTGTTGCCCTTTGAAAGTAGCTCAATAGTGGGTCTTTCCAAATAATAGGTACCTATTAGTTTCATTTGTTTGAGTTTTAGGGACTTGCAATTTATTTAACAATTTTTCTAAAATGTGGGTTTTATGACTTTAATTAAAACTTGACCATTGGCGAGTCTTACAATCTAGCCCTATAGGCTAAGCTGTCCATTAGTTTGAATTTAATTTAAGGTTTGATATTTCATTTAAAAATTTTCAAATAATAGGTCATAAGACACCCATTAGAAGTTGCCTAGTTATTTGGATAGGACAGGTCTTACTTCTTCCCTTTGGAAGTAGTCCAATGGTGGGTCTTACAACCAAACTTTATAAACAAAGCTTCCCAATAATTTGAATTTGGTTGATAGTTCTTATAATTCCCTTAGAAGTTGTCTGTAGGTTTAATTTGTAGTGGGATTTACTGCTCCACTTAGGAGTCGCCACGTTGATTGGTCTTACAATCTAATTCTACAGAAAGGCTGCTCGTTGGTTTTATAGGACTTGCTGTTTCCCATAGGAAGCACCCTATAGTTTGTGTTTATAGTAGATTAGACTTTACTCGTATGTGCTTTAGCTTGTAGTTGTTTGCTAGCATCACATCAGATATTTAGCTTTCAATTGTTTTCATCAAGTCTAACATTAGTGGTTTTGCTACAGTAGTTTCTCTTCATGCTTTAATAATTTAGTACTTTACCCTGCTTTTTTTTCTTGCACCAGTGTTGTACCTTTACTTGTACCAGTGCCCTGCTTTTTTTCTTTCAGTACTGTAGTTTTGTGTAGCACATGTTCTTTTCTTACCTTAGAAATTTAATTTTAATGCTCATGAGTTTTATTTGTTTGTTTGTAAGAGCTCGTACTATTTTGGAGCTCGCACATAAGGATTGGAGAGCTTGGAGGGTTTGTACATGAGAGGTTTTCTTTTGTTTGAGTCTTAGTTTTAGGAGGGTGGTTTCACTGTTGCTTGTACATTATGGTTGATTAGTGGAAAAATATTATTTCTTTTTCTGCATTCAAAAGAAAACTCATCGGAGTGGCTCTCTTCACATTAATTGATTAATTAATTAAATTTTCTATTTTAATCAACCAATTAATTAAATTTAAATTTCATTGTCCTTGAATTTTAAGTTGTTCCTAGATTTTAAATTTGCTCTATGATAATTAATTAAATTTACTCTCGAATTTTAAATTGCTCTCGGATAATTAACCAATTAATTAAATTTGCTCTTGGATAATTAATTAACCATATAATTAATTTGATTAATTCATCTTAATTAACTAACTAATTTTAGTTAATTAGTTACAATTAATCAATCAAAATTAATAAACTAATTTCAAATAATTAATTAATTTCAATTAACCAATTAATTTTGATTAATCAATTTTAATTAATTGATTTCTATTAAACAGTCAATTTTAATTGATTAATTTTAATAAATCAATTAATTTTAGTTAATTAACTTTGATTAATTAGTTTCAACTCAATAATTCTCATTAATTAGTTTTAATTAAAATTAATCAATTGACTAATTAAAATTAAAATTGAATTGCTCTTCCATTTAGTAGTCTCTTGGAGCAATTTCGACAACCTCCCGGCATCCCCTCCCCACGAGGGAGGTTGGGATGACACTTGTCGTTGATTTCTTCCCGGCTGGATCTAAAATTGACGGCGTGAGATATTGGATTTGAAATCATCTCGGCCAGATCTAAAATCAACTATGCAAGGCCTTGAATTTGAAGCCATCCCGGACGGACTTAAGGTCCACGGCGCAAGATCTTTATAGATTACTTGTTCCTCTTCTCTTTCTTTCTTCTTTTTTTTATTTGATTTATATTTTAATATATAAATATTCCTCTGCTATCCCACGAATGACAGTAGCATTTACTATACATTTTATATGAGTAAAGACTGCAATGTCTTATACATTTACATTTTAATAAACATAGAAGCAGTTGAGGGATAATCGAAGCAGGCTTGGCTACAAGAAACCACGAGGTGTTCGCACAGTGAAGGTGAACGACGGGTTGCGGCTCACGTGGGAAGCAAAGATTACGAGAGTGGGTTGTGGCTGACGGGAAAATCCACACAGGAACAAGAACTTGAGCGGAATATTGCTCACGGGCGAAGGCTCGGGAATTTAACCAAAGGGCTTGGGGTTCGGTCAAGTGTTCACAGACATAGCAGAGATTGACGCAGGAGGTGTCAATTTAGGCCCGGGCATGCGTAGGCGATGTGTAGGGAGGCAAAGACAGCAAAAGTGGAGCAGTAACCATCAGGGAAAATAAATCAACACCATCGGTCTAAAACATAATAGTGTATCTACACCTTACATGTGTAAAGAAAAACCACTTACTATGTTTAACTTTACACCTAGACAACTTCTTTTCATCTATATATACACACTACAATATATGTAATAGGTGCATGAAAAATACAATGAAGAAACTTTCACAGCTTTAGCTTTATCTTCTTCGAAAGCTTTCCTTATCCAGCTTTCAGGCCTGCTGTATACTTTCTATAATATTATTCTTGGTCAAGTACTTTAAACAACTAGTATATTAGCCAAATAATGGGCACACGCTCTGTGCTGCGAAGGCTACTTTGTCAGGTTTCTGTTGCATGATATTCACAAGGAACGGGAGAAAAAGTAAAACAAAAACACAGTTTACAATATAACAGCTAGTTAAAACACCAAACGAAAGTGGGGAGGAGGGCATAGGTGGACATAAAGATGACCAATTTAATATGTTGATTCACGTAAAAGAACAGCATAACAAATTATAATTTAAGATATACCTTGTCCGTTAAATGGCATTTGCCAATGGCAGTATCTTGTAATATTCTGGCAACCACCTGTGACAAAAGTACTAGATAATTATATGTTTAGTGACCATGAAGGAAAAGAGAAAAATATTACGGATGATGCACAATGAATGTAAAATCAAAGAACAAATCGACGCAGAAAATATATAAAAAAGTTATGCATTGTAGCTCTGTTTATTCAGGGTCTCCTTTTAAAAGAAATCACATAGCACGCCATTAATTTGGAAATAAATGTACCCCTTTGCCTTCTCTTCACAGATTTCACTTGAAAATAATTCAAAATCCGTTCCTTTAAACACATGGCATACCAATCCTCAACTCCCAAACAATTGTTTCGTATCTGTTCATAATTGTGTATCTTAGTTTAAGCTCCTCTTTCTTTCTGTAGGAGAGTGGGTCAGTGGTGGGTAATAAGAATGGCATAGATTATATGATTGCGATGAACTTCAAAAGATACTGAACAATACAGGGCAAATTATTATGTGTGGACGCTGAACACCATCCAGAGACGAACCAGAATGCGCCACATCACCCCCACTTGGTACCGCGCTCGGTACTACTGACGTGGCGTATTCTGATTGGTCTCCGGACGGTAAACTGAGTTCGGCGTCCGCACATAATAATTTCTCACAATTATGGAGAGGTTTTTGAATAATTTAATGATACTCATCAAAAAGCCAACCCCAGAACCAGTGCTCATTTAAATATATCTATCAAAAAGATAAATGTGAGACGCATGAACTATATGCAAACCAACAGCAAAAAACTAAGGAAATGCCTCTTTTCTCAATTACTTGCGCAATATCGTACCATAGAAAGCTTTTTATAATTCCACTAAGGAATAAAGTTCATTCTGCAACTGAATTAATAATCACTTGTCAGAAGTCTTTAATTCAAGTCACTACAGCCACTTCAGCAGCAGCAATCTTGCAGCATGGAACTTAATTGGTTTGAAATAATGACGTGCAGATTATGTAATAAACTATAAATGATATCTGACATGTAATGGTGTCTAATGAGTTTCCGATAGGAAATACTTGAGTACACAAGTAATCCTAATGGGAATACTTGAGTTTACAAGCAAACCTAACAAAATCAATAAAATCAACAAGAAAAATAGAAGAATTTGGGTGGAAGCAATCAAAATCAATAGATAATTTCATAGAAATCAAAGCGAAGCAAGAACGAAACAAAAATACAATTGATCCTCAATTAGAGAGGAGGATCATTATCTCCCAATCTCTAGACGAGAAGCCTAGAGTCCAAGACACCAAAAAGAACTCGAAGAGAAACAATAATCATGCGTGTCCTAACCCTAGCCTCTCATGTTCTTTAAATACAATCCTTCATAATAAAAAGCTTCCTAATATAAATTAATTTCAAATTGCCCTCCTCTAGCTTAAACTGTCCTCTCTCTCGTATTGCTGTCCAAGGAGATGGGGCCCATTTAATTAGGTGGTGGGGTTTAGAGGAGGCAGCTTATATGTCTGAACCGGCCCCTCCTGGGCCTGTTTGGGCTGAGGCGGAACAATTTCTTGGCTAGCGGTCAGCCTAGCATGACACAGGCTTTCTCACCAAACTATGGAACCAGAATTGTTATTCTGGTCATTGACTTACAATAAAACCAACAAAAATAACACAAATATCGCAGCAGAAGATATTGATATGATGACATCATCAAAATGAATTAATACAAGATAAAGAAAATCACCTCGCCACCATTAACACCATCATCATAACATGGGCTAAGGGTTAGTGCACGCCCTTTGCCTTCTCTTCACAGATTTCACTTGAAAATAATTCAAAATCCGTTCCTTTAAACACATGGCATACCAATCCTCAACTCCCAAACAATTGTTTCGTATCTGTTCATAATTGTGTATCTTAGTTTAAGCTCCTCTTTCTTTCTGTAGGAGAGTGGGTCAGTGGTGGGTAATAAGAATGGCATAGATTATATGATTGCGATGAACTTCAAAAGATACTGAACAATACAGGGCAAATTATTATGTGCGGACGCTGAACACCATCCAGATACGAACCTGAATGCGCCACATCACCCCCACTTGGTATCGCGGTTCGGTACCGCGCTCGGTACTACTGACGTGGCGCATTCTGATTGGTCTCCGGATGGTAAACTGCGTTCGGCGTCCGCACAGAATAATTTCTCACAAGGAGAGGTTTTAAATAATTTAATGATACTCATCAAAAAGCCAACCCCATAACCAGTGACTCATTTAAATATATCTATCAAAAAGATAAATGTCAGACGCAAGTACTATATGCAAACCAACAGCAAACAACTAAGGAAATCCCTCTTTTCTCAATTACTTGCACAATATCATACCATAGAAAGCTTTTTATAATTCCACTAAGGAATAAAATTCATTCTGCAACTAAATTAATAATCACTTGTCAGAAGTCTTTAATTCAAGTCACTACAGCCACTTCACCAGCAGCAATCTTGCAGCATGGAGCTTATTTGGTTTGAAATCATGACGTGCAGGTTATGTAATAAACTATACATGATATCTGACATGTAATGGTATCTACTGAGTTTCTTGGCTGGCGGTCAGCGTAGCATGAAGCAGAATTGCTCGTCGATAAAACCAACAAAAAGTAACACAAATATCCCAGCAGAAGATATTGATATGATGACATCATCAAAATGAATTAGTACAGGATAAAGAAAGGCACCTCTCCACCATTAACACCACCATCATAACATGGGCTAAGCGTTAGTGCACGCTCAAGATAAGGCTTCCAATGTCCAATAAGCAAATCCCTTCTTATCATCTCTACACCACCCTGATAGTACTGTATACGAGAAGTGTAAGATTCTTAAAATACGCAATCTACTTGTTCAAAGTGATAAAAGAAGAATTGAACTAACCTCAAGCATATTTCTTAGAAAAGGCTCCTCATTAAAATAATCCCTCCTTACAAAGACAAAAGGTAGCTTGTAGGCTAAAGCTTCACTGAAAGTACCATATCCAATTTTGCCTGATGCGAGTCACGAATGACCAATGAGACCTTAGTACCATTAAAATGAAGCTTATCTACTGGAGAAAATACAGTACCAAGCATGCAATCAGATGCTGCTATTAAATCAGGAGTATATGCATCTTTCGCAAGCTTTATAAAGTTTGGAGGAAGTACTTGTTTGTCGGATGCACCACAGACCTAATACAGAAAGATAAATTTTATTAGACAGAACTTGCATGCGCTAAAAGAACAAAAAAAAAGGTAAATAACTCTATAATGAGAATACCAGACATAACCAATGAGCAGGTAACCATTCTTGCTTTAGTGTCCATCCAGCTGGCTGCAATTAAAAACTGAGAATCAGCATGCCATTGTACTTGGAAAGGTTAAAACAAAAATTAGAGAATTTATTTTCAAGCATAAATCAGGGAAGTTTATATTTTAGTTAATCCTCAGCCTCAAATACAAGTTGTATACTATGCTTAACAAATCAGAAAGGCTTATTTATGTATTAGGCATTTGGAAGTGCCTCTTCCGTAATAACAACAAGACTTTCAAGTACCACATATGCATTCTAAATTTAGTATCCACAATGGAGAGACACCTAGAAATCATATAACATTACAATAACTAGGAAGAGTGCAAGGAGTGTTAAGGCATGTGAGAGTATCGCATTAAGTCCTATCCTGATCGTTGAAACACTACAAATTGATTTTTTGAATTGATTTTTTTATTAAGTTAATCATGCTTCAACAAAAAAACACTGAAAATTGATTTTTTGACAGGAGCTAAAAGTAGAAAGGCTTGTAAATCTGAAAATAAGCATGAATAGTTAGATGATAGCTCACCAAATCAACCTATTGCATCTAGACCTAAAAAGGAGGTGAAGCCGCTATACCTAAAAGAAACTACTATTTCTCATAAGCCTAACTATTGCAAATATTTGTTATGAGGATTCATCTTGTCCGCATATGATTGCATATGCTCTAAATGTTATGAATTATACCGATGATCACAAGTCATCTACTTTTGACAAAGCTTTTAGTGGAAGATAATCAAAATCATGAATCACTATTATGGTAGAAGAGTTGGAGCCATTTCAGAAGAATTAAACTTATGATTTGGTTTAACTCCCTAAAGGAAAAAAAGAGTTATTGCCTGCAAAAATAATTCTTCAAACACAAAGAATGAACACAAGCTGAATATATTAATATAGATATTAAGCACAATTGGTTGCAAATGGTTAACCAGAAGGAAGGCATGGACTTCAATGAGGTTTTCTCACATATTAAGCATAGCTTTATTTGTATTTTGTTAGTGGGTTGTACTAGAGGACCTAGTGTTGGAATGGTTCGATTTGAAGAAATCTTTTTCACGGTGACTCATATGCGACAACCGCCAATCTTTGAAGGTGTGGGAATGAAAGATCATGTATATCTAGTTAAAAAGTATTTGTATAGCCTGAAGAAACCCACCGACAATGAAAATTCAATAGTTTTATAATTAATTATGGGTTTGATATAAGCATATTTAATAGGTGTGTGTGATGTGATGCAATGAGGAGTTACACAAGAATTTAAAAGAGAATTAAATTTTAGCTCCACAAATTATCTAATCATGCATCAAAGTTAAGTCAATTATAAGTAATTCGCGGTGTTCAATTTGCTAGGCAAAGAAACTACGACAAGAGAGCTAAACTCTTTAAGCAAATGCGAAGGAAAAATAAAACAAAGGCTAGTAAATAGAAATCCCACAATTAATACAAAGTTGTTCACCTTGAGACCTTTAACTCTCTCTTCCTACGGAGACTAGGTTGAGCGACGGAAGATTGTCCAAACTAGCATGGAGGTTGCCACTAAGATGGAAGCACCAAGGAACGTTGCCGTGGAAGAGGATCTCGGAGGTGGAGGAGGCACGGTAAATCGACCTTTGATAATCCAAGTGTAGACGGAGAAGTGTTCGTCAATGGAGTCTACAAGCGTCGGCAAGATTCGGTCCAAGTATTCGTCGACGGTATCGTCGAAGTCAAATCCGACGTCAAAGAATTGTGATCGCAAGATGTTGACTCTTCCGTTGCGGTCGTATTCAAACCCGTAGTTCCACTCGGGTTCGTCCATGCATCCTTGGAGTGGAGCCGGATGGTCGCCGCAAGTAAGATCTTCCCAAGGAGGAGGGGTGGAGCGGCGGCTTGGCTAAGGGAGAAGTAGGCCGGCGGTAGAGCAAGGAGGAGAGGGGCGGGCTAGGTGGTGCACAACTGAAATTTGATTTCAGTTTGGAATTTAGGGGATGAAATTAGGGATTTTTGAAATTGCAATAATGTAATTAAGGCATTAATTGAAATTTCAATTATGGGGAATATTAGGGGGCCGGCGGTAGAGGAAAATAGGAGCAGGTTTTGAAAAATAAAAACTAAAATAATCTCAGTTTCATTTGTGTTATGACGTGGAGGGGAGGCAATTAGGCTGATTTGATTTCAAACAAATCAAGAGGATGGGAGGGAAATTGATTGCCTAATCAATGGAAATCCCATTATTGAGGCCGGCGGCAATGCTGGAGAGAGAGGGAGAGATTTAAGGAGGGAAATTGGGTTGCCAAACTTGGATTTAGATTTAAAATTTCTGAAATAAATTTCCAATAAAATTTTAAATTTAAAATTGGGATTTATTCCAAAACTTTCCAAAATTGGATCTCAACAATTTGGAGGGAGATTGCAATTTGGAAATCAGGATTTGTGAAGGAGGGGGAGGAAGGGCTGGAAGAGGAAGTGGCCGGGTGGAGGTGGAAGGGAGGAGGCCGGCGGTAAGGGGCCGGCTGGTGCAATTGGGGGTGGTCGACGTGCAGGGCTAGGGGCGGCGGCAGCAAGGGGTTTTCGGCCTTCTTCTACCCTCTCTTCTTCCTTTGAAATCTTCTATGATGGAGATGAAGATTCGCGGACTCCAACCTTGGATAGCTTTCAAGTGAACTCACAAAGAGAACACACGAGAACTCACTAAGAGATCTCTACGTTATTGAGCTCACAAAGAGAACAAAACAAGGGAAATTTCATTTCAATCATCAATAATCCTCATACAAGATACAATGGCCATATAAATAGGCTCCAAAGAAAATAAAGTGCAAAAGTCTAAAATTCCCCTTGGGGCTACAAAAGCAACTACTACCCTCAGGGGTAAAATGGGAAACTACGAAAATAAAAGCATAATATAAAAACTGATGGTACAAGTAAAATCAATAATAAAGGCTCGCAATCATGGCCGTCGATCTCCGTGGTCGTCTCTGATAGATGCGCCGAAATCTCCTATCGATGACCTCATCAGTGTGTGCTATAAGCAGTGCATGGATGAACCTTTTGGCTTTTGTTTTTCTGCTAGCTTCCTTGATGTAAAACCTGAAATTGACGATCGTAAGCATTGCACGCATCTCGATGCATCGCGACGAAATTTAAGTAAAATTTCATGTTTCTGAATTTTTGCTAAATAACTTAATAGCCCTTAAGAATCTTAAAGAAAAATAAATGCATGAGAGGACAAAGTGGTCCTTTGGCAAATCTCTAAACCACTAAATGCCTTACGGGACCGAATAGTTTCGGTCCCTTTCATTTTCTCCCACACGGGTTTATTTGGCCGAACGTAAGAAGAGGCGCGGACGGGAGAGGGCGACGGGAAGCTTCGACGGAGTCATTGGCGGCGGTTTCTGGCGACTTTCTTTGAGGGAAAGTGTAGAGAAGACTAAGAGAAGATTAAGGTAAGTTGTAATTAAGAGATTTCTCAAATTTTGATAAAGTTTTCTTTAAGGGAAAAATCTAGGTCTTGAAAAAAACTTCACATTTCTTTAGGAGATTGTTAGTGGAGGTAGGAAGGATAATTCTAAACCTAGAAATGAGGTTTTTCCTCAAAAATGTTGAGTTGGAAAAATTAGAGTTTTTTCATATTATTGGATTTTTAAGAAGTTTCCTAAGGAGTAATGTTCCAATGATCATAGGAGGATTTCTAATGATATAGATTAGGATTTTTCTCAAAATATTATTTTTCCTAATTTTTAATTAATTTATCCGAAAATTTGGTTTATTTTAAATTAATTTATGCTTTAGCAATACGTTAATTTTGAGTGATTAGTAATATTATACAAAATTAGAGAGAGAGAGGGGGAGAGAGAGAGAGAGAGAGAGAGAGATACTATAGTAATTTATAGGAAAAGAAGAATTAAGTTTGAGCTTATTAGTTTTAGCTTATGAATATTAAATTATTTCTTATAGGTGTTAATTTTTGTGACCTCGAAGGAAAGAGTACAAGTGAAGAAAAATAATTACCAATTTTAAGGTAAGTAAACATGTTTCTATGTTACGGTAATTGTATCGTTTCAAATTTTCATTTAATTGTTATTGCAAGTTATTCACTTTACTGCATTTCAAATGATTCAATGTTTCATCTCTAGCATATTAAGTTATTCACTATATTACTGCATAAAGCTTAAGATAGAGCATAATATTATAATATATGAATATGATATGATTGATATATTGAATGATTGCGTGTGCATATTGAAATGATGGAGCTCACCCCTTTATAGCTGGGGACGTTGTACCCGTGCACATTAAAATGGTAAAGGTTATGGAATAGGATATGGTAAATGAGTACCTTCATTGGTACTAGACAGTGGATCATGTGACGGTTGTACTATATATATGAAAATGAGAAAGTTACAAATACATATATGATGAATGTAAACTGAATATAAAATGATATGCATTTATGATTTATGATATGTTTAAATGAAAAGTGACATCTAGCATATTACTTCTACTGCCTTGAATTACTGTAATTTATAGGCATTGTTACTCGTTAAGCTTTGGCTTATTGTTGTTGCTCTAACTTTTATTTCAAGTAAGTTTAAGATAATCAAATGAGCAGAAGAGACAGAAATGTCTACCATATACGTGAGGTACAAAAAGAAAGTTATTTAAGTTAAGTTATTTTTGTATCAGTTTATATTTTTTATGTTTAGTGGCTCTTTCAATGAATTGGAAATAGATTTAGATTATGATTTTATCATCCGACCATTTGTTCCCGCCTCGTTAATTCGAGCCCCTGGGTCGGGTCGTGACACTTGATGATATGTTGGTTCCAGCAAGATGCATGTCGCAAATTTTTTAAAAAAAATTGTAAGTTGATTTGAGCATGACATTTGACTATATAATATTTGTTATAAATTTGCTTCTCTATTGGAACAAGCAATTGATGCCCCCCTTCTTCCCCTTCATGTGAACCTAGTTCACTCATGACAAATACTTACCCAATCTCCCACCGCGCACAACTTAGCTCTACCGTGCAATCAAAATCACATGACCTTCTTCCCCTCTCAATCCCACGAACAACTGCTACACCTCTCCTCCACGCACAACTCCCATTGAATCCCACCTTCTCCAGGTGTTGTCGAACCTACCTCCCAGTAACCTCTCGCCTCCCCCTTTTTGCCACCTTCTCGAACCTCCCAAGGCTAACATTCAACTCCCTACCATCTAGCCTCAACCACTCACAAACCCAATTGATCCAGTCAACCCACTCACCACCCTATTGTAGCGCCTCCTCAGCATTTTAAACGCCAACTATAAGCATTTAAATTTTTTTTTTATAATTATACAGCTAAAATAATTTTAAATAATAACTACATTTAAAATTTGTCCTATTGTTGCATACACCACCACCCTTTTAAAATACTTCTTTGCTATCAGATCTATACATCTAATGTATCACTTACTATACTTCTTCCCCTAATCTAAGGATTCAAATCAATGGAAGAATGAACTTCACCTCATTCTCAACTCTCAATATCCCCACTGAAGATTAGATCACATACATCTTTAAGATTTAGTGTCAATGATAAGCGTACAACTCCTGACATAATGAGATCCTAATCTTCTTGGCTCATAATTGTTAGCTTCAACTCAAAAAGAGATAGATGCAATTTTCTCTAATTGTCAATATGCAACCACTAGTACCTGAAATCCTTTCTAATTAACCAATGGATCCTCATATTCTCTTTTTATATTTCATTGCTCCCACGTTTCCCATAGAACTCTAAAATGCCTAGCTCTAATACTAGTTGTTGAGAAAAGTGTGCATTCAAAAACAATGGCACGAGGTGAATCCTAATCTTCTTGGCTCATATTCTAAAAGTGTGCATTCAATAGTCCAATAAAAATAGGAAACAAATATTTTTTTTCAATTTTATCATTTTTATCTAATTTGTATTCAGGAAACTAAATGCGTTGAAGAAAATGCTAAGGAGATTGATAATTTAGAATTTAAACTATAGTATTTAGATATTAGTCATATTAGAAATGTTTTAGGTGTGATTATAAATAAGAGTTAGAAAGATAATGTTGTAAAAATTAATATAATTAGAGATAGGATTATAGCTTTAAAGATTATTGTTGATGCTAAGATTATTAATATAATAATTGCTTATGCTCTTCAAATTGGTTTGAATATGTGTTCAAAATTAAGATTAGAAATGAGTTAGAAGAATAAATACAAAAAATACATTTTGAAGAAAGAATTTTTATTGATGGAGATTTAAATGGACATCTTTATAGAGATGTAGATGATTTTGAAAGCATTCATGATAGCTATAGGTTTGAAGCGACTAGTGAATGTAGTAAAATCATATTAGATTTTTTATAGTTTATGATTTTGTAATTACTAATACATTATTTAAGAAAAGAGATGAGCATCTGATGGGGACATCAGATCATGGAAAGTATATCAGAAACATGGCCAACGATCTATGACCACGATTGCGCCAATCTATTTTTGATTTCTCATATGTATTTGTTTTATTTGTTTGCATTATGTATTTGTTTGCATTATGTATTTGTTTATTTGCATTTTTCGTTTTACCCTTACTTAAGGGTCTGGTCATATGTAAGTCCTAGGGGCAACATTGTCTTTTAGTTCTCTTTCATTGTATGAGGCTATTTATAAGCCCCTTATGTTTCTTTTCAAGGTAATGAATGATTATTATGAAAATTCTTGCAATCTTGTGTTCTTGTGAGAGCTTGAGAGTTTTGAAGAGAAATCCCTAAGAGAGGGAATCAGATCACCCACCAGCCGCAGGAAGAGTTTGGGCTCGTGGTCGCCTTCATTTTCTTACCCCCTTCCCCTAAACCTCCACCCAACCCTAATCCTAGCCGTCGGCCGCCCCTACCCAATCCCCTTTTGCCTCCAAGAAAATTCAAATTCCCACATCAATACCTTCCTTTTCCACCAAATCCTATTAAAGAAGACTTTGATTTCAAATTAATAAATCAAATTTGAAATCTTTCCCAAACTAGACAACCTATTTTAGGAAAGTCCCCTAAATCCAAGCCCAAATCAATTTCAAATTGAAATTGATTAAAATTCAGTTCCTTGGATGAACCTATTTTTGGAAAGGGGTGACAATCAAATAAATTGATCAAATCTAAATTAATTGATTAATTAAAGCTCTAGGTCCAAATACATTGAACCTAGACATATTTCCCCTTACTCTCTCTTGGCCAAATTCCCCTTGTACCCACCTACTTAAATTCCTTCCAAAAGGAAGCCTCTCCCATTGGAATTAATTCAAACTCTTTCCCTCTCTCCTTCGTGCTGCCTCTCTCTCTCCAATCCTTCATTAATCCTTCCAAATCTAGAGGATTAATTAGGGAAACGACTACCTAATTTCCCTCCATCCTCCACCTTTAAAATATAAACCATATTTTCCCACCTCCCTCTCTAACCTAGCCGGCCCTAACCCTAACTCCACCAAAATCTGAACCTAAACTCTCCCAAGCCTCCTACCTTGGCCGGCCACCTTCCCATCCCTTCTTCTACTTGAATTCCTTGGAGAAACTTCTTTTTCTCAAGGAGAATCCTCAAGGACAGCAAATAGCATCTTCCACAATACTTCAACGCCACGTATCATATACATGGTCGATCTTGAACTCGACTCCAGCTACGTCTACAACAAACAAGGCTTCGTCGACATCCTCCGATCACCCTTTTTCGACGTCAATCCGAAGGTAGATAATTCTGTCGAGGAATACTTGAAGCACATCACATTCAATCTTTCGAAAGCCATCGAAAAACAATTGTCCACCATTTAGTGGCAAATCACCACCACGCCAAGACAAGGGTGAACTCTTTCCCCCTCCTCAATTTCCTTCCTATTTTCCTTCGATTGTGGTTGTGTCTCAAGCATAAATAATCTTGCAAAGCTCTCCGCCAAAGCTTAGTAAACGTAGGGAATGAGTGATGGACTTCTATGTATCTAATCTCGTTGTTAATCTAGGGATGTTATTGAAAATCCTCTATATTTGCTTATATTTTTTTTAATTATTTTGTGATCCTAACTATTATTGTGTAACTTGGCCTAAACTAAGGCACCCCTTTCTTATTTTTCATTTTCGTTAAGTGGGTAATGTTTTACTTCTTATTGCTCTTACTTGAAAGCGTACAAATTCTTATATCCATCATCTAAAGCATTTATAGTTCTACATAAGCATCTCATCACTTATAAAAATGAAAATAGTAAAACT
This sequence comes from Dendrobium catenatum, assembly GCF_001605985.2. Classification (NCBI taxonomy): domain Eukaryota; kingdom Viridiplantae; phylum Streptophyta; class Magnoliopsida; order Asparagales; family Orchidaceae; genus Dendrobium; species Dendrobium catenatum. The sequence continues at coordinate 2,352,851 of NW_021319483.1, read as the reverse complement.
CGGATTAATTATGTTTTATAAGAAAAATAAATCATTTAGATTGCAAAGATTGTAAAATTATTCCTAGTGAAAGTTTATGTACCTAACATTGCTTATTAGTTTTGAGCTTTAAGATGAATAAACGGAAAATAAAAAATAAAGTAAAAAATTATTCTAGGATTAGATGAGAGCATTTAAAAAAAAAAAGATTTAACAAAAATATTTTTGAGAGAAAGATTCTAGATCTTAAAATTTTATCTGTGCATGAGAAAACTAATGTTATGTAGGAAAAAATAGCTTGTGGTATTAAAAATATTGTAAAGGAAGTATTTAGAGTATCAAAGAGAAAAGCTACTAATAATAAAAAATAGTTGATTGTGGAATCAAAATGTGGAAAAAAGATTAAAAATAAGAAGTTTTGTTATAAAAATTAGTTTAGATGTAAAAACTTTGATAATTGGGTAAGATATAAAGAGATCCGTAAGGAGTCTAAGAACGTAAGATGAGATGTAAAGATTTTAGTTTTTAATGATTTATATAATAGATTAATACTAAGGAGGACGAAAGATAAATGTATAATTTAGCAAAAAAAAGAGATATGAGTAGCAAGGATTTAGTTCAAGTGAAGTGCATTAAGGATGAAGATCAAATAGTTATTTTATTAGAAGAAGATATTCAACAAAGATTGATGAGATATTTTGCTAAGCTTTTCAATAAAGATTCTGAGAATACAATTGACTTTAGTGACTTTAGCACCTTAAATGAAAATAAAGATTTTTGTTTTTATCGGCGCATTAGTAAAACCGAAGTTAGAAAGGATTTAAAGAAAATGAAATATGGAAAAGCTGTTGGATTTGATGATATTCTAAGAGAGGTGTTCAAATGCTTAAGAGATGAAGAAATTTCTTGGCCTACTAAATTGTTTGATATTATTTTGAAGACTAAAAATATGTCAGAAGAGTGGAGAATGAGTAAAGAATGAATGATTCATATTTTTAAGAATAAATGTGATGCAGAATATTGTGCGAATGATAGAGAAATTGAGTAAACGTGACATACTATAAAACTATTGAAGATAATTATAAAGCATAGGTTACGACATGATACTAATGTTTCTCAAAATCAATTTGGATTCATGTCGGGTAGGTCTACTATGGAAGCTATACATTTATTGAGAGATTTGATGGAGAAGCATAGAGAGAATAAGGAGGATCTATAAGTGATATTTATTGATTTAGAGAAAGCATATGATAAAGTTTCGAGAGAAGTGCTATTGAGAGTTCTAGAAAATAAGGGCTTAATAATGCTTATATTCAAGTCATTAAGGATATGTATGCAGGAGATACTAATTATGTTCAAACCCAAGGTGATTTGACCAAGTATTTTTGATGTAGGACTACATGCAAAATCGGAAACTTGCACAAAATAGTTTAAGAACAATTTTAGATTTTCGTTATTCGTGATTAAAACAACAAAGTAAAACTCATAAATGGTCAATTCCGTTTAGGCTAAGCTACGCAAGAGACTAAACAAAATCAAAGCACATAGGAAAATTAAAACATTGCATGTGGAGTAGTTTCCAACTTAACCAAGACATAACAATGAGATCTAAGAGCAAAGAAGTAACAACCCTATGATTACTAGTGGATGGCGATTAGTAGCACAATATCTTTCTTAAACAAACTCTCAACAAAGTAAGTAGAATTTGAAAGTAAGTGAATCAAGGAAAAAGATCATCTTCTCGGAGAGACGTCGTGATTCACCACGTACCTTTCATTAGTCTTCTTCAACAATTACTACGGGAGGAAGAAATTTCTAGGGATCCATCAATGATTGGAATCGCGCCGACGATGGAAATTGGAGAAGAACCACGACGCCTTGGCCGTCGGATGCAAAATCGGAATCAAACGCCGAATCGACCATGCATCAATATCATGTAAAGAGAGAATGAACTAGAGAGGGAGGGAGATAGATGACGGTGGGAGGGAGGAAGAGGCTAGGGTTAGGGAAGAACTAGATGGGATGAAGAAAAAATGTTATAATCTCCATACCAAAACTATTCTCAGATTTTTAGTAGAAGTGGAGGGAAAAATCTGAAATTTGAATTTCAAATACATGTAATTAGGGGCCTTAATGTAGCATTAAAGGAGGGGGACCATCAAGGGGGGCCGGCGGCATAGTGAAGGGGGAGGGGTTTTGGGGAGAGTGTAATGGGTTTCCTAATTCGCTCCGACAAATTAATGAATAAAATTTTCAAATCTGTTTCAATTCAAATTTGAAATTGAAACCTCATTGAAACTTCCTAATTTGGCACCGGGCAAAATTTGGAAACTTTCACTCATCAAAAATTTCAAATTTCAAATTTGAAATACATGAGGTGGCGGCAAAGGAGCAGGCGATTACGAGGAAGTGGGGTGGTGGTGGAAGGGGAGGCCGAGATTAGGGAGATGGCCGGCGATTAAAGGGGCGGCTGGCAAGATGATGGGGAGGGGACGGTTTTGGGGAGGTTGAGCTTGGGTGGGTGAGATTAGGAGGTGGCGGTTAGTGGTGGGGAATGACCGGTGGTGGGCGTTGGATAGATGGGAAAGAAGGGAAGATGAAGAGCCACCGGTGGTGACTGTTGGGTACTACGGGTGGCCTCTCCTATGCTCCACCAATCTTTCAAACTCTCTCTCAAGCTCTCACACAAAAGCTTCAAGAAGATCAAATGCAGGAAAAATTTTCAATATCATTCATTAGCTTCAAAAGTACAAGATGAAGGCTTTAAATAGCCTATTACAATGACTTAAAGCAAAAGGACTCAAATACCCTCAAGGGGCTACATGACTCAATCCCTCAAGCAAGGGTAAAAAGGGAAAAATGCTGAAATAAATTACATCCATAAGAAAATAAAATACACCAATAAGAAAATAACAATACTAAAATCAAAAGTACATCGGATAAATCGTGGCCGTAGATCTACGGCCACGTCGACGATAGACTTTCCAACTGATGTCCCCATCAATTTTCCTATTCCAGTTGGATTACATCAAAGATCAACCTTAAGCCCATATCTTTTTGCTTTAGTCATGGATGTTCTCACTAGACATTTGCAAGAGGTTGTACCCTGGTGTATGCTTTTTGCTAATGATATTCTTCTTGTTGATAATACTAGAGATGGAGTTGAAGGTAAACTTGAATAATGGCGATCGACCTTAGAGTCTAAAGGTTTTAGTTGAGTTGGTCTGAAATTGAATATATGGATTGTAATTTTTATTAGCAATAGATATAGTGGGGGGGTTGTGACTTTGAGCAATCAAGTCATTAATAAGAGTACATGGTTTAGATATCTCGTGTCTATTATTCAGAGTGATGATGAAAAAGATAGGGATATTATTAGTAGAATTCAAGTTGGATGGTTGAAGTGGAAGAATGCATCGGACTTATTGTGTGATAAAAAGGTCCACCTCAAACTTAAAGGAAAATTCTATAAGATGGTGGTGAGACCTGTAATGTTTTATGGTGCAGAATATTGGCCACTAAAATAGAAGTATAATATTAAGTGTTGCAAAGATGAGAATGCTCAAGTGGATTAGTGGCTTTACTCTTAGAGACAGGATACAAAACGAGCATATACGTGAAAAGGTTGGAGTAGCTCCAATGGAAAATAAGAGTAGAGAGAGTCGCCTTAGATGATTTAGTTGCATAAAATGGAAGCCTTCTGGTGACCTGATTAGGAGAGTAGATGTATTAGATTTAGCTTATGTTAAGAAAGGTAGAGGTAGACCTAAAAAGACTTAGTTAGAAAATATTAGAAATGACATTTTTTAGATTTAAATGAGAATTTGACTCTTAACATGACATAATGGAGAAAAAGGATTTATGTAGCCGAACCGACAAGTGGGATAAATGCTTGATATTATTGTTATTGTTGTTGTTTTATCTTACTAGTATTCTTCCTCTCTCACTCGATCACTCTCTTATTACCTCTCTAACATGCCTCCGTAGGTTAAGCTCATCGGACATAAAATAAAGCATTTCGACTCTAATGTCAGACCACTTTGCCAGTCGCTATAATAACCACCAAGTTCCTTGAGTACTCTAGGTTCTAAATATCATTTCAAGTATTTCGTATCATAACAACCACCTAATAAGGAAATTGTTCCTATGTCATCAATCAAGATAACTACTAACCTCAATTATTCCACAAGACACTTCTTTGATCTTCGCCTCTACACTTGGTTGGATGAAAGAGAAGTGTGATGTCTTGCTATCATTGATTTATTCTCCTTTTATAAAGCAACATGTGGTGCAAGTTTGAAGGATTATGTGTGAATAGGATATTAAATTTGATAGGAACTAAAATTAAAATATTAAGATCAAATATTATCCAAGACTTAGAGATCGAAAAGGTCAACAGAAATTAGACTCCACACCAAACACATTTTTTGCGAAAAACCAAAAATTATTGTCTTCTTATCCATGTGATTGCCTCTTCTTCTAAATTAAATTTATATTTGGTGTTAATTTCATTCTTGTAAGTTGACCATATTTGGTGCAGTCTAAGAGAGATAATTTGGCATGTCTGCTACAACAAGTATTTTGAGATGAATATTTAAAAAATAAAGAAATATTCCATTTCGCATGAGGGAAAAAAAATAAGCATATCCAAGTATCATCACATTTGCAATGCAATGCGATGCACCTGTTTGCTACTTGGTTTTTATCATCAATTTACAATTTGCATGCCTGAACATCTATTCTAAGAAAAGCATGAGAAAGACTTCAGCAAGAGCCAAGATGGCAGCTTGGCATACCTGGCCACCAAAATTAAAAATAAGCAATTTCACATCCTCGCCAATGCCCAGTTCCTTTCTCACCTGTACAGCAATAATATCAAAATAACTCATAGAAGAAGAAAGGAAAATTTAAATGTTAAGACTATTTTCCCCTTGAGATATCCAGACCTCTAATCTAGATTTATGTAATCTTCTGACAACTAAAGGTATATCAATAACATCTCGAAAAGCAGGCACTGAAATTTTGAGAAAAGGAAGAATGAGTTAGAGAAGGCCAAAAGGCTAAAGTAGTAACCAGCCAGAACTAAAAGAAACTTAAAGAAAAAAAAAAACATATATAATTAGCTTAATAGATGGCATACTTGGACAATATCCAGGAAGCCGAAGCAAGAATTCGCAGTGAGAGTAATCTTCAGCTATCTGAAAATGGTATTAAAAAACAAGGGATAAAGACCGTCAAATGCTTGAGGAAAAGGAAGTGGATAAGTACAGTAACTCAATCTATATGAACCATAATCGAAAGGAAATTGCTGATAATCATAAACAACATATTTTGACACCTAGAAGCCATTTTCCATTTCCACCAAATGACTTCTAAAATCTTGTTTAGAAATTTTAAGTCTAACAAGTATAAAATGAAAATAAAAACCTAAGGTCCATATTTAAACAAGTGTAACAGCATTTCAAGCAGGAAACTGGCTGATCAAAACTGCAATAGCTAATAAGATAAAGAAGGAGCCTTCCTGTGAACGGATTGAGGCCATCAATAAACTCACACCTATTTCTATTATCGAACTACTCAGTGGAAACATGGTAGACCATATTCCAGCGTGTTATACCAATACTAGGAGTTTCACCCGCAGATTAGAAGCAAGATAACTTAAAGGAAGGTTAGATAAGCGAGCAAAGTGTTGAAGTTAACATAGCCATTTTGAACATAATACTTTTAAAGATTAACGGTTGAGATACAAAAGAGAAGAAAAATAAGTCGGGAAGAACAGGTTAATGTAGAGAAAAGGTTTAAAGGAGCATTGTTTCCAAAGATTAAAACCTCACTAAAGAAAATGACATCAAGAGGATGTTTCAAACGCAGAATAGTTTTAGGGTGAAATGTACAAACCCTTTCAAATTAAGAAAATATTTCTTTCTTCTTCTTTTTTTTTTTTTGCCATTTAGCTCTATGGAGTTGATTTTTCTAAGTATTTTTTTGGTTGATCTGAAGTGTCATATTCCTATTGGTTTAAAATCTTCTCTCCTCTGTGTCTCTCTCCTGTTATGTGATTGATCTGACTGCAGCTATTGAGCAACAAAGTAAACACCCTCTATTTCTCTCTCTCTCTCTATCTCTACATCAATATTTATCTTCTTCTTCCTCAATTTTCCTTCCCCTTCACTAGAATAAACAAGAGAAAATTTACTTTTTCTTGATGGTATATCTGGATTATCATTATTATTGTGATTTCTTGAATAGATTAATGTAAACTTTCATTAAATTCATTAAACTCTCGTGTTTAATGCACTGAAGTGGGAATAGATTATAAGATAGTTTACAATTATAAGTTTAAATTTAGAATAAGGCTAATAGCTTAAGCTGATTAGGTTCCAATTTGGCTTTGATAATAACAACTCTAAAAGTGTTTCAGTAATTGATTGAAGTTAGTAATGAGTAGGGTCATGATTTTCATCTAGGGTGAATTGGATGGATCATTACTAAACTTGGAATTTCATGTCACTCACTCAGGGGTAAGCGACTATTGTTTATTAAGAGATAAATGTACCATTTTTTGTTAAGGATGTTATCATTGTTACTTATATTAAATTCTTAAATATAGTGGGCAGACAAATCTACTTCCAATATTTAATTATTACTATGCGTGTGTTAATAGATCTCAATTATTGTTCATAATAAATTAATCATGTGATAGAAGTAACTTTGCCTTGATTTATTGCCACACAAACTCCTATTCATTAAATTTAATTTCTATTGAAGAGAGTCTATTTTTATACACATTAGTTTTATTAAATGCAATAAATATTATCCTAAAAATTCTATATGTTATAAAATTAGTTTCCATATTTATCATACAATACTCATCATAAACTTGCAAATGAAAAATCATAAACTTGCAAATCAAAAACTTAGAAATTATATGTATATATGCAGTGATATGTAGATCAACAAAACTCTTTTAGATACTAACTAGGCGGGCCGACGAACCCACTGAGTAATGACCCTATAAGAAACTATTGGATTTTCTTGGTTTGGTATTTACCTTCCCAGTGCAGGGAAGGTAAACATCAAAGTATCAAACCAAGAAAATCCAAAAAAATCCTATTGAGTCATCACTTTGTGGGCTCAATTAATGACTAATAAGTTATATTTTGAGAATTATGATGATACTTATTATGATTGCATATGGATATATTTTAATGAAATTTTATTGATGATTGTTTGGCATACACATTTAAAATATTATGGTACTAAAATCCATTATATGAATTACGCCATGGTTCATTTATACATTAATGACATTGATTATCTGCTACTATATGGTCACTCTTCCCTTTTTGGTTGTTCATATTGCATGTAACATATCCTTGCTACTAACTTTAATAAATAGAAAATTCACTCGTTGTAAACCTTGCTCATACCAAGTTTTAATACAGTCCTAGATGAATCATCACCACAGGAAAAGATTTATAAGCAATAGTATCTCATTTAATTTTGTAAGCTTTCTAGTAGGATTTTTATTTTATTTTATTTTTTTCTTGGGTAATTTTATTTCTAAAGTTATTTTTTTCAATTCTCTTCTTATTTTTGTTTTCCCTTCTTTATTAATGTACTATCATTTTGATTTATAGTAATGAAATGAAATCATAATTTTTCTTTCTTTTTTTACACTGATATGTTTTGTTATATTACTTATATATCAATTTTCCTTTTTTCGAGTACAAAACATGTTTTGCCTATCTCTTCGTCACATCGCATGATGTCAAGATGTACCCTCTTCCAAACTCAGTGTGTGATAGCCTTGATGTCAAAGATGGCTCAAGAAGATATACAAGGCCATAGAGCAGTAAAGTTGAACAAAAGAGAGAAAAGTTAAAATTGTCCAAATATTTAATTTATCACCTGCAAGACAATAGACCGAAGATGATTTCCAGTAGCCATGACATACTCAGCATATATAAAGTCCCAGCTGCAAGACAAATTATAGTGAGCCCAAGTAACAAAACATAAGGTTTTTGGTTTTTATAGTTCCTGTCAACTTGGTCCTCACAACCAATAAAGCATACAAAATAGCATAACATTACTGCATAATACCATAGAAGAAAAAAAATGATGAAAACATTTACCTGAAATTTGTAACACAAACAGATCGTATCCCTGCATCAGCTGCTGCCCTGCATGCTACAGGAACAACATCTGAAATCTGTTTCCACAAAAACAACAAAATTAAAACTATAGCAAAAAAAGCTCTTTAAATAATGGAAAATTATAAAACTACTAACAAACTTCCTGTTGTAATATGAATAGTCATTACCACTAAGTCAGCCTTTATGGACTTGAGCCACTCAACCTCAGTTGCCAAAATTGAGGCTCGAGGCACAACGGCAGTCTCAAGATACTTCACAGAATGAATAAAAAATTCATCAATATAAAACTTCAAATGAAACCTCATAGCACATCATACTAACAGAGTACATAAGGAAAATAATATGACAACCTTCTCCAAGGAAGCTAAGCGATCCACTGTCAAAGCATCAGTTTGAACAGCACCAGAATCCAACAAAACCTTTTTTTTTTTCGCATCACGAAATCAGCAAATCCTTGAAACAAATAGTTGAATAACTCCCTCTACATTACCTTTCGAATGTACAGATTAGGAGATTGTATATCCGTTGTAAAAACAAACTCTGGAGCTGCAGTAACCACATGAACCTCGTGCCCAGCTTCAACCAGATGCCGGACGACCTGCCAAGATGAAAAAAATTTCTTCAATATATAATAATGCAAGCCAATAAACGTGAAGTACTCTTCAAATGACTTTCACCACCCCAAATTCCCACTAAAAATGCAAGCTTTGCGGTAGTCAAAACCAATATTGTCACAATTCCACCTTCTGCAAAAAAACCTACCTCCAAATTCATCAATCAAACAATTCATCCATAATTCTACTACTAATACTCAAAAACCCTCATTCTGAACGGAACCCAACATCCTATTCCTTGATCAAAACACGAAATAAATACTAAGTGGAGAGACGAAGGAGTAATGAATTGACTCCACCTCGACAACCCTGGTAGCGTGGCCGAAACCATGGCCGGTAACGTAGTAAGCGAGGATGGCGTGCTTTCGCTTAACCAACACCACTTCATCCGCATCGCCAATGCAAACTTTCCCCATAATCCAACTCCGAAAGAAGAAAAGGGAAAAGGAGAAACCAAAAGAAGAAGAAGAAAGACGGTCAGAACTGAGAAGAAACGAAACAATTTCCTTTCATTCCTTTCATTCGAAATCCTACACCAAAGCGCGGGTATTTATCAATCAGAGCAGAAACTGGCCCACTAGGGCGTTTAGTTTTAAACTTTGCTTCAACGGGCTCGACTTGAAGGTCGTCAATTTCTAATAAAATATCGGGAAACTAAAGAAATCCAGGACTTTAGAAGAAGACGTAATCTTACATCTACCACACGTGTGGCGTGACCAAATCCATGGCCGGTGATGTAATATGCGAAGACAAGCCCCCGGCGATCTCCATCGGCACTGATTCGGTGCGCCACCATTTTCAGGAATCACGAATGAGGAAAATTGCCGGATTCGAAACCAGCGTGTGTATCACTCTTTGAGATCTTTCTTTTATAGAAGAGAGGAAGTTGTTAACACTCCTCAAAAGCTGGGATTTTTGATAAGGAGAAGACGGGAGAAAATCAGTTTCATTCACTCCGCGCGCTTCTGTTTCAGATCAGTTCATGTACTCAAAAGTGTAGCTTCCTGCGTTGTCTTCTAATTCTTTTACGGGAAAAAAGTCAAAAAACTTCTCTTCCAATTGCCGGGCTTCTATAGATTTCCTTTTCCAGTTTCCTTTCTCAATTTTGCCAAGAAAATGGAAATTATTTAGAAAAAATATTAAATTTCAGTAAACTTTTAATTAGCTGATGTAGTCAAAGGAAATCATAATGGGGAATTTACAAATCTATTATAGAATTTTTAGATATTTAAATATTTATATTTATTTAAAGATGTATATATTTTCTTATTATTTATGGTGTTTGAATTATACATCAAAGTAATTTATTTTAAAACAGGCACAAATTAAATATATATGTATCATCTTTGTAAATTCAAATGAAGAGCAATCGACAACTGTGTGCCTATGCTATACATCAATACTTCACAAAATGAATAAGAAAAGCTTGTGGAATATGAAAAGTCATGTGATGCCAACATAAGATCCCATCAATTTTTAATGGTTTTATCATAGTCTAAAATTGTGAGAGAGCTCAATTTATCGTCCTCCTATAATAACTTATTTTTAAGCTGAGCTAGCCTTCAATTGTAAATAGATTTTGGAACTCGTGTTTTTTTTTATTTTCTTTTACTATTTTTTTAAGGTAAAGGGTGAGGACAAATTGTGAGGTGGCAAACTTGTTGGTTGATTCGTTTCTTTATTTAGAGGTGTTGCGTCCTGGAGTATTTGCGACGGTAGAGAAATATAAAGTTTAATGTCTTAGTGTTGTACGAAGATCCAGCACACAAGCAAATAAGAGAGATGATATATCGTTCATAAGAGACACCAGAATTTTTTATGTGGAAACCCCTAAAAAGCGGGAAAAACCACATGGCATGGCATAATTTGAATGAATCCACTAGCATTTGCAGTCAATTACAAATGAGGCACTTCCTTAGGAGGAGACCTTGGCTTGATGTCACAAATGTACATCATATAGAACGTATTACATGGTGGAAGTTACAATAATCAATATAGACATGTTTGTTTGGTCGGCAGGACCATAGTCGATAGGGTAAATGTCAGAAAGACCGTAGTAGGTGATGGAGGTCGGAATGACTGCAGTTGGCACGAGACATGGGTCCAAATGATCTTAGTAGTAGGGTGGTACTCCGGTAGAACTCTAGGCGTCAAGGGGTGGCCCGGTAGAAGTCCGAGCCTTAGGTGGTGGTCCAGCAGAAAGTCGGGGCCTCAAGTGGTGGTCCGACATAAGTTTGAACCTCGGGTGGTGGTCCGACAGAAGTTCGGGCCTTTAGGTGGTGGTACGGCAGAACTCCAAGCGTCATGTGGTGGTCCGGCAGAACTTCATGCCTCGGGTGGTGGTCTGGCAGAAGTTCAGGCTTCAGGTGGTGGTCCGGCAGAACTTCAGATGTCAGGTGGTGGTCCGGCAGAACTTCGGGCCTCAGGTGGTGGTCCGGCAAAAGTGCAGGCCTCAAGTGATGGTCCGACAGAAGTCTGGGCCTCAAGTGGTGGTTTGGCAGAACTCCGGGCATCATGTGGTGGTCCGACAGAACTCCGGGCATCATGTGGTGGTTCGATAGAAGTTCGAACGTCAAGTGGTGGTCCGACAAAAGTCTGGGCCTTAGGTGGTGGTCTGGCAGAAGTCCTGGTCTCAGGTGGTGGCCCGGTGAAACTCAGGTCCTGAAGTGGTGGTCCGGCGGAACTCATGGCCTCAAGTGGTGGTTCGGTGGAGCACAATGCCTTAAATGGTGATCTGATAGAACTCCAGGCGGTGGTCGAGTAGGAGCGATGAGGCAAGAGCAATCTCTGATCTCTTTCTTGCTCTATTGCTTGGAGACCCCCTTTCAAGAGGGAGGAGTGGTCTATTTATAAATTTCCTAGCATGGCATGGCCCGTAAATAGGTGGTCAAGGGCATATGAGGAGTGGCTTGGATGGACAGCCGATGTTGAATCATTTGATCGTGGACCATTTGATGGACATTTAAATGTCTTAGTGATGTCAGAATTTAGTAATCTTAGGCTCGTTGGATTTGTCTCGTCAAGCCGCTCGATTCGACTATAACCACATCATGTTTGGAAACTGTTTAGTAATCTAAATTGTGGTTCAAAACCTCCAACTGCACTTCGAACCCTTGTTTTGGACCCATTTGGGCTCAAATTTAGTCGAATTTGGTGTCGTTGGGTTTGTATTTCTAAGACATTCAGTTTGACTATAAGTTTGCTGAAATCGGAGTTCAAATGGTCCTAATTTTAATTTTAGAAGTTTCAAACTTGATTTTGCCTCGAGATTCATGCCCAGTCAAGATAAAATTTTGAGGATGTATCAAGATGAGAGAGAAAGTGAGAGATAGAGAGAGAGAGAGATGACATGTTTCATCTTTTACTCTTTAGTTATATTTACATTCTTTATGTATTTATTTATTGTATGTTTAGGTCAATTAAGGCAAAATCACACATACATCATATATATACGTACAAGACTCGAACTCAAGACATATTAATTAATTGGCAGTCAAAGCTCCCAACTAACAACCAAAGTGACATCAGAGTCTAAAGGCTTTCATTTTAGTAGAGCTAAAACTAATATATGGAGTATAATTTTAGTAATAATAAATAAAGTTGGGGGATTGTGACTTTGGGCGATCAAGTCATTAATAAGAGTACACATTTTAGATAATATTAGATCTATTGTTTAGAATGATGATGAAATAGATGCAGATATTATTAGTAGAATTCAGGTTGGATGGTTGAAGTAGAGGAATGCATCGTCCGTGTTGTGTGATTGAAAAGCCCCCCTTAAACTTAAGAGAAAATTCTATAAGATGGTGGTGAGACCTGGAATGCTTTATGATGTAGAATATTGACTATTAAAAGAGAAGAATAATATTCAGTTGCGGAGATGAGGATGCTTAGATGGATGAGTGGCTTTACTCTTATATATAGAATACAAAATGAGCATATACATGAAAAGATTGGAGTAGCTCCAGTGGAAGATAAGATTAGAGAGAGTCGTCTTAGATGGTTTGGCCACATAAAATGGTGGCCTTCCAAGGACCTGGTTAGAAAATTTGATGAATTATATTTGACTTAAGTTAAGAAAGGTAGAGTTGACCTAAAAAGACTTGATTAAAAAATATTAGAAATGATATTCTTTATTATATTTAAATTAGAATTTGACTCTTAACTAGACATAACGGAGAAAAAGATTTCATGTGACCGGCCCCGCATAGTTGATAAAGGCTTCATGTTGTTGTTGTTGTTGCATCCTTTTTAAAGTGCCTAAATTCCTCAAATATGCATCTTTGAAGTGCACATCTCAAAACTCATTGTAAAGATAACTTGTTAGTTTAGGTTTTTATTAAATATTAAGCATTTTATTAAAGTGAAAGAGGCAGCCTAATATCCAACAAAAATATAAGATAAAAAATTATTAATTTTTATAGTAAATTAGAAGGTGATTCGAATATAATTAAGAACGTCGTTGGACTAGCTACGTGCAACAACCCAAACTCTTAACTATAGAGATATTGTCCACTTTGTCTTAAGGGCCTCGTGGTTTTGTCATGTTAGTGTAACTTCCAAGTAGGTCACTCATTCCAGAAATGCTCTAGGATGAGCACGCGTAAATGCAGAGTTTCTTAATAAAATTTCAACCATTACCCCAAAAGGCACCTCGATGTTTAAGAGTTTAGTTTTCTTTTACTTAAGGGGTTCACAATCTCCCCCACCTAAATAATTGTCATCCTCATCAGCATCTTTATCCTATAATCATCCACCATGCATATAGGCTTCTAGAGGTGGCTCCTACAAGTTCAAGTGTTGGCTCCCGTCATGTAGCACTTTGTGCTATATTGGGCTCAAGAAGTGGCTCCAATGGCATAACACTTTGTCTTGTATGACACTTTGTTCCGATCTTCCGACTGGTGTATTCCTCTGATACCATTTGTAACAACCCCAAACTCTTAACTAGCTAGATATTGTTTGCTTTGGCCTAAGGGCCTCACGATTTTATCATATTGGTGTAACTTCCGAGTAGGTCACTCATCCCAAAATTGCTTTGGGATGAGCATGCTTAACTGTGAAGTTTCTTAACGAAATTCTAACCATTATACTAAAAGGCACATTGATGTTTAAGACTTTAGCTTTCTTTTACATAAGGGATTTCACACTACATAATATACATATTTAGTATTATTTAGTCTGCTCCACCAACTAACTCGAATCAAGCTCAAGCTAATCAGTTCATTAGTTTTTACATTTTTTCAGGAAAATGAAAGGATCATATGATATGAGGCTCCGGACACTATGCATAATTTTCTTCCTATAATTTTAGTTTATTTAATAGTCATGATGTATTTATAGCGATGTAACTAGTCTTTTGAATCATAACTACTGTATACATGATATTTTAAGCTTGTAATAATTGTACATATTGATGAATAAAAATGCAATCATATTTCTTTCCATTGTTCATAAGAAATTGATAAGTTATATTTAAATGACTAAAATAGATATATACAATTCTTTCATTATAAATCTCAGGACGTCACAACTAAGACGTAAAATACATTCTCTACCGCCTCAAAATTTCTAGCACTTCTTAATTATGTAATTATTAATGTCTTATACATATAAAATTATGTATGTAATTAGCATCTAATAATTTATCCTTCGCATCATATCATAATATCAATGCTTAAATCCATTAAATCCATCAAAATGGCCTGAAATGAAATGGAATAACCCACGGGCATATCCAAAAGGGAGGTCAACGATCTATGCATTAGAACCTAACAATTAATATAACAAAAAGGTAGAAGAGTTCTCTCAAATTCTCTCAACCCAAATAGACCCATAGTAATATGATATAAGTTAAGTGAAAACGGCTTATTTATCCTATATTGTCCCTAGCTTCAACATTTTTGAAAAGTTGCTTGTTTTTAAAACATTATTTTTTTATCTACTTTAAAAAAATAAATAAATAAAAGCACATAACATGCATGTCAAAATCAATTAAAATGTGCACTTAAGATTTAGGCTGCGTTTGGGACGGCTTTTTTATTGCTTTCTAAAACGGAGTTTTAGTACAAAAATAAAAAATTTTGTACTAAAACTCCGTTTTAGAAAGCAATAAAAAAACCGTCCCAAAAGAACCCTTAGGCTTCGTTTGGGACGGCTTTTTTATTGCTTTCTAAAATGGAGTTTTAGTACAAAAGTAAAAAAATTTGTATTAAAACTCCGTTTTAGAAAGCAATAAAAAGCTGTCCCAAACGAAGCCTTAGTTTTGGATAACTTTCTTCCTGCTTTCTAATATAGCTTTTTAATACAATTTTTTAAAAATTTGTGTTCTAGAAAGCTACTTCAAATAATAGTAAAAAAGCTGTTCCAAATGAAACCTAAGCTTTTTAATTGGTAATGATTCCTATGAAAAATGATTATAGGAATTTTTTTAATCTTTTTTTTAGTTTTCTATTATGACTAATAAAAACTAAAGATTGAAAATATAAGATTTCATTTGGAATAGCTTGTTTACTCTTGCTAAATCAGTTTGTTAGTAAGAAAAAATTTCTTGAAAATAACAAAAAAAAAATAGTAGCCAGAAGCTATCCCAAACGAACCCTAAACTAAACATTTTAAGTGTTTGATTTAATTAATCAATTATATGAAAGCTAAGAGCATTTTTTTCACAGTTATATTTTTAAGGCAGCAATTAAACCTCTATTTTGCTATATTTTGGTAACAATTTTCAGAGGTGGAATAGAGATTTTATAATCAAAATATATTAGAGTGTGATATCTATAAAATATATATTTTTCATGTCAATTAACACATTGCAATCATTAATAAAATTAATTATAAAATTATTGTGAAAAAAAAAAAAACAATCATGATTCAACTTTTAAGGCATTTTACACACTACTTAATTATGTCTTACTGTGCCACACCACAACACTACACATCATGACACTGTCAAGCAAAACCTGAAATCAAAATCAAACACTATTTTGACAAATCAAACCAAACGAGATAGAGATTTTCGACTTTGTTTATTTTCTTAAGAAAAATATATAAGTTTTTTTATTGATAAATATAAAAAATGTGAACTTTAGTCCAAAAATGAAATGATACAAGAAAAAAAATATATTTATAACGCTTATGCTTATAGTGACAAATATTCATCAATTCTAAGAATAAATATGCATAGAGTGATCAGCAATATCTGGACGGGGTTAACGGGTGATCAGCAATGTCTGTGGCCTAGATCCGCAATCTTCATTGCACTTTGAAGAGTGCTGATTTATCATCTGCCCAAATAATAGAATGGACGTCATAATTTGTGAAATATGCATAGAGTGAATTCATGTTTGAAAATAATTGTTTTCTTTGAATTCATAAAAAGTGAGTATTTCAATCTCATAAAAGAGAAGCTGATCAACATACACTCTCTTTCAAATAGAATATGTTCCATTGAAAAATGAGCGGCCGAGCTTATAATGGCCATTTCTTCAATATATAAATAATTAAATATCCTCCAATTTGTTCTAAAGTCGGTGTAGATCAGATTCCCAAATTTAGAACTACATTCCATAAAGATTTTTTATAATATTTTTTAGGTCATTTAGATTAATTATATAAAATTCAAACTCAAAACTTTTTAAATCGATAGATAAAACTCCCGATGAACGGATAAAAAGCTGTCCCAAACGAAGCCTTAGTTTTGGATAACTTTCTTCCTGCTTTCTAAAATAGCTTTTTAATACAAAATTTTTTAAAAATTTGTGTTCTAGAAAGCTACTTCAAATAATAGTAAAAAAGCTGTTCCAAATGAAACCTAAGCTTTTTAATTGGTAATGATTCCTATGAAAAATGATTATAGGAATTTTTTTAATCTTTTTTTTAGTTTTCTATTATGACTAATAAAAACTAAAGATTGAAAATATAAGATTTCATTTGGAATAGCTTCTTTACTCTTCCTAAATCAATTTGTTAGTACGAGAAAAATTCTTAAAAATAGCAAAAAAAATAGTAGCCATAAGCTATCCCAAACGAACCCTAAACTAAACATTTTAAGTGTTTGATTTAATTGCTACAAAAAAAAATTTCAATTGTATGAAAGCTAAGAGTTAATAGGGCATTTTTTCACATTTTTATTTTTAAGGCAGCAATTAAACCTCTATTTGACTGTATTTTGGTAACAATTTTCAGAGGTGGAATAGAGATTTTATAATCAAAATATATGAGAGTGTGATACCTATTAAAAAAGTATTTTTCAGTGCAATTATTAATAAAATTAATTCTAAAATTCTTGTGAAAAAAAAAAAACCAATCATTCAACTTTTAAGGCATTTTACACACTACTTAATTATGTTTTACTGTGCCACACCACAACACTAAACATCATGACAATGTCAAGCAAAACTTGAAATCAAAATCAAACACTATTTTGACAAATCAAATCAAACGAAATTGAGATTTTCGGAATTTTTTATTATTTTCTTAAGAAAAAATATAAGTTTTTTTATTGATGAATATAAAAAATGTGAACTTTAGTCCAAAAATGAAATGATACAAGAAAAAAATATATTTATAACGCTTATGCTTATAGTGACATATATTCATCAAATATAAGAATAAATATGCATAGAGTGAATCATGTTTAGAAAATGGTTGTTTTCAGTGAATTCATAAAAAAGTGAGGGGCTGTTTGGTTGCCTGCAAAGCAAATACAATGTAAAGTAAATGCAGTGTAAAGTAAATACAGTGCATTTCAAATACGTTGAGGCTGTTTGGTTGTCTGTAAAGTAAACACAGGAGAAATGTTTCTCTTGTTTGGTTAGATATATCCAAAGTAAAGTAATAACAATGCATTTGTAATATTTCTTTGTCATTATTACTAGTGTATTTATAAAAGTAATCACCGATTGTTTAAACTTTGTTTGGGCTAGCTTTCTTCTTGCTTTCTAAAACAGTTTTTTAGTACAAAAATTAACTAAAAAACCGTTGTAAAAAACAATATGAAAGATGTTCCAAACGAAGCCTTCCAAAACTCTCAAAACCGATGGAAATGTGCAACTTCCGATCGGACAGGCAAAGGTAACGTGGTCGAAGGAGTGAAGCCGAACAAAAAACGAAGGAGCCCTAGAAGCCTCTCGTGCAATCTTACACCTCGTGCAAAACAATGAAGCCGAAAAGCAACAACGATGCGAACTCGAGCTCCCTTCCTTACCTCCGATGAAAATGGCGCAACTTCCGATCGGACAGGCAAATGGAACGTCCTCGTCACGCGAAGTCTGAGAAGAACGAAGGAACCGAAGAACCCTCTCCTGCAATCTTGCACCACCTGCGAAGCAATGAAGCCGAACAGCAATGACGCCAAGCAAATCTTCGAGCGAATTTATAACCCGCTCAAATCGAGCGGGTTTCTAATTACCGCAAAATAGCCTTTTTATTACACGCCTAATGCATCGGATGGGTTTCTTATATTCCCCTCAAAATTAATCAAACACCTTAATTTAGTAAATACATGTATTTGTTTTACTTTACCCTCCTAATTGAGGCAACCAAACACCCCATAGTATTTCAATCTCATAAAAGACAAGCGCTGATCGTTCAAATGGAATATGTTCCATTGAAAAATGAGCGGCCGAGCTTACAATGGCCATTTCTTCAATATATAAATAATTAAATATCCTCCAATTTGTTCTAAGATCAGATTCCCAAATTTAGAACTACATTCCATACAGATTTTTGATAATATTTTTTAGGTCATTTATATTAATTATATAAAATTCAAACTGATAAAACTCCCGATGAACGGATAAAATGAGCTGCATTAATGTTTTATGCTTATAGTGTATTAATAAATAAATCAGCCTATCAATTGGACCCAATTTTGACTTAAAAAAAATTCAAATTCAGATTAACTCATCAAAATTTAAAATTATGAACTGTTTACTAAATAAGTTGAGTCAAGTTGACCCTCAAAACCCTCTTTTGACTAAAAAAATAGCCTATTTTATATTTTTTATTCCTTAAATTCTTTTGAATGTAATTATAATTATTGCTTCTTAGAATATTCACGGCGGCAGAGAAATATAAATTTTAACGCCTTAATTTTGTCTGAAGATCCGCACGCAATCAGATAAGAGAGAGAGTGTAGCATTATTAAAAGACACTAGAGTTTTTTACATGAAAAATTCTTGAAAATGGGTAAAAACCATAGAGCATGGCCCAATTTGAATGAATACACAAGTTTTTTCAAACAATTACAAATGAGATCCTTTCTTGGGGGTAAAGCAATAATTTGATGTAGCAAATATACATTATATAAAATACATTACATAGTGAAAAGTGGAAGAATTAGTATTGACATGTTTGTTTAGTCGGTAAGACCATAGTAGAAAAACAACAAAGGTCGAAAAGATCGTTGTTTGGCTATGGAGGTCGGAAGGAACATAGTCTGCTGGCGACAGAGGTCGGAAATCTGGTGTCAGACAGAAGTTCAACGATGAACAGAAGTCCGACATCAAACAAAAGTCTGGCGACCGGACAGAAGCCCGGGGACGGGCGGAAGTCCAGCGTCGGGTAGAAATCCGACGATTGGCAGAAGTCCAACGTCGAGTATAACTCAGATAAAAGTTCAGCGATGGTTGGAAGTTCGATGTCAGGTAAAATTAGGCGATAAGAGGAAGTTCAGCATTAGGTATAAGTCCGACGAAAGCCCGACGATGGGTGGAAGTCTGACATCGAATAGAAGTCCAGCGAAAGTCTAGCAATGGGCGGAAGTTCGACGTCGGGTAGGTTCGTCGAAAATCTAATGATGGGCGAAAGTTCAATATCAGGTAGAATTCCGACGAAAGTCCGGCAACTGGCAAAAGTCCGACGACTGGCAGAAGTCCGATGACAGGTGAAAATTCGACGTCAGAAGATGGCTGGGAGGTGATCAAGGAGAAATCTGGTGGCAATAAAACTCTTCTATCTCTTTATTCTATTCATTCTCTTCTTGTTTTGGCCTTCTTCCTCCTTGCTTAACCCCCCTCATAAAAAATTGAGAGATCTATTTTATAATTTTCAAAGAATAACATGATCAATAAATAGGAGGAAGATCAAGAATAAATTGAGAATGATTCGAATGGACAACAAAAGTTGAATCCCTCGATCATGATTTTTTTATTGAGCATTTGAATGTTTTACTAATATGGGCTCATTGAATCGTCTCATCGGGCCGCTCAATTCAACTATAAGTATATTACATTTAAAAACTGTTTGATAATCCAAATTATTAATCAAACCTTCCAAAAGCACTTTAGGTCATTGATTTGGACTCATTTGGGCTCAAATTGAGCCGAATTAGGTGTCGTCAGGATTGTCTTTTCAAAACATTCAATTCACCTATAAATTTTCTAAAATTGGAGTTCATATAGCCTCGGATTTAATTTTTGAAATTTCCAACTTAATTTCCCTTGCGATTCTTGCCCGATCAAGATATTATTATTATTATTATATATCAATAATCTTCTCAATTTTGATCAATTATTCTAAAATCTATCGCTAGTAAGTTATAATTTTTTTTTAAACCAAAATAAATCAACAGGTCAAACTAGACTCACATTTTGTATTGCTAGCATGTTCCAAGGAAATACAAAAAGTTTATGATGTAACCAGGCTCTTTAATCTGGTCTAAAATGATGACTAACACCTCAGCATACTGAACTAATAAGGATTTTCTTTATTCCATCATCCCATGGCTAGAACAAGTCTTACGAGTAAGTGAGTGCAAAAGGGAGCATGGAAAGATATGCATCCTCATCAATTCAAGTAAAGACTACACATCTGCCTCCTAACAAAGAAAGGCCATGGCTAGCTGCATCAGACTTCCAAGTTCTCTATTTTACCATGATCCTAATATTGGAGTAGATGTAAAGTGCGTGTGCTCTGGAATCATGCAGTGTTGCTGCCATTGACGAAAGCTTCCAGATCCAAAACCAGCTTCAACGAGATGCCCATGACCGCCATCAATTTCCATTGATTCACCATCTGCTCCTTCCTCCATTACCTCTTCTACTGTCCCATTTTCAGAGGATGAAACTTCCAGTCGTGACGCAGAATGATTAGAAGGAACCCAGGGAATAAGAGCTAGACGGTTAATAGAAGATGATTGCTGTTCTTCAACAAAGTCTTCCTCCACCAAGTTCTGATATCCAGGCCAGAAGGAAGGATCTGCAATAAATTTTAATAATCACATCTATCAGGAAAAGGATGCCATACTGGCTAACATTACAAATAAGAAAAGCTAGCTTTTTGTAAAGTAAAGCATTTGTTAGACAAATAGAACTTCAGGAAAAAAGCAATCTTTGGAAGCTTTTTATATGGTTGATAGTACTAATAATTTGTTTGAGCCACTCTGATACTATATTGTGTGATTGAAG
Source organism: Dendrobium catenatum (assembly GCF_001605985.2). NCBI lineage: Eukaryota > Viridiplantae > Streptophyta > Magnoliopsida > Asparagales > Orchidaceae > Dendrobium > Dendrobium catenatum. The sequence continues at coordinate 2,331,692 of NW_021319483.1, read as the reverse complement.
AAGAGATTCCATTGGAGCCATCGCCTAACCACTAAGCTATGAAGACCCCAATAGCTCATAGTTTTATGTATATTTGTATTTAAATTTCCTTCTGCTAATTACACTATTATTGTTTCCATATATTTCCTCAAAAGTTGCATATCTACATTATTATTGTCAAGAATGCAACTTTAGTTGTATAATAGGAGAAATTATTAGGTGCGGAGTCCAGAAGTAGAGATGCGCCCAAACTCCTATAAAATGTTGACATGTGGAGTGAACACGTGGATATTTAATCGGATTTATTTTTTACTTTATATATTTAATGTGTCCGCAAAACTTTAAGCCTAGCGCAGCAAAAGCGCATCCAAAGCACACAAAATGCAGTCAAAAAGTGCAACAAAAGATCAGTCAACCCGCAACTAAAGTGTAACTAAAGCACATGTAAAACGTAGATAAAGTGCACAAAAAAGTGCAACCAAAGTGTATCCCACGTGTCAAATTTTAAGTGGATATCCAGCCGTATCTCTATGTCCGGACTCCACACCTAATAATTTCTTGTAAAATAGAAACATAGAAACATTATAAGTTATAAATTTCAACAACTTATCATTATTTAAAACTTGCAAAAGAATATTCACGATCTTTATTACATGAGAGTGCAGTGAAGATAGATAGCCTACTCACAAACAAAGAATGGCAATAGCATAAATCACAACAAGTTGATATGAAGAAGGCTTGGGAGATACTTTACCCTTCAGACCACTTATCAGTTCTGGATCCATCGTCAATGAAGGAACAAAATTGGAATGGAGAGGCTTATATAAAACAAGTGCTCTCTCTTCGTTCACTGTGGGAGGGAAAACTTCCTCCTTCATAACTGACGCCATATCTGGCACTGCATCACCCATATCCCCTTTTAAAAGTTGGGGTTCAAGCACTGAGCGTCCAATTGGATCACGCTCTTCCATAATTGGAGGCAGTTCAGCGTCCTGAATAACAAAAACAAACAGTTTAAAAACCAACTTTAAGGACCTTCTGATGCAACAAGCTGCACCAGAAGCAGCAAAACAGGTTTGTTCCAGGTACAGAGGAGTTTAGAAAGTCGCTACAAAAAGAAGGGAAACAGCTAGTAAACTCAGATCCTTTTAAGTGCTGTTTCTACAATTAAAGGGACGTGTTTAGAACACAGAATACATGAGCTTTCTGATATTCAACAGAAGAGAAATGGGCTCTCGTTAATAAAGTGGGAAACAGAAAGCGAAGGCAAGTTTTAGAACAGTGTTACATAAGATGAGGCCTGAGCTATTAAATCAACATAAAATCAGACTAATATAATTGCAGACGAAAACTCATAGATTAAAAAAGTTAATCGAACCAGCATAGAATTGTTATATGGCAATTGCAGAATGAAATTCCCAAATTCACTACATCGCACAATCAAACCAAAGTAAATCAATCAAGTAGCTCAAGTAGCTCGTACTGCTAAAAACCAGAGATTATTATCTGAAAAAGAACAGCCAACAAAGTAGATCTCATCTGTGTATAAAAAAAAAAAAGCAAACAAATAAAACAATATAAAAATTTTCTTACATAAAAAACAGTTTATTATAAGGAAACCAATGAAATTAACAAAAGTAGATCAAAAAATTTTTTTCCAACAAGTTATTTCGTAAGTCTTCTACGTAGCACCACAGCATACTTTACATAAAAATCTCCCAAATACACTCAGTCCAGAAGCGAAAATACTCAATTTAGGTTTATGAAAAGCCCGATCTCAGCTCTGTGTTTTTTTTTTTAACATTTGAGCCAATTAAGGCAAATTCACACACAAATCACATTACGACATCTTCATTGATAGATCAAAGTGAGCTGCGTAGCTCTGTGTTTCAAAAAGCAAACAAAGAAAATACAACAGAATTATTCTTAAAGAGAAATATCATCAGCAAACGTAGAAGATTGGCTTACCAGCCTCCTAATCTTCAAAGCCGGAGCAGAGAATGACAAATCAGAGAAATCGTCAAAAACCTCGTCAACCCCCTTCCTCTTCATCTTTCCCGTCACAAAGCTCGCCATCTCTAACAAAACTACCCTTAACCGTCGACAATCGAACTCCAACTCGGAGTCTAACTCAGCCCAAAAGCCAAGCTCACCTCTCTTCCTTGCTCCTCAACTATACTCTCGCCTCCGCTTCTCAATTAGGTTAATTACAAGTTCAGAGTAGGAGGACGAAAATATAGAAATCCGAAGAGACCGATTTGCTCCTCAGATCTCTCTCGACGTCTCTAGAACTCCACGTTCTCTGTTTGTTTCCGTATTAAAAAAAGGAAACGCCATTGTGATATACATAAATACCCCTATAGGCTTGAAGCTCGTGTCCTCTGTAGTACGACGGAATTTTGTCCTCTAAGGTAATTTCGACTGCAATCAGAAGATGGTGTGGACACGTGGAAGAGTGGATCTTGTGGTCTTGTGGAAATCCTCGCGGGAAGATAGTTCTGGAAAGCTCCAGGAGAATAATATAATTATAATTTAATTAAAATTTAGTTTTATATTAACAAACAAATTAAAGAGAGAATAGTTTTCAACGTGATTAAATATGGTTTAGTTCAAAAATTCTTTAAAATTAATTTAGCTGTTCAAAATAAAAAATAACCAGCGGTATCAAGAGTTTGTTCGTGATAACTTCATTATAGGTTTTTGTTGTGTTTTTTAAAATCATAAGGGCAATTTTATTTTATTTTTTTAATTATTTTCTTACTGATTTTTTTTAAATTGTGTTATGAAGTTATTATTTACATCAATTTTAAAAAAAAATTACATTCCATCTAACAAAACCCACATTTACAAAAAAAAAAAAAAAAAAAAAAAAAAAAAAAAACAACTATCTCAAATAGAGGTGTCAAGATGAGTTAATGGGTCAACGGGTCAGTTTCAAATAAACGTTACCAGAATCTAATCAACTCAAACATGACGTGTTTAATAAACATATCAAAATATTGAACCTAAATCTGCCCCATTAGCAGCCTTAACATAATATGATAGTCTGTTTTAATTAAAAATATATATTTTTATTAACTTATTAATCATTGATTTCAAGTTAATTGGTAAAAAAATGTTATATCAATAAAAAAAAAAGTTAAGAAAAAAAATTAAACGGATCATTTTCAAGCTGGTAGGTCAACCCAAACTCTTAGCTGTTTAATAAACAAATTGAATGCATGATCCAAATAAAGCTCATTTATTAAACGGATCAATCTAAATTCATATTTTTTAGGTCAGGTTCAGGTCGAGTTTGTCATTTATTGACATCCCTAATCCTAAACGGATCCTATTTATTAGATCAACTTTGTGAAAATCATTATTACAAATATTATTACAGAATAGATTGATTTTAATTATTTTTTGATATTTTGTGATTATTTAATTGCATTTTTTTTTTATTTCTAATTGATGATTGTTATTTTTTGTCCTTGAATGATTGTTTCTCTTACATTGCAAATCCTTGGTGTTTTATAATATGATTTTCAGATGCATTTACCATTGTTTTGAAAATCGGACCAACACCGTGAACCGATCTAACAACGAACCAGTCAAAACCAGTTTGAACCGCCGGTTCAACCGGCCCCATATCTTAAGAACCGGCCAATTCAACTAATAATATATTTAAATATTTTAATTTAATATAAAATATTTAATTAAATATTAAATTATTAAAAATTAATTTAACTATCATTATATTTATTGAACAATATATTCAAAGTTTAATTGTAATTTATATTAAATATTACAATAATTATTCTACTTATGCCATATATCATATAGTTCTTATATTCCATGGGGTAAGAAAAAGTATATAAAATAAACATAAAACTCCTAGTATTGTGAGGTAAACTACTAATAGTTTCGTTTTCAACTTTCAACCAATGGGGCATTAGATTATTTGAATTGAAATATTTGTTGGAAAAGCTTGTACATATTCAAATAAAGAATCATTAATAATTTTTTTTAATTTTAAATCTTAATCAATTATATATTTATAATTATTCAAATAAAAAATGTATTCTTTATAATTTTTAAAGTTCTAACTTATTTCTAAAGTAATTATAATGCTAGAAAAAATATTAAAAAATACTAAAAATATTGTTTGTATTTTATATAAAATATAGTTTATAATGTAAATTATATCATAATTTTATAAATATAATTATGCCTTTAAATAAATAACATACAACAATTATATCTATAATCCAATTTACTATCTTATAATATAAATTAAAATTTTCTATATAAATATAAATTAAAATTGAAGATCGTGAAGATGTTATATATTTAAATTTTAAAATTAGTAATTAATTTATATTTACAACCATCATTAACATAAATACATAATCTATTTTATTAAATTTTAAAATTATGTAAATAAACTTTATTATTATATCATGTGTATTGATTTTATTCATTTTTTTAAGTCTCAATTTTTAGGAGTTTATACAAATTTTTAAGATTAAATTGTCATTTATTATTATGTTAATTTTCAATTACTTTTAATAAATATTATTATTTATTACTTCATTAGGTTCGACCCCGAGTCACACTAAGTCGAATTGGATATCGAACCATCGAACTTCTCCTTTTCTCAATTCGTGTTCCGTTGATCCCGGGTCCGATTTTCCCACAACCCTTGACATTTACCTGTAATCATCAAATCATTGTAAAGAATTGATAGAACTGATGAATACTTACATGTCCTATTATTTCCATATCTAGTAGTTTGCTTAACAATTTCACCATATCTTTTGGATCAAACGCCAAATGGTCTGAGTGAAATGAGATTTATTGGATGCAATACTCTTGTTTATATTTTGTCGTCACCAATCAGTAATGTTTGGGTCTTCAAGATACATATGATTAGTTAAGGTAAGGGCTATTTGATTGGCTAAAAAAAGGATTATAATGTAAAAGGAATACAATGTAAAAATGAAATTTTGAAATTATTTGGATGAGTGTAAAACAAATACAAGTGAATGTTTTTTTTTAATTTTATTTGAAGAAAATGAATATAGTGCAAAGTCTCAATATGATGGTTGGCAATGGTGGTTGGCGATAGGTGGTGGCTGCCGCTAATGGTGGTGGTCGACGGTGACGACGGTTTCAAGCGACTATGGGTGGTAGCCGGTGGGTGCTAGTGACTCACGTTGGGTGGTGGCGAACGTTGGTGGAGGTCAATTAAGCTTGCTTGTTGTGTAAACAGTTCTCGCTCAAAATTAGGTGAGTTTAGTTTATCACACCATATTTTGACACTCATTCAATCAATCTGAAATATAACAAAGAAGAATCTGGAGAGATATCTCTTACTAACATTCATCCTAAAATACTTCTATCATGATCAAGTGAGTGAAAATAGCGTATTCAGACTGTCTCAACTAGGGGTGTAAACGAGTCGAGTATTTACCTTATCAAGCATGGCTCGTTTAATCCTTATTGAGCTCGAACTCGAGTTTGATTAGTGGGCTTGAGATCGACTCGTTTAGAAAATATCAAGCTCGAGCATATTTGAGAAGCACCAATGCATTTGTTGCATATTATTATATATAGAAATAATATTATAAATATTATATATAAATATAAATATTATATATATATATATAATCGAGTAGGGTTGAGCTCGAACTCGAGCTCGTTTATCATACGAGCTCAATTGTAGGCTCGAGCTCGAGCTCGATAAGCTTGGCTCACGAGCTCGTTAACGAGTCGAGTTCGAGCCGGCTCACGAGCCAGCTCGGCTGACTTACACCCCTAATCTCAACACATCAAGCTTTTAAAGTCTCAATATTATATTTCACTAATTCATAACTTGAATCAATATTTCATAACTGGAAGCATATTTAAAACGCATCAAATAAAATACAAATTTTATTAAACTTTCAAATATCATTTAAATACTCAAAAAGTCTGACTGTACAACTTCTTACTCTGGCTTATATATATGCACATCCAAAACATATGTACACTTGTTGCGTCTTGGAATATTCATGGCGGTAGAGAAATATATAGTTTAATGTCTTAGCATTGTATGAAGATCTAGTACACAAGCAGATAAGAGAGAGAGTAAACCGTTCATAAGAGACACTAGAGTTTTTATGTGAAAACCCCTGAAAAGAGGTAAAATCACAGGGTGTGGCCCAGTTTGAATGAATTCACTAGTATTTGTAGTCGTTTACAAATGAGGCCCTTCCTTAGGAGAAGGCCTTGGCTTGAAGTCACAAATGAACGACATATAGAGTGCATTACATGGTGGGAATTACAACAATCAACATAGACATGTTTGTTTGGTCGGTAGGACCATAGTTGATAGGATAGAGGTCGGAAAGATTGTAGTCAGCAGGAGACATGAAAGATCATTGTCTGGCGATGTAGGTCGGAAGAACCGTAGTATGCAGAAGACTGAGGTCAGAAAGAATGTTGTCTGGCGATGTAGGTCGAAAATACTGTAGTAGGCGACAAAGGTCAGAAGGACCATAGTCGGCATGAGACAAGGGTTAGAAAGAACATTGTCTGGCTAGAGATCAGGATCAGAAAGAACGTTGTAGTAGGGCGGTACTCCAGTAGAACTCTTGGCATCCTGTGGTGGCCCGACAGAAGTCTGGGCCTCAGGTGGTGGTCCAGTAGAAGTCCGGGCCTCGGGTGGTGGTTCGACAGAAGTCCGAGCCTTAAGTGGTGGTCAGGCATAATTCAAGGCCTCAAGTGGTTCTCCAACGGAAGTGAGGGCCTCAAGTGGTGGTCCGACGGAAGTCCGGGCATCAAGTGGTGGTTCGATAAAAGTTTGGGCGTCAGGTAGTGGTCCGGGAGAAGTCTAGGCGTCAGGTGATGGTCTGGTAGAAGTCCGGGCCTCAACTGGTGGCATGGTAGAGCATAGGGCCTCAAGTGGTGGTCCGCGAGGAAGGACGGGCCTCAGGTGGTGGTCCGGCGGAAGCTTGGGCCTCAAGTGGTGGTCCGACAAAGTCCGGGTGTCAGTTCGTGGCCAGGTGGAGCACAGGGACTCAAGTTGGGGTCTAGTGAAAGTTTGGGCGTTATGTGGTGGTCTGGCGGAAGTTCATGCCTCAAGTGGTGGTCCAGCAGAAGTCCGGGCCTTAAGTGGTGGTCCGGCTAGGGTGAGGGCGTCAAGTGGTGGTCCAACAAAGGTGAAGGTCTCAAGTGGTGGTCCGGCGGAGCAACAACGTCAGACAATGGTCTTACGGAACTCAGGCGGTGGTCGAGGAGGAGCGAAAAGGCAAGAGCAATCTCTGGTCTCTCTCTTGCTCTCTTGCTTGGAGCTCTTTCCCTTAGAAAGGAGGGATCTATTTATAAATTTTTGGAGTGGCATGGCCCGTAAATAGGTGAGAGATCAAGGGCAAATTGGGAGTGGTTGGATGGACGGCCGATATTGAATCCCTTGATTGTGAATCATTTGTTAGACATTTGAAGGTCTTAATAATGTCGGAATTCGACGATCTTGGGTGCGTTGGATTCGTCTTGTTGAGCCGCTGGATTCGATTATAAACATGTAATGTTTGGAACCGTTTGGTAATTCAAATTGTGGTTCGAAACTTACAATAGTGCTTCGGGTCCTTTATTTGGATTCATTTGGGCTCGGATTGAATCGAATTTGGTGTCGTTGGGTTTGTATTTCCGAGACGCTCAATTTGATTGTAAGTTTGCTAAAATCGAAGTTCAGATGGTTCCAATTTTAATTTTGGAAGTTTCCAACTTGATTTTGCATTGAGATTCATGCCAGATTAAGATACTTTTTTTATGACATATCAACACTGTTTACAAGCTTTGAACTAAAAAACTTCTTCAAGTTAACAAAAATCACCCACCAAAGTTATGCTAAATGAGTAGAGATAAAAAAATAACTTCATAATAAAATAAGATTGCAAATCACAAGTGATGAGAGGAGGAGTTTGGGCGCTGCTACAGTGCAGGAAGAGCTCACATCTACAAGGTACAGTAAAGAGGAGGTTCGAGCTAGGTTCCAGCTGGGAGGAAGACTTTCAACTCTTTCAGCAGACGAAGTGGAGCGCTGCTGGCATTCGGTTCCAACAGGTAGGAGTTTGGGTGCTTTGGCTTACAGATACTATACGAAAATCATCAATTATCGGTGGTATGTTCCCACAATTAAATTAAGTTTTCCGGTGGTTTTAAAATTTTCCTACGGTTTTGCATTTCAGAAACCACCGGAATAAACCGCGTAGGAAATGAATTCCGACGGCCAATTTCCGGCTGTCAAAAGTTCCGACGGTATTCTGGCGACTAAACAGCTCGTAAATTCCGGCGGGCAAACCACTGACTACCGCCGGTTAATTACAAGCGGCGTACCGGCCGTTGAAAATGCCGCAATATCCGGCGGCCAAGAGACCAGTGTCTGTTTTAGATAGAGATGAAGAGATTAGGTGTAGGTAAATAAATTATCAAAGGAATCGATTGCTGGATTTCCCGTTTCTATTAAAAACAATGTGGAGTGGGTGGCTGCATCATTTTTCATCTAGAAAAACCAAGGACAACAACTTAGTGATCATCTGTCATCTTCTCAGTGTATTGATGAAATCCTCAATGTGCTCTCTCTCTCTTTGATGCTCAGTATATTCAGCTCTTTGATGCTCAGTACAATCTTTAAACTATGTGCATTTGCTCGTCTCTTTGTCGTTTAATTCCTAATTGTTTTTAACTTTTTATGTGTTGTTGTTGGGTGTCATTAATTATTATCTCAATAACTGGTATCAACATCTAGAAGATACAAAATAGAGCATTAAAGCTTCTTCTACCTTTCAAAGGATTATGGCGGCCTTATGTTATTGATCAAGAGGAGTGAGTGTTGATGGACATATAAGTACTACAAGTGTCAGGAATTATTTTTATCCCTGACATGTTAATATCATCTTCAACATTCTTAACAAAATGGTCATCGCAAGCATGCATGATGAAGGCACTATCAAACATATTGGAGGAACACTCTGTCATCAATAAAGAACATTTTATGTGCAAGTTCTTTAATCTTAGGGCGTTTGAATGAGCCTTTGAAGGCTTTTACTTATTCTAGAAATATAAAATCACTTCATCTTCTATGTTGAATGTTGATAAGAGGAGCATGCTCCTAAATAAAATTAATCATCAAGTTAAAGCCAGATAAGTCTCGGAACAAAAACCAACGTATATAACACAACAAATGCAAATCCTAAAGTTACTGGGTTGTTGTTGGCACTACGGAAAGCCTTAATATATGAACAAGAATGTCAGGAATAAGGACAAATGCCAAAAGACACTATAGGAAAATCTTGTATTACCGTCGAATTTTTTGGTGGATATAAATACACCAGTAAAAGCGGCGAACCAACAGGCGTATATTTCGTCAGTACCTTAACGGCGGCATTTCCGGCTGTAATTGTCCTGCGAAACCATCCGGCTGATTATCTGCCGGTCTTTACAGCAGGAAGTTTCCGCCGGTAATTCCGGCGGAAAAAAAACCGGAATTCCTTCCAGGAAAATGAAATCTTGGTCACATTTTTTCGTCGGCATTTCAGGCATATTTTTTTCGGTGGAAAAAAATTTCCGACGTACGAATTACTGTCGAACAACTTTTCACAGGAAATTCGCCGGAAACTGAATTTTACTCGCGGAATTTCATCTTTACCGACAGACTTTGTCTGCCGACAATGTCTGATTTTCCAGTAGCGAGAAGAAATGTTGATGTTAGTATAAAGGTACACTGATTCTTAGTACTGGCAGTAAAATATAATCATAGATATTAGGCTCAAGAGCTTCTTTTCATTTTTCTTCTCACAAAATATTACTCAATTGATCATGAAAAAGTATTTCTTATTGATGATGAACTTCTAAGCATTGCAGCCATTGATGGAATGATAGATAAAACTATAAATAAGACAATTTGGAAGTTGAATAAGTTGAACAGATTCCTGGTCTAATAAGGAGGAATTTGATTTCCATAGGTTAGTTTGCTGTCAAAGGATGGAACATCACATTCAATATCGACATGTGGAAGGTTTGACAAAAAATAGGTCAAGATAGGGCTCAAAGCTCTTATTTCTACTTTGAGATTTGTGTAATATTATCTATTTATGATAGTAATCTCATGCAAAAATCGACATAAAATATGAAGATTAGTTCCATTACAGAGATTGCAAAAGATGTAAATGTAGATGAAGTGTAGTCCTCTGGATGAGAGATTTTCAGAGTCATGAAACAATTAAACAAGCTCTCTAAGTATAAATCATGATGACATATAATGTTCTTCACTCCACTAGAATTTCTCTGCGTTGGAAATGAAGCCATTAAGGGTTAGCATTTATAAGCTTAAGCATGACACTTTGTTATGCATCTTAAGGATTAATCCACTTGTTCTTTCAATTTGAAAATTGGCAGTTCTAATTCATGCGAAATCGCATTCAAGGAGCAAATTAACAAGTGCAATCATACTCTATAATTCTGATCATCAACTATAATCTGTTTTAGCCTTTATTTGAGACAGTTTTTTGTTAGTCTGTGTAGAATCTGATTGTGTTGATCAATTGAGTTGTATTTTTGTCACTAACCTCAACTTAGTTTGTCATGCTTGCTGGGATGGGAGTTCTCCCCTGCTTAGGTTTGGGTGTTTTACAACCAAATTTTTTTTTTTGTACAACGCCTTGGTGCTGTGCACCCGAACGATGTGTATCTGAGTGACCCAACATTACATATATAGTTCGCTTGGAGAAAATACATATAGAGAACAGACGGCACTGTTAGACAGGCTAGAGACAGAGTGTTGAGCGTTGCGATGTTCCTAACTTGCATTGCAGCATTGAGGTCGGTTGGATAGTTTTTCTTAAGGGTTGCCTCCCTTGGTACGTGTACGCATGTGTATCTCTTTGTTTGTTCTTGTGTAAGGAAAGGTGCAAGAGAGAAGATAAGCAAGGATATAGTGAAAGAGAATCGAAATCTATATTAATTCTCTCATATTTTCATAGTGGATTTCTTGTTGTTGTGTGGCTCCTTAGTTTTTTCTAGGTTTCGGATTTTTTTCATGTTAAATGATGGGGCTCTTTACTTTTCATTGCATATTTTCTTATTTATTTTATTGTGTGGTTTACTTTTTGTTATTATTTTCTACAACAAAATTTAATCACAATAATATCTTAAAATAGAAGAAAAAAATAGTGATAAAAAATTGTCTGAAACCTTAGTTATATACTTCATGTTTTTACCCCTAATTTAGCTAAGGTTATAAACCTTTTTTTCCATAATATGACATGAAATAATAAATTAAAATAATTAATATAATAATTGGCGTTTGAATGAGCCTTTGAAGGCTTTTACTTATTCTAGAAATATAAAATCACTTCATCTTCTATGTTGAATGTTGATAAGAGGAGCATGCTCCTAAATAAAAGTAATCATTGAGGTAAAGCCAGATAAGTCTTGGAACAAACACCAACGTATATAACACAACAAAAGCAAATCCTAAAGTTACTCCGTTGTTGTTGGCACTATGGAAAGCCTTAATATATGAACAAGATTGTCACGAACAAGGACAAATGCCAAAAGACACTATAGGAAAATCTTGTATTCCCGTCAAGGTGGATATAAATACACCAGTAAAGCGGCGAACCAACAGGCGTATATTTCGTCAGTACCTTAACGGCGGCATTTCCGGCGGTAATTGTCCTGCGAAACCATCCAGCTGATTATCTGCCGGCCTTTACAGCAGGAAGTTTCCGCCGGAAATTCCGGCGGAAAAAAAACCGGAATTCCTTCCAGGAAAACGACATCTTGGTCACGTTTTTCCGTCGGTATTTCCGGCATATTTTTTTCGACGGAAAACAGTTTCCGACATATGAATTACTGTCATACAACTTTTCACCGGAAATTCGCCGGAAACTGGATATTTTACCCGCGGAATTTCATCTTTACCGACAGATTTTGTCTGCCGGCAATGTCTGATTTTCCAGTAGTGAGAAGAAATGTTGATGTTAGTATAAAGATACACTGATTCTTAGTACTGACAGTAAAATATAATCATAGATGTTAGGCTCAAGAGCTTCTTTTCATTTTTCTTCTCACAAAATATTGATTACAAATTAATCAATTGATTATGAAAAAGTATTTCTTATTGATGATGAACTTCTAAGCATTGCAGCCATTGATGGAATGATAGATAAAACTATAAATAAGACAATTTGGAAGTTGAATAAGTTGAACTGATTCCTGGTCTAATAAGAGGAATTTGATTTCCATAGGTTAGTTTGCTGTCAAAGGATGGAACATCACATTCAATATCAACATGTGGAAGGTTTAACAAAAAATAGGTCAATATAGGAGTCAAAGCCCTCATTTCTACTTCGAGATTTGTGTAATATTATATATTAATGATAGTAATCTCATGCAAAAATCGACATAAAATATGAAGATTAGTTCCATTACAGAGATTGCAAAAGATGTAAATGTAGATGAAGTGTAGTCCTCTGGATGAGAGATTTTCAGAGTTTTTCAGAGTCATAAAACAATTAAACAAGCTCTCCAAGTATAAATCATGATGACATATAATGTTCTTCAATCCACTATAAATTCTCTGCGTTGGAAATGAAGCTATTAAGGGTTAGCATTTATAAGCTTAAGCATGACACTTTGTTATACATCTTAAGGATTAATCCGCTTTTCCTTTGCAATTTGAAATTTGGCAGTTCTTATTCATGCGAAATCGCATTCAAGGAGCAAATTAACAAAAGTGCAATCATACCTATAATTCTCATCATCAGCTATTGATACACGCCCAAAAATTATCTTGATCGGCACGAATCTCGAAGCAAAATCAAGTTGGAAACTTTCGAAATTAAAATCAGGAGCATCTGAACTCCGATTTCAGCAAACTTACAGTCGAATTGAGCATCTCGGAAATACGAACCCAACGACACCAAATTCGACCCAATCTGAGCCCAAATCGGTCCAAATCAACAACCCAAAGCGCTGTTGGAAGGTTCGAACCACAATTTGGATTACCAAATGGTTTTCAAACATAACAAGCTTATATTCAAATCGAACGGCTTGACGAGACGAATCCAACGAGCCCAATATCACTGAATTCCGACATCACTAAAACATTCAAATGTCCATCAAACTGTTAATGATCAAGGGATTCAAGATCAACCGTCCATCCAACCACTCCCAACTTACCATTGATCCTCCATCTATTTACAGGCAATGTCATTCCCAAAAACTATAAATAGAGCTCCCTCTCCTCTTGAAAAGGGACCCCTGAGCCTAAGGAAAAAAGAGAGAGATCGGATATCGCTCTTGCTTCCTAGCCTCTTCGACCAATGCCGGAGTTCCGACGAACCATCGCTGCTCTACCAACGCTGGACGTCCACCGGACCACCGCCGAACACCGTCGCTCCGCCGGACCACCACCTGACGCCCTATGCAGCTGTGCTTCGCTGGACCACCGCCTAACTCCGTTGCTCCGCCGAACAACCACCTGACGCCCTGTGGTCCGCCGGACCACCGCCTAACCCTCTGTACTCCGCCGGACCACCGCCTAATGTCGTTGCTCCGCTGGACCACCACCTGACGTCCTGTGCTCCGCCGAACCACCGCCTAACGTCGTTGCTCCACAGGACCACCACCTGACGCCCTCTGCTCCGTTGGACCACCGCCTAACGCAGTTGCTCCACAAGACCACCACTTGAGGCCTTCACTTTTTTCGTACAACGCCCTGGCATTGTGCACCCGAACGATGTGTATATGAGTGCCCCAACACTGCATAGTTTACTTGGCGAAAATATATATAGAGAACAGGTGGCTCTGTTAGACAAACTGGAGACAGAGCGTTGAGCATTGCAATGCTCCTAATTGGCATTGCAGCATTGATGTCAGGTGGATAGTTTTTCTTAAGGGTGGCCTCCCTTAGTGTATGCATGTGTGTGTATCTCTTTGTTTGTTATTGTGTAAGAAAGGTTTAAGAGAGAAGGGAAACAAGGATATAGTGAAAGAGAATAGAAAATCTATATCAATTCTCTCATATTTTGATAGTGGATTTCTTGGTGTGGTGTGGCTCCTTAGTTTTTTTTTTCGGATTTTTTCCATGTTAAATGCTGGCATTCTTTACTTTTCATTGCATATTTTCTTATTTGTTTTATTGCATGGTTTACTTTCACCCCCAACATTTTGTTATTATTTTCTACAACAAAATTTAAGCACAATTTCATAAAAATAGAAAAAATAAATAATAACAGTGACAAAAAAATATCGGAAACCTTAGTTATATACTTCATGTTTTTTACCCCTAATTTAGCTTAGGCCATAAACCTTTTTTTTCCATAATATGACGTGAAATAATAAAATAAAATAATTAATATAATGATAATTATTATTTTAAAATAAAAATATGTATTTCATCTTAACACAGCAGCTGTCCTAGAGGAAAAATTATTAGGTCAGGTAATCTGATATAGCTCTACGTCCAGTAGCCAATAATATGTCGCCACGTGCTCTTACTCTTTACCGCGCGGCCCGACGATCCGACTCGGATCGGAATCCGAGATTACTATGTTCGTGTATTGCTCGGTTTTTGCTCGGTATTACTCGGTATTGATAGGTATTACTTGACAATAACGAGAAATACCGCTCTGTGAAGACCAATACCGAGCAATACTGAGTAATACCTAAAAGAATTCGGTATTGCTCGGTTTTGGTCTTCACATAATGTTATTTTTCGTTTTTGTCGTTTTTGTCGAGCAAAATCGACCAATACCTAGCAATACGCAAACTCCCAGGTCCGTTCCGGGTCGGGTTGTTGGACGCGCGGTAAATAATGAGAACACGTGACGCCTGTTTACTTATTGCTCACCGAATATAAAGCTACGTCAGTTTACCGAACCAAATAAGAATATTCAGAGAGTATAAAAGTGCCCAAATGCATTGGTATGAACAAGAATATAAGATTGAGGAGTTCAAAATCGGCATAAAACTTCGTCACCTTCAGCATCACTCGAAAATTTTGTGGCAGAAGCAGAAGAAATATAAATATTAAAAGATCATGCAAAAAACAGTTAAATTGAATCGACGTCTTCACCGAGGTCAGCGAAGAGTTTTCTGAAAGCCGGAAGCCCGAGACGGAAGAATCTCCGGTCATCACCGGCAAGCCGGTCTAGAATCCACTGGAAGAAAACCGGCTCGCAGGGCAAAAGGAGGCCGCCGGCGGGCTGCTGTCCGCCGAAGTCCTCCTCCGCCTTCTCTAGGAGACCCGCGATCACCGGTAAGTTGAAATACCTCGCCGGCATCTCGAACCGCCGCCGCTCAAAACCCACATAAACGCCGGCGTAGCCTGTTTGCGCATCCTTTCCCCAGGGGAGGCAGCCGCTGCTGAAGATCCCACGTTCCAGCATCGTCAAATTGTGCTTCGCGATTTAGTTGGCGCCAAAAGCATCTTGATTTTAGCTTTTAAAGATATAATAAATGGGGAATTACAAAATAAATTATGAGATATTCTTATCAAAATTTTGATTTGATTGGAAAATTAATTTTTATTTTACATTTATTTCAAAATAAATCAACAATTTAAAAATATACTCTAATTTAATTTAGATCACATTATTCTCACTCATTTATTTTATATTTTGAATTGCATTATTCTTAATTTTATTCAACTTTTTACAATGAAATAATTTATATAATATTTAGTATGAAACATATTAAGACGGTTTGTGGGCTTTAAATGGCCCGTTTTACCTCTGGTTACCATGGAGTGTGTTGGTTGAGAAGTGGACGGTTTGCTCGGATGATCGAGCTGACTGGGCGAATTGTTGCGTTCAAGCATTTCATCTGTGACAGATGGTTGGGCTGTGAAGTTGGATGGTGGAGGCGAAGTAGTAGTTGGTACAGGAACTTTCTTTGTGGTCGAGACTGGTGTGAGAAACATGGGTGAAGGTTGGTCTTGTTGAGCAACAGATGGAACCTTTTGATCTTTAAAGGGAAAATAATTTTCATCAAACGTGAAGTGACGAGAATATGATATCTTGTTTGTACTGAGATGAAGACATTTGTATCCCTTGTATGTGTCCGAGTATCCGAGAAATACACATGGCTGCGCTTTAGGTTGCAGCTTGTGATGGTGAGTAGGAGGGGTTAGTGGAAAACACGCACAGCCAAAGATACGAAGTGGCTTGTAGTCTGGTTTACTTCCGTAGAGCATAGCATGGGGTGATATGTATTTGATTGCAGAATTCGGCAGTTTGTTAATTAAATGCACGGCCGTGAGCATAGCATCTGGCTAGTGAGCTAACGGTAAGGACGCGGTGTGTATCAAGGTTCTTGCCATTTCGACGATATGCCTATGCTTTCTTTATGATACACCATTTTGTTCTGGTGTATAAGGACATGAGATTCTATGTTTTATGCCATTGAGCTGAAGCAATTGAGTAAATTGCGTGTTGATATACTCACCACCACCGTCAGATTGGAAAGCTTTAATATTAGAAGACAGCTCATGTTCTATATAAGTTTTAAATGTAGAAAATACAGAAATAACTTCTTTTTTGTGTCTCAACAGATAAATCCAAGTGTAACGAGAATAGTCGTCGATGAAAATAACATAATACAAAAAACCTGTATGAGACGGAGTGGGAGCAGGATCCCACACATCAGAATGGATCAAAGCTAGAGCTTTACATTCACGACTAGTAGAAATTTCAAATGGCATTTGATGAGCTTTATTAATTTTGCAAGAATGACAAACTACATGATGTTTATTAATGCCTAAGTGTGGATTAAACTCAGCGATACGAGTAATCATTTTCTGATTCGGGTGACCCAGTCGGTCATGCCAGATGGATTTCCTTTGCTCCCGGACCACTACCAAATGGCGGATGTTGAATCAAGATCAAGAACATAGGGAAGAATGGAGGCAGATATAGTGGAGCAGATAGCTGCAGCCATATTTTGATCATTAAGAACCCATTGCTTATAAGTGGGATTGGATATATCTTGATGCTCCGGTGGAGGAGATTAGAAATTTATCCGGAATGGGATTTTCTGGATCAAGATATGAGTCAAAATCGTTGGCTCTGCAGATTTTGAGGATTTGGGATCTCCACAACGGGTAGTTGTCAGGAGATAAGGGGGTTTGAACGATGTTCTTGAGATTATACAAGATGAATTTGAGAGAGGAGGAAAGAACCGGGGATGCCGAGGTGATGTCAGCATTGTGACTGTCGGCCGGAGGAGAGGTGGTTGAGGACGCCATAGGTTGCCGGAGTCGTCAAGCCTCATCTGATACCATGTAGAAACTCATAGAGTTTCCTCAGCACGCCTAAGGAAGAAGAAGAGTACATAGTAATGAAATAAACTTTTATTATCTTCTAATGTAATACAGAGACCTAGTATTTATAGGAATAAAGGCTATACATAAAGTGATATAAAAGGCAACACAGTGTATATGTTTATTTATTCTTTGAAATCTATTATGTCCATTCTTCCTTTTTTTTATAACCATTAATTATATATTATTTTGCTCCTTAATTATACTACAAATAATAGATTGTTTAGTAACCAAAAATATTTATCTTTTCTAATTAAACTTTAGAGTAAGAAATATGATTTAAATTTGTTCTATTTCATTTGTTATTGGTTTTTAACAATTGAGAATTCTCTACTTTTGTCCATTTTTTATGCTCATAGGATATATGAGAATTTTTTTATTAGGAAGTTAGAAATTGAAGGAGGATTGCACTAGTGAGATGTATGAGCTAGTTTGCTATTAAAATGACAGCACAAAATTTTTTGCCTCTTATTATGAGATTGATTTTTTTTCCTACTAATACATGGCATTTATAATATATTATAATAAATAATTATAAATTTCAGCTCTTTCCCAATGAGAAGACAAGTAAATTTTGGGCATATATTAGAAAGTAATAGAATTGATGTTATTAAGAATTTGACTCTTAATTAGACATAATAGAGAAAAAAGATTTTAAGGAACCACTGGATATTGAGTGTTATTTATTCTTTGTCTGGGAACTTGATAGCTTGCCATTAAATTTTTTTATTTTTTATTTTCATTATTTTTAAATAAAAATTTTCAATTCTAGAATGATACATTTAATTTTAATAAATTTTTAAAAGACCCATACCAATAGCTTGCCAACTTAATTGAGCCGATTCAAATTTGATTTATTGGCACTATTTTTTTTTTTTTGTAACATTAAAAAAATTTTAAGTTTGGATATATTTGTCATTATTCTTTGTATTGATTCCAACTAAAGTTATCTACTCTCATAAGGGATAAAATATTATGTGCGGTCACCGGACGACGTTCAGAGGCGAATTAGGATGCGACATATCATTTTTTGTTGTGTACCAGTGTTGCTTACCGGGTGGTGTGGCGCATCCTGATTCGCCTCTAGACCATCCGGTGCCCGCACATAATAATTTCTCTTCATAAGGTAGGAAATATATTTCAAATTGTGCATTGATTTTACCCAACATAAGAAAAACTATCTAGGAAAGTAGCACATAGTATCTTTTTTTCGGGGCAACTTGAGCGATTCGATTATGGCTCTTGCCGAATGAATGAGTTTCGTCAACCAATGAGCCACAGCTCAAGCCGCACTTAAACCTAGTATCATTTGGTTGTTTGGATGAATTCAAACACATAATAATAAAACGTTCACAACAACCTTTTTTTCACTTCAACTCTATATATTACATAGTGAATGAGTGAGATTATTAGGTGCGGAGTGCGGAAGGGGAGAATCGTCCGCACAAGTCTTATTCCGCGCTAGGTACCAGCACTCGGTACCGTTGGGTACCGCTAGGTATCCATATTTGTGCAAACGATGCACACTCCGCACCTAATAATTTTTCCAAAGTAAGAGATAATTATTAATAAGTAAACTCTCCTTTGCTTATACTATATGTTATCCCAAATGCGCATTCCTCCCTCTTTTATCTCTAAGAATATCCATTCTTCATTCATTTATATATAAACTTTATAGGAAAAATCAGAGAGTAAGGAGTAGGAGAAAGCACAAATTATGTATTATTTTCTTTGAAAGAAAGTAAGAGAGAACCTCTGCTTTTGCTTTGGGAATTTTTTTATTTAGGATTATAGAGTGATGAAAAGTGGGATTTAGGTTTATATATTTATTTTAATCAAGTCAGCTCATGAAATGACAATCCCCACATCATCAAGCTTGAACTCGAGCTTATTTAGGTTTCGTTTTGGGAATGCTTTTTTATTGCTTCTTAAAACATCAATCTAGTGCAAAAATGTTACTAGAAAGCTGCTTTAAGAAGCAATAAGAAGGTGGTCACAAATGAAGTCTTAATATAAATTATAAATTTATCTTGAGTTCGAGCTCACAGCTCGAAGAAATTGGCTCGTGAGTTCGTTGAAGAGTTGACTCACATACACTCTTACTCAGACCTCCAACACATATGTTATCAATATTGCTCATTTTATTCTAACAATTTCAAATTTTTATAAACAACAAATTATAATGATATGAGATAAACAACCACTTTACGACATTTTACATTTTTACAATAAGATAAAATCAATTTCTCTTTTTAAAATACAAAAAAAAAATCGCATGTTTAGAAGTTTGTTTTTATCTTTTTAAATAACACGTGTGATTTCTTAATTTAATGGATATTTCCAGGCAAGCAAGGCTTGTTCAAGCAAAATTTGGCCCCTGAAGGAGTTCAATGTGCAAGCCCAGGTCTCACCAGTGCTGAGTTGGTCAATTCGAGCTCAAACTAGTGCCAATTGGAATTAGTTTGAAGATAAATCTATTCTATATATCCTATTACATCTTGAAGAAGTAATGCCAGTTCAACTAAAACAAAATGCTCCAAAATTTGTGCTATCAGAAGGACATTTTTTTTAACTAGTCTAGATTAAGTGCCCATCAATGTTAAACTCGGCAAAAAATTGTCATAATATTAGGCTTCGTTTGAGGATTTATTATTTTGTGCGGATCATGGATGCCGTTCGGAGGCAAATCATAGCTCGTCATGTACCGGTGCTCGGTACCTTTGCATGTGTACCTTACTGTAATTTTTATTCTACTTCTGAGTTTAGCATTTTCCATGATCATTCATTAAAGATTTGTAAAAACTTCATGCTCTTATTAGGGTTTCTGTTTCGATCATTATCTTATTAATCCGCTCTTATATCTTCTCTTATCAAATAACTTCTAAAATAATATTCTATGAGAGTTCTACTTTATTTGGAATAACTTTTTTACTGTTTTCTAAGTACAAAAATTTATAGCTCAAAAAATTTTGTATTAAAAAATTACTTTAAAAATAGTAAAAAAAATTGTCCTAAACGAAGCCTTCATATTTTTTTTTATAACATTTTTTATGGAAATATTAAAATGAATAGTTTAGTACATAAAGAATGCATCAATGTATATGAGAATTCCATACGAGTTATATGCAACAATAAAATTATTGATTTGCAAATTTATTTTGCAGAAATGAATGGGTCAAAGGAGTCAGATGTTGTGTTGTAATAAAGTTGTACATGTATGAACTAAGAAATGAGATTCTTCGTCTTAGGGATGAATGAAAATTCTGCGTACAAATAGTCAATAGAGAAACACATAATTTTTTACTTGGAAAATCCTGAAAATGGAAAAAAATTACGGGTTCTAACATAGTTAAAATAATTCCACTAATATTTGAAGGAGTTACGAATATCTTCATTTTCCTAACTCAATCAAAGGGAATACAATATGTTGAAGATTTCTCTAAACTTCAGACAAACATAAATTTGGTAAAGAGATCTGATAACGTTCAACAAGCAGATGGAAGTCCAACAATGATTGGTCGTTTGAAAGAAATCTGGTGACGGTTGGTGGTCTGAAAGAAATTAGACGACAGTTGGTGGTGCTGGCTAGAGAATGCAAGTGAGCTCACTAGCCTTTCCATCTTTTTCTCCTCTCCATATGAAGAATGAGAACCTATTTATAGTTTTTTTGGAGTAGCATGGCTTGTAAATGCGGAGAAGATCAATAATGGCATATTCGGAGTATTCAATCAGACGGTTGATAGTGATTCCCTTGATTATGGAGCATTTATGTGTCTTAATGATGTCGGAATTAAGTGATATTGAGCTTGTTGGATTCATTTCTTTGACCCGCTCGATTCTATTATAAGAATGTCATAGCTGATGATCATTTGGTCCTTCAATTAATGCATTGAATCTTCTTCCAAGTATGCTTTAGATTTTTGATTTGGACCCACTTGGACTCAAATTAGATCTATTTTGATGTCGTTGGGCTCATCTCTTTGAGATATTCAATTTCACTATAAATTTGTTAAAATCAAAGTTTGGATTGTCCTAATTTTAATTTTTGAAGTTTTGAATTTGTATATACCTCAAGATTCGTGCCTAATCAATGAAATTTTTGATGATGTATCAATAATTATGTGCAAATATATTTAAATAATTTTATTCATTTTTTTTATGTATAGTTGCGTACAATCGTAAAAATTATGAAATAGATATTGTACATATTTGTGTATAGCTCTAGAATTTAAACTACTTTTATTTTTGTGTTATACATAATTATTTATTATTTACAACCTAAAAATTTTATTTGAAAATTATGCACAACTATGTGTAGTAATTCCAAGTTTTTTTTTTTTATTTAATATTATGCATAACTTTATATAACATTGGACAACAAATAACAAGCATTTTACATATTATTTGCAAAACTATATAAGCAATTTTTTTTTATTGTTTTTGTTGTATATTTACCAAATTATATAATTTTTAGCACAACATAGGTTTCATTTGGAATAAATTTTTTACTGTTTCTTAAAGCAGCTTTGTAGTACAAAAATTTAAATTCTTATACAAAAAATTTACCAAATTATATCATTTTTAGCACAACACAGGTTTCATTTGGGATGACTTTTTTACTGCTTCTTAAAGCAACTTTGTAGTACAAAAAATTAAATTCTTATATAAAAACCTGCTTTAAGAAATAGTAAAAAAATCGTTCCAAATGAAACATTAATCTATAAACGGTCGGCCGTGGGCAGAATATATTCACAACTGATTTTATAAATGCACTTTTCTAACTTAAAATACTATTAATATTTGTGGCTTGAAAATTATTACACCGATATTCTCTATAGAACTACTGAGATAGATTTTTTTTTTTTTAAAGAAACTTATTAGGTTAGCAATGATTCCAAGCCTTTGGACATTATTTTTAATTAGAAAATAAATATAAAAATCCATCTGTATACAGCAATAATGTGCGTCTAAGTTGACGTCTAGAAAGTAACATACAACATTACAAATAACTAACAAGACAAGAATATTTAAAAAGAAATACAAAAAATCTTTTCAACGTTATCTTTTTTTTTTTTTTTTTTTTAATTATTTTATTATTTGTTTAAACAAAAAATCTTTTCAACGTTATCTTTTTTTTTTTTAATCTAAAATATAAAACGGTAAGCATTAGAGTTATCAAAATGGGTTAATGAATTGGGTTCGGATTTAGTCCAGATCAGACCAATTCGAACTTGGCTCATTTAATAAATGGGCGAAAAAGTTATATCTGAGCCCGACCTGCTAGCAACCTAAACCCAACTTGATAACCCATTTTAATTAAAAAATATTTTTATTAACTTATTAATCATAAATTTTAAATTAATTGATAAAAAATAAGAAGATTAGACCAATAAATAAAATAATTTAAGAAAAAATGTTAAACATGTTATTTTTCGGATCAAAATCGGATTGGCGGGTTAAACGAACCTAACAAGTTTATAAACGGGTTGGAATGCATGACCCAAA
>NW_021319483.1:2295699-2308565 GCF_001605985.2 Dendrobium catenatum | reverse complement strand
TCGTGGAGTGGAAGGCCACACCTAGAAATATCTAAATTTAAATAAGATACTTTATTATAACCTTCACAACATAGTATATTTGAATTAAAAAAATTATTTTTCAATACTAAATTTAAAAATTGTAAAAAATTTATTATTCAAATAGATTATGTTGTTTTTTAATGAAAAATAAATAATGTATTTTACTCTATTTCTTTGAAATTAGTTTTACAACTTCAAAATTGTATGAATAATTTTTTAAAATTTCATTGTTTTTTTTTACGAACGTTCCTCTTTATTTTAAGAGTGAAAAAGATTTAATAAATCCAAAACATAATTATTTAATATAATTTATAAATTTTTACTTTTTTATATAGTTTTTTTTAAAATTATATTTTATTTAATATTATTTAAACATTCAATTTTAAATATAGTTTAAATTATTATTTAAATATACACATTTTATTGAAATCTCTCTTTTTCTTTCTTTCTCTTCCCATGGCCTCTCCATCACATATCTCTATTGCTCTCATTTCTATCTCTCATCATTTTTCTTCTCTCCTCCATCCTCTATCAATTCATTTCTCTTGCTATTTCAACTAAATACGTAAATAATTGATATATTTCAGACTCGTCAAATTATTCTGGTACATTTAACACTGTGTCAAATAGTTTGACAAGTTACTATTTCTAATTTTTTAATAATCATATTTCTTTGACTTAATTATATGTTAATACATACCTATTTAAAATTCCTCCCCTACTATATATAAGTGCCTAATCTTCATTCTCGGTTCGAAAGCCCTAGCCATGGGGCCTTTTTCAAATTTCGGCTCGGATCGCATCTCCGAGAAAAAACACTAGCTACCCCAGCCGGCGTTGCTCTCATGATCGCTGTGCTGCCCTTCACAAGCGAGAGCCTGAGTTCATTGCTTGTAAGAGGCCTATTTTTGATCAGACTCGCAGCATCATTCGCGGTTATGCACGAAAGTAGATCTACCCTAGACGGAGCTCCAACGGTGTCGGGGGACCACCGTTTTGAGATGGCGGGTAAGCGATTAGTTGATTCCCATTTTTTGGATGAATAAAGCGTATTTTGAAGACTTGATTGATGCTCTTTTAGTGCGTTCTTCCTTTCCTCCTCTTTCCAGATCTCAAAATTGCTTCCTTCCATGGTTGTCGTCGTTGTGTGGATGTTCAAAGCGAATTTATGGTTTAGCGGCTCTGTTTGAGTTTGCTTTAGTCGATAAATTCCCTCTCGAGAGCTGTCGCTTGAGGCTTATCACAAAATTTTTTTTAACCTCAAACTTAATGGTGAATTTTCTGTTAAGTTCTATCCCGAAGCAGTTTTAACAAACTCCTCAAATGACCTAGACTATTGATGTATTTTTGCCCACTGTTCTTACTTTTTAATAATTGTTACATAAAGATTAGTGGACAACTATTCTTTGATGTTGAAATCGAATCATCCATTATTCTCATTTGAATTCTTTCCAACCCGCTTCCTCATCTCTTTTCCCCGAGGATTTGCATGGTTTAGGATCTATGTTTATCGGCCTCTTAAGTTTTGATCATGCTACGTCAGCTGGCTCTAGAATTTCCGGTAGCTCGTGTCCTGGTTGAGCTGGATGTTACTAATCATATCCTGAAAGGGTGTGGTAGGTCTAAACTTTAGGGTATATATTACAACGATTAGTTATTGGAGGATTTCCCGCCTCTTTGCCTCCCATTGTAAAGTCTTTGGGGCATTTCCAAACCTGGAATGTAAATATATCATCCCTTAATTAGCTTTAAACTCATATTGCATTTGAACTAAGGCCGTTAATTCTGTTTTGGATAATGTTAATACTTCGTTGAACTTATGATTGGCCTTAACCATGTCGCTCGTGTACATGAGCTGTTAGATTAGTGATGGACGCTCCAACAGCTGTGTCTATTTTGGTTCCTCCATCTGGAGGTTTCGGAGCGAGATTCCTCTGCCTGCGGTCTTGCTCCCAGATTAATACTAAAAGCTTGTGTGTATTAGAGGGTGTTAGTGCGCTTATTGATGCTCTTTCTCCTATTTGCTGTAGAAGTCTCTTTTGATGCCCCAGATATCAAATAGTGAAAGATCCGTCTTGACATTCTGATCGAACTCCATCTTCCAGTTGCCTTTGCTCGGACTGAAAATTTTAAACCAATATCAATGAGCTTACAAAAGCCCAGAGGGTCACCAAAGCCTACAACTGAAATCAAAGCACAGGCGATGCTATCAATATGCATTGGTCAGTCAATCAAATCCATATCAGTTCACTGTGGTCAATGACTATACAATACGAAATCCAATAGTCAATGAAATCAAGTCGCACAGTGGAAATCAAATCAGTCAGATCAATGCAGTACGAAAATTCAAATAGTCAATAATCAATACATCCGGTAAAAACATCGATAAATCAGATTACTCCCCAGCAATCAAATACAGTAAGTGCTTCCAGTCAAGTATCTATCCATCGTAGCAGTGTCTATCAACATATTATCCAGTTAATCAATCGTGCGTTCTTAGTCAATCGTATGGTATCTATATCATTCTTTGCAAAACAGTCAATCAATTAGTCAATTTACGATTTACTCGAAATCAATATACAATATTCAATGGACACTACGGCAGCCGAAACGGTCAATATGACGACGTACAATGCTACAATAGGGAAATCATCTCAATCAATAGAGCACTTCCCAGTCAATGATTCTATCAGCAGGGAAAAACCATAGAGACAAATCTAATCAACTCAATAAGCCAATTAAAAACAAAATCCATACAAATGAAATCAATCAAGTCCAATTGAAATCAATACCAATCAGACTCCATAAAGAAATCTATTCTACGATATAATCAAATCCATCGCAACATCACATTCAATCAATCATCGATATCAGTACGACGAATCAATGTATCAATAGCTGTCAGGATCTGTTCGTATCATAGTATCCATATTCAATATTCATAATCTAATCAATTCGATGTCGGTATCTATCAATCGGTACAATTCTATATTCAATATCCGGTGTCAATATCTATGAATCAATATGCATAATTCATATCATATCGGTGCCGGATATCTATGAATCAACAAATCCATATCCATAATCCATAAATCAAGATCGATAAAATCAATCGGAAAAGCAATTACGATAAATCATTGTAGCAAGTAAATCAATGCAAAATGCAATTAGTATCAATGATCAATGAATCAATCAATAAAATCAATAAATCCGTTCAATAATTAAAAGCATCAAAAATCCATCCAAGATCAATAATCAATCGGAAATCATAAATCAATAACATATCAGGAAATTCAACGATTGCAATATTCGTATACATGCAATATTCCATACAATGTCTTACTCGACAAGCACACAACACTAGCTATGATCAATAGTGACTGTTAGAAATCCATAGTGCTGTTGTAGAATCCATATTGCTTTGTAGATAAATCCATACGTTGGTTTCAATCAATAAGAGTCGTCACCTTTTTGCCCGTTGGCACCGCCCGTGGCCGCCCGTCGCAAAAAACTCCTTTAATGACTCCCATCAATAGTGCTGTTGGTAGAAATCCATCATGATCGATGTTTAAAGAAAAACCCGTCGGCCCACCTACCTGTACAGGGTCAAGAATCTACTTCCAACCAACGTTCAATCAGGTTCCCCACTTTGTCTTTCAGTAACAATCCATTCAAACTACGTCAATGCAATAATCAATGCAATAAGCAATAATTAAAAATCTAGAACAATCATACAATAGACATTACGATAATCAATGCATCTATCAAACGAGAAAATCAGAAATCATACGAAATTGAAAAATTGGGCAGAGTAACGGCAGTCTGTCAAATTTACACAAAAATCCTGCAAAAATCACTAAATTCCAAATTACAACAGAATGTTCACGACATCAATATAAGATTATTGTTCTACAAAATCCATATCAAATAACATCCTGATATTTTTCTATTCAATTAAAATCGCGTAGAATCAATTCCAACCCGTAAAATCGTCGTAGGTAATACTCAAATCGTGTACAATAGTCATATCTATAACATACCAAAAGTTGTGCGATGAAAGTTGTGTCAAATCCAAATCAGGTCAAAAGTTCGACTACGAAAACACAAAACAATGCACAACTCGGTCAAAACACAAGATCTCTGAAAACATAAATAGGATTCGGAGTCCTTACCACGAGATCTACACTTTCTCCAACAGCAGCGTCGGACGAAAAGCGCTCCGCAGCCTCCGAAATCGGACTTCTTCCTTTGCTTTTCCTCTCTTTCTCTCTCTTCAAATATCTGATATTTTAAAAAATGATTTTCTCTCTCCTCAAAACGAACTGATTTCCTTAAATCATAAAGCTGATCGGCCCGGCCGATCATCAAATCGTCCCGGGACGATCAGACCAAAAACGATCGTCCCGATCGTCCTGGACGGTTCCCAGAACTATTCTCAGGACGATATATTGAACAGTACAGATCGGCCTGGACGATCTCACTATCGTCCCGGACGATCCTGGGAGGAAAATCCAAGTCAGAGAGGAACAGTAAGGGAACGAGGTCTCACAATCTCCTAGTGGTTGTGGTTCTTGTAATATTTTGGTAGATATTGTTGAAGGCCATTGTGATATTAATCTGGTCATGGGTCATGGTTCCACTGTTTTGGGTGGGTCAACAGTTGTTTCTCTTGTTACTTAGTCAGCTATACCTGTTGGGGTTCTTACGTCTGCTCAATGTATTGATGTGTCAGTGTCTCTAATTTCCAATGTTGCTTTACAAGTTCATTTAGGCAAGTCTAGAGATTACTATGTGGACCACTCGAATTGGTTGAATGTTTCCCCTATTAGTTTGGATGGGAATCAGGAGATTTTTGCTGACTCTTCTGGGGGTGTTTAGGAACTGTATAAGGTGCAATTGGATCATCTCATGAAAAATGATTTCACCTTGGTTGTGTGAAATCGTCGTCATAGGAAATCCCAATAAGCTTTGTGGAGTTTCCTCAGTTTGGATGCTGTGGTTAATTGGTTGTCTGGCTCTTTGGATTTGGATTGCACATGTTTTTTGTTAGATTGTTTGGTGTGGCCAAGATTTTTAATATGGGCAATGATGAGGCCGTGCTATCTGATCGTATGGCTTGTTGGCATCCTTTACTAGCGGCTTCTTGCGGTCTTCAGGCCCTTGTCTATTGTTTGAGTGGTCGTAGTGTTTAGCCACTATCTGAGACCGCTTCGGTGATTCCCCTTTTCTTTCCTGGTCGATTGCTCATCTGTGTATTTTTTCTTTAGCTGTTGTTTGCTCATGTTTCTTTGGATGGCAGCATTTTTTTTTTTATGGAATAAAATTTTTTGTTAAAATTAAAAAAAATATATTTATTTTAAAAAAAGTGCCCGATCTTTTTTTTGTGGACCAGATTATGCGACGCACATAGCACCTTCTGATACGGGAAACCTTACGTAGCCGCTACAGGGACAGCTACATCAAAGGAAGCCGACACCCTGCCGCAAAGTCTCGGTTTGCACTTGGCCCGTTGGCCGTCACATTCGATGCTTCTCTCTCCAGACTTCTATCTTTCTCTCTCTAGATCGAACGACTAAAAGAAGAAGAATTTTGGCGAGGAAGAAGGTGCCTCTGAACGGTCAAGATGATGCCGACTCGCCATGCACCAGATTTAACAGCTAGGTACCACCGCCTACCGTCTACCATTCCACGCTTTCTCTCTCAGCGGCCTTTCTGCACCTTAAGAGAGAGAGAGAGAGAGAGAGGGAGAAGGGGAGAGAGAGGAGGGAGGGTGGTGCTCAATTCTCCATTCTCACTTTCTTTCCTCCTTCAAAGACGACTCCTTTGTCCCCGACCCCTCAGTTGCTGTGGCAATCGAGGTGAGATAAGATCTTATCTCGAATTTTTGCTATGTTTCATTGAATCAGGTTTGATTACTCTATCCTTCCCCATTCGATTCAGCTATAATCGATGAGAACAAAGAAGATGAAATTCAAAGTCACGCGCATTCATTTATCGTAATCATTCAGCTTGAAGTGCATTTGAAATAGTAGAGCAAACAAACGACGCCCTTTTGAATTGCGCTTTTTTTTCCTTTTGGAAATAGATAGATAGAGAGAGAGAGAGAGAGAGAGAGAGAGAGGGGCTGAGAAACGTTCTGTATTTGATTCTGCTTTCTGGTATTCTGCTAGCTAGGTCGTTTGTTATTATTCTGATAGGAATATTTAAACATTGTTCCCCAAAAGGGGAGATTTTTTAGTATACCTGCGGTGAGTTGGTTAGAACTAGAATCTGCTTTAGTTTGAATGATTCAGTATACTATTTTTTTTAAATGATTCAGTATACTATGTTTGATCTATTCTATCACTTTTCCTTTTCTAAATGAGTATGGATACAGTTCTGACTTACGTTTGTCTCTGCTTGCAGTATACAGCTTCAAAATTTGGGAAAATTGTTTCAGGTCATTTTCAGAAGCCAAAGTTTAAATGGGATGGAAAAATATTTGCAAAAGGCGCTTGAGAGTATTCTCAGTTACATTGATGATATACCTGGACTATAAGGTCTTTCTCTTCATCCCCTAACTTCTTTGATGTATTTTCAATTTTATTTTATTTGCTATTGCTACTTGCTTGCTAACTAGATAACCGTTTCTGTGCTTTGGTTTGCAGGCAGTGCAAAAGAAGGCAAAATGGGTTAGCAAAGGGAAAGAGGATGCTCTATGGGCGAGAACCCATGAGCGGAATGCTAGACGGGTTCTCAATTTGATAATAGAGCTGGAAGGTCTGTGGGTAAAGTTGGGTCAGTACTTGTCTACTAGAGCGGATGTTCTTCCAGAGGCCTATATAGGTCTCCTCAAGCAGCTTCAGGACTCTCTTCCTCCTCGCCCTTTGGAAGAGGTGTAACTTATATTTGTCTTTTTAACTGTAAAAATGCTTGCTTTGAAGCCAACTTGATACTTGATGTAGGAAGATCTTAGTTATGGCACACCTAAGGAATAGTTTATCATTTGTTAGCTGAGGTGTAGGCTTTCTAGAATCTTCTATTATGATTATATAAACAAAGGGCTGTAGCGGGGGGAGTGGCGGGAGCGGGAGTGCGATTCCGACGGAAGCGGGAGAGGGTTTGGGGTCGCAATCGAGTAGATGGTTGTCGGAAGAATCCGACCTTCTTGAAGGGATTTCCCAATCCATGGAACAAAGACACTCAACAAGCTTAAAAGCTTCAAAGATAATAATATTTCATCAATGATCCTCCACTCTTACAATAGCTTGTATATGTAATCATAATAGAAGATTCTAGAAAGCCTACACCTAAGCTAACAAATGATAAACTATTCCTTAGGTGTGCTATAACTAAGATGTTCCTACATCAATACTATTTTCTTACTCCTTGCCGTTATCATTATGCTAATGTGTATATCAGGATTATAATTGAACTCCTCCCAAATAATAAAAAAAAAGATTTTTTTTGTTCTCATTCTTCTCAGATAAAGATTATAGTTAGGCGATTTATGATTCTAGGTCTGCACGTCCCTATATCATGTCATTAATTTTCAATATTAATCACATTAGTTGTGTACCTAGTTGCTTCAATGTTCTTCAGTTATTGTTATGGTTAATGGTTGCTTTGCTAGTGATGGAACTGATGGTAAAGATGATTCTAATATTAAATACTCAATTGGTTACTTTATTTTTAACTCTTATTTTCTACTACATAGGTATTAGACATTGCAGTTGCTAAGTGGTCATGGCATAATTTAGGATATGAGAACTTCATATACATGTAGTATCAATTTTTTTCAGTGTTAAAGTGGCTATTACTGTTTTATTAGGTTCGCCAAACAATAGAAGAAGAATTGGGAAAATCTGTGGATGAGCTTTTTTCAAGTTTTGATGGAAATCCACTTGCGACAGCTTCGGTAAGTTTTCATATATGATCTCAAAAGCCTATAATGACTGGGCTAATGATTAAATCTCTTTCTTATTGTGATGTAGGTCAATAAATACTTAGATTGTGCTTTAAAACATTGTGTTGCAGATAGCCCAAGTTCACCGTGCAACACTGAAAGACGGGCAAGAGGTTGTTGTGAAAGTGCAGCATATTGGAATCAAGGAAGTTATTCTAGAGGTCCTCTACATGAAATACCATGATAAATGATTTTATAATATTTGATAGCATTATTTATTACATCTCTCTCTCTCTCTCTCTCTCTCTCTCTCTCTCTCTCTCTTCAGGACCTAAAAAATGCAAAAGCAATAGTGGAGTGGATAGCATGGGCAGAGCCACAATATGATTTTAGCTCAATGATAGATGAATGGTGCAGGGAGGCACCTAAAGAACTTGATTTCAATCATGAAGCTGGTAGGTAGAATCCCCTCTAAAATTTAATGGTTGAGATTTGTTATGTTAGATAGTACCATGGCTTAAGTTAAATTAGAAATTACTCCATAATGGTTTCTATTGAGCTTCTTATTGCAAAGCTTATGCAATTGACTGCCATTTTTCTTACTGTAGAGAATACAAGAAAGGTTTCCAGAAACTTGGGGTGCAAAAAAGACGATGATGGTACAAGTCATACGAATTCTGTTAATGTCTTGATCCCAGAAGTTATCCAGGTGAATCCTTATCTTGCAATTGTTGACTGAACAATCTAGATTTATAGAAAGATCCACCCAAGCATGATATATTTTGTTTTGATCTTATTTTTCTTCTTTTTATGATCACTGATGGCAGTCATCAGAAAAGGTTCTAGTTTTGGAATACATGGATGGCATTCGCTTAAATGATTTAGAATCATTTGAAGCATATGGCATCGACAAGCAAAAGTTTGTTGAAGAAATCACACGTGCATATGCTCATCAAATATATGTTGATGGATTTTTCAATGGTGATCCTCATCCAGGTATGATGCGGTGTTTTCTTAAAATACTTTGATTCCTTCTACGTTCATCACCCATATAAAGATGGTTATGGTTGAATTTACATGTTCAGCTATGATAAGCGCTTGTCTACATTGTAATTTCTGTTATTTACAATGTAGGAAATTTTCTTGTGAGTAAAGAACCACCAAATAGCCCAATTTTACTCGATTTTGGTCTCACAAAGTCACTCTCAAGCTCAATGA
This sequence comes from Dendrobium catenatum, assembly GCF_001605985.2. Taxonomy (NCBI): domain Eukaryota; kingdom Viridiplantae; phylum Streptophyta; class Magnoliopsida; order Asparagales; family Orchidaceae; genus Dendrobium; species Dendrobium catenatum. The sequence continues at coordinate 2,299,441 of NW_021319483.1, read as the reverse complement.
AACAAGCACTAGCAAAAATGTTTTTGGCATGTGCAGAGGTACGTATTGCCACTTTTCATTATCAGAAAATAGGTGATGCCAACAAAGTTATGATTCTATAGACAATGAAGGAAGCTAATCGACATGAATATGACTTTTCATTTATTAAGAGTTTCTCAGAAGTTGATAACTGGCACAATTAAGGGTGTACACTTGGGTTTGTTGGCCATATAAGGATCAAGCTGATTTTATGCATGTTACAAATGAATGACCTAATGAATACGGTGTACTCGTGAACATGATCTTTATTTTACCTGAAGTAAATTCCCTGAGAAATGTACTTGAGCAATTTGATCATACAATTAGCATGTAGTATCAAAGTCAAGTTGACCCATATGACAAATGGCATGATTTTACCATTCAACAAAAGCATCATGTCTAAGTCAGCATAGCCTTTTATAACCGAAATATTACCTCAAATTATCTATATAACCCAAATATTCTAGTGTATTTACTAGGTCACATCCAGCTGGCTTTGAGGTTTTTCTTTGGCTTGAGACATGGCATGGGATTCGTTACTACATTTGAATCAAGTTTGTGTTTGAAACTTTTTGGGTCACATTTGAAGCTTACTTATTTACAAGATTTATTGATAGATAAATAATTTACTCTATTTAGTGAGGTGAATTAACTTGTTAAATAATTTGACTTGTTTTCCCAAATTTGATCTACCGTTGGCCTCCAAGCAAGAAAATTTGTCAAAAGAATTAATTGGATTATGTTATGTTAGGAAGTTGGTTGGTAGGATTGGATGATTCACGTGATTGTAGGTTTGTAGGAAGAGCAAGCAAAGAACAAGCACATTGGATAGGATTATTTCATATGATTTGATGCAAAAGAGAGATGAAAAGTAAAGTTTTAATTCAATTGGAGTGCATTAAGGTTGAAGATCAAAAAGTGTTTTTATTATAAGATGATATTTAACAAAGGTGGATGAGATATGTCGATAAGCTTTTGAATGAAGATTGTGAGAATATGATTGATTTTAGTGAACTTAGCACTCTAAATGAAAATATATATTTTTGTTTTTATCACCGTATTAGTAAAATTGAAATTAGAGAGGCCTTAAAAAAAATAAAGTGTGGAAAAGCGGTTGAACCTGATGATATTACAATAGATGTGTGAAAATGCTTAGGAGAATGAATTTCTTGGCTTACAAAACTTTTCAATATAATTTTGAAGATTCAAAAGATGCTAGATGAGTGTAGGAGAAATTTGTTGATTCATATTTTTAAGAATAATGGTAATGCACAAGAGTGTGTGAATTATAGAGAAATTAAGTTAATGTGTCATACTTTAACTATGGGAGAGAGTTATTGAGCATATGTTACAATGTGATACTAAAAATTTTCAAAATCAATTTGCATTAATGCTGGGCAGGTCTATAATGGCAGTCATACATTTATTGAGAGGTTTGATGGAGAATTATATATAGAATAAAGAGGATCTACATATGATATTTTTTGACTTAGAGAAAACATATGATAAAGTTTCAAGAGAAGTGCACTGGAGAGTCCTAGAGAAGAAAGGAGTTGATAATGTCTATATTCATGTGATTAAAAATATGTATATAAGGGCTGCTACTTGTATTCAAAGTTTCAAACACAAGGTGGTTTGATTAAGTATTTTCCTATTTCAATTGGATTACATCAATGATCAGCTTTAAGCCAGCCCATAACTTTTTTTCTTTAGTCATGAATGAGTAAAAGCTCAAAAATATTCCCTTGACTATCAATAAATGTCTAATATAATCCCAGAGTTTTGTATTATCCTATTTTAATCTATCGGCTATTAGAAATTGTGCCAATTTGATCCCTGGTCGTTTAAATTAACGGAGATAGTTAGAGAGGTTTGTTTCTTTACGGGCATTTAAGTAAAATACCTGCCGCTATGCACCCTGCATGTGTTCCTGCTAGACGCCCTGGAGACCTTTCTGCATAGGAGACGCGCACGACCCAAGTTAAATCGAGTGAGGCAGCTGACGCGAGCGAGCGGGCCGAGCGAGACACACTGCGACATGCTTCGACGCGAGTGAGACAGGCAACAACGAGCAATGTGCGGCATCTATGAGACGCATCTAGGTTTGTTGTTTCTCTTGGTCTCAATTTTCCGCTATTTAATTCAATAATGGAATGGTGGCTTGTACAAAAGAGCAAAAAAATTATAGGGGAAGAAGATGTATTTTAGTGAATTTTTTTCCTTCTTATGTGATTACAGAGTATTTTTATAAAATTTAATATAATATAATTTATAGTAAGTGTATGAAACTCAAATAATTTGTTTTTATCCTGTATTTTCAAATCAATATTTCTCATAAAAAGCCTATTACGTGAAATCAGAATTGGATTTTATAATACTTACTATTTTTCATTTATTATAGCTTAAAAAGCTGTAATAAATGGCTCAAGTAAGCAATTTTACATTTGCTTTTTTACATTTATTACAGTTAATTAAGCAATTTTATCTCAACTTTCACTTATAATACCTAAAATACCTCTCCTATTTAACTTTTGAAGTTAACATTAACTCCTCCTTTAGGCTCTTGTACCAAATTGGCTCAATTTTTAATAGTCGATGGACTAAAATGGGGTAATACGAAACTCTGAGACTAAATTTGACATTTATTGATAGTCGGGGGACTATTTTGAACTTTTACTCGTTATGAATATTCTTACTAGACATTTACAAGAAAATGTTTACTGGTGTATGCCTTTTGCTGAGAAAGGTAGAGGTATTATGGTTGTTATTGTTGTAGTATTTGATGCAAAAGATGAGTATTTGGGTTGAGTGTTTCATTTTAATGGTTTTTGTACTTTTATTGCTTTTATTGATGGGTTTCACTTCTTAATGTCAACAATTTATAATAAGTGTTATCAAATCTTGATGCAAAGTGGGGTTGAAGAAATGATGATTATGTACTTTTGGCATTAGTTTTTTTAGAATGGTAGTGTACGTTGTAGAGAAAAAGAGTGTTAAAGAGAAGAGAACATGGAGATTGAGAAGATCAGATGAATGAACGCCTTAAGAATGGAGAAAAAAGAGCTTTATGGCTAGGAGAAAAAGGGGGGTTGATTGGGAGAAAGAATGCCTGAGTAGGCTATTTCTTTATTTCATAATCAACTATTTTTCATTACAAACTATGCTTAATATTTATTGTGGTCGTAAATTTACGAACATTCAAATCATACTAACATTAAAATACTAAATACGTGTGTTAAATAGAAAATAAGGACGATGGCATAAATGTGACAATAATAATGACATAATTTTGTGTCATTCTAGATTATGACTACAATACAAGAACAACAACATCAAGCCTTTGTCCCACTGCGTGGGGTTGGCTACATGAATCCTTTTTCGCCATTGTGTCCGGTTAAAAGTTAAATTCTTATTTAAATCTAATAAAGAAAGACTATTTCTAATATTTTCTAACCAAGTCTTTTTAGGTCTACCTCTACCTTTCTTAACATAAGCCAAATCTAATACCTCAATTGTCCTAATCGGGTCATCGGAAGGCCTCCGTTTAATGTGACCAAACCATCTAAGGCGACTCTCTCTAATCTTATCTTCCACTAGAGCTACTCCAACCTTTTCACGTATATGCTTATTTCGTATCCTATCTCTAAGGGTAAAGCCACTCATCGACCTAAGCATCCTCATCTCTACAACACTTAACTTAGTATTATTCTTCTCTTTTAATGAC
>NW_021319483.1:2228290-2295599 GCF_001605985.2 Dendrobium catenatum | reverse complement strand
CCGAACATTTGGCACCAAATAAGCATCGTGCAAGGTCTCACCACCATTCTTATAGAATTTTCCCTTAAGTTTGAGGGGAACTTTTATATTGCACAATAAGCCCGATGCACTTATCAACCATCCAACTTGAATTCTGCTGATAATATCCCCATCAATTTCACCATCACTTTGAACAATAGATCCAAGATATCTAAAACGTATACTCTTATCGATGACTTGATCGCCCAAAGTAACAATCCCCTCACTAGGTCTATTGCTACCAAAATTAACTCTATATATTCAGTTTTAGATCTACTCAACGCAAAAAACCTTTAGACTCTAAAGTTGACCTCCATAATTCAAGTTTATCCTTCAATTCCCCTCTCTAGTCTTATCAACAAGAGAATATCATCAGAAAAATCATACACCAAGGTACATCCTCTTGCAAATGTCTAGTGAGAACATCCATGACTAAGAAAAATGATATGGACTTAGGTGATACTTGATGTAATCCCAATAAAGATACAAAATATCAAGTCAAATAAGATTAAACTGATAAGCAATGATAATTATGAGCTTTGGCGGAAGTGGATTTATTACGTTGTACACAACAATTACTAGCAGATTAATGGATGTGATCACCGAGCCTAACAGAGTTAGCTCTAAAAGAAGATTGACGTGGAAAGTAAAGCTTTAGGTTTATATGAGAATCCTTATTAATCATTTGAATACCTTACTGGGGAATACTAATAGTGATTTGGTGAACAAATATTTCATGAAATTTTAAAAACGACTTAAGAATTCTAACTAAGACTAAGAATATTTTTGGTATTAATGTTTAAGAAGAAGGAGAAGTGTGAGATTGGCAATAATTTACAAAAGATCGAACTAATGAAACATAACACAGCTGTAATAGGAAAGAGTAATAGAATGTCTTCCAGCTTTTTGCCTTTGTTGCTAGAAAACCATATGAAGGTGATATGCATGTTAAGACTAAAAGGGAATAAGTATTAGCAGCAAAATGAAAGGTTTTCATAACGTTTTTATTTTATTTTGAGAGAAAAGCGACAAAATGGTTCCTTAACTCTTTGGGAGGGGACAAAATTGTCCCACTACTTTTGAAGGTTCATTTGATCCCTCAACTTTAACAATAGACGCATTTCCGGGTCCTCCATTATAAAAAATAATGGCAAATTCGGATAGCTGAAGGATGTTCGCGAGAAGTAATGATTCGAATACACAAATATAATAATAATAATATAATAATAATCAGTAATATGTCGAAACGAACTCAATCATTCTTCGAACCCTCTACGAGGATGAGCTCAAAATCCAGCAACCAAATCCTCTTCGAAAGAGACGAACGCAATTACCGCTCTACCTTCACGTGAGCTGACTGGCACATTAATAACCACCACAACAAAACCACCACTATTACTACAACCTTAACCACAACATCCAACAAATAACCACCCTACCACCACACATACCAAAAACACACCAACACACAAATAAACCACAAACCCAAAAACACAAGTACCTCAATTAAACTAACAACATTTAACTCTCTTATAAACTACAATCCAACAACACCAACCAACACTAACATTTTTAAAAAAAAAAAATTCCACACACTAAACCAACAAACACATACAGACACCCAAAATTAAAAAATGCCCAGTAATTTCCTCAACAATACTAGAATGATTTGCAAGAAAACAAAAATTAAGATCAATAATTGAAATCAAAAGCGTTACCTATGGGACATGCAGATTAAAGGGTTTATCAAGGTGTGCAGGCCGAATCTACGTTGCGCCGAAGAATTGAGTCATTGTGGTTTTTTGATTGTTTATGTAATTTTTATTTATGATGTCGTATTGTATTTGTTTTATTTGTTCTCTTTCTCAATTGTAGCCGGCTTTTATTAAGGGATGTACGTATATAAGCCTGAAGGGCAATTGTCTTTTTTCTATTTTGAGTCTTATGGTACGAGGCTAATTTATTAGCCCCTATGTTTTCTCTTTGCAAGTTAATGATGATTAATAAAACTTGTTTAGTCTTGTTGAACTTCTCATGAGAGCTTGAAGAGTTTAGAGTGAAATCCGAGTCTTGAGAAGGAAGCTTGCACACATACCCACCAACCTAGACGAGTCGGGTTTCGTGTTCTATTTCTATCTCTTTCTCTCTTCCTCCTAGCATCACTGGACACACCACCTCTCTTTCCACCTACCGCGCCCCTCTATCCCACCATTCAAACCATCGGCCTAAGCCCTAGCCATCTTGGTTACTTCCTATTTTGGATTGCCATATATTGTTGGCCTTTAATTCACATTTTTCCAAAAATTTAAAATTCAATTCTTTCCTGACTTATAAAATCTATTTTTAGAAAAGTTTTTTAATCCTCCTCATCAGAATTTAAATTAATTTGGGATGAATTAATTAGTTTTCGTTCTTTGGTGCATCTAATCTAATCCCCAAATAAGGAAGCATTAAGCCTCCTTAATTTTCCCCATCTCCCTTATCCGCCGGCACTAGCCTGCCTAACCGCGGCCTAGCCTTCCTAACTAAACGGCCCACTTCCCACTTTCTCATGCTTTTGAGTCTTCCTATTAGTTATATCATTAAATTGGATCAATTTGGAATTCAAATTAATTAAATTTGAAATTCAAATTCTTCTCTCCTAATTCTACTATTCTATTTAAGAAAAGTTTCCAATATAACCATTTCAAATCAAATTCTATTGAAATTGACTGGATCTCTTGCTTAATTTACAACTCCCCTTGATTAGTGCCTCCATATTTAATTCCCTAAGCCCTCCCTCTCTCACACATGCGCCAGCTGCCCTTAACTAGAACACCCCCCACTCCTTTCTCTCTCCTCCCTCTCTCTCTCTCATTAATTCCCCTCCCTGATTTTTAGGAATTAAATTTTCCTTCCCATTTTCATCTCTTTAATTTCAAAATCTGAACTTTATTTCAAAATTTTTTGAAGTGAAATCTCCCCATCAACCCTACTCCTAACCCCCTAGTGGATCTCCTTCTTTCGGCCGACCCCTCCTCCAACTTAGCTCTTACTTCTTGTGAGAATCCCTCTTCTCTCAAAACACCTAAGACCTTGAAACGCCATCGTAACTACCATGTACACAGCCATCATGGCCATCTCGACATCCCCGACTACAAACTTGCCTCGGATGAAGCATGGCTTCATGCAACATTCTCCATTCAACCTTCTTCGGAACATCAACCTGAAGAATCGACCATACGTTGAAATACATAGAGCGCATTTTCTTGGACACCTTGGTGGAAGCTATTGAAGAACAACTTCGAAGATCGTCAAGTGGGAGGATTGTCGTCGATCCTGACGGAGGTTTTCTACTTTTTCCTTTTCTCGTATTTCTTAAGTCTAACCCTCTCTTGTGATTTGATTGTAGTCATGAAGGCTGTAATTCACCTGATTCTGCTAAAGGCTTGTAAACGTAGGAATTTGAATGAAGCTTCTTTGTTTTCTAATTCTTATTGTTAAACTAAGATATTTTCGTTGAACAGCTAATACGTTTGCATTATGTTATTCTCCTAAAATATGTTTGATGAATGCAATCTCTTGATGTGCAACTTGCCTAAACGACGTGACGCGCTCTTACGTTTGATTCTTCGTTTTATTTGCTAAATAGAGTCTATTTTGTTATTAATCTAATAAATTAGAGTTTGTGCAAGCTCTTACTTAAATTTATTGCAAGTATCATAGTTTACATCAATCCTAGTATCAGAGCATGGTTAATGCTCTTTTTGCATATGTTAGTATCACTTGGTAAAATTTTCTTTTCAAACATTTTATCCATTCACCATTGCATTTGTGTCATTTAGAATTTGTTAGGTTTGTTGTCCTTACTTTTCTCAAGTCATTTTTTTACAAGGTAATAAGTATGTTTCTAATCATATAACTTGCTATCCTTTTACATCTCTTAGTCCACTTTAGGTGTCTCGTAGTAAATCCACTGGATCCGGGAACAGACTAGGAAGGTACTTTAGAACTTGTTGGTAGGCCAAATGAACAATATTAAGCCCACATAACTCAAAGAAAATCAACGCCAACTCTAAGCTGAACTTCGTAGAAATACCACTGAGCGATTTGACACACTGAGCGAGCTAGAGAGCCCCTCCTATCCTACAACCCCATCTAGAACCCACCTTCTATGTATGGGGATGAACACTTACCCGGATAAGAGGCAATATCGTGAACATATCATCGAGCCTCCTTACCATGGACATGACCCACGTCATGATCCGATATACACTCATTGGAAAAAATATTAAAGTTGACGCTCTACTTGATGGGCACACTCCGATCCCTAGCTCTTCCTAGACTAGGTCAAAGGTATGACAGTTTCCCCTTTAGTGGTATAACATCTCCGAGTTTAGGTAAAGGTCAGTTTTGTGGAGATGAAGCTCACGGGTAGGGGAGTCAGTTTTTGGGCCAACTGAGAGCCTTTAGGGAAGCTAGGAATCGATTACCCCATTACTGATTGGTCGTCCATTGAAATGGGAACTCAGCAGAAGTATTTGCCTCGTCGGTACTTTCACCCACTATTGGATAGGTGGACATAGGCTGACTCCAAAGGCAACAAACCATGTTGCAGTACATCGAATGACTTCCTGATTCGCCTGCAAAGGGGAGAACTCGTACACCCCCGCGCATATATTGTATATGTTTCAACCGGGTTGCCCGAGATGAATCTTCGTAATGAGCTGTTTGCCCGGAACATCACTAAATGAGGAATGCATACACCTAGTGCTTGATTTAGAGGAGCCCGTTCACAGCAAGTCGGGCCCATTCACATGACTCTAGGCCCTCCTACAGGCCATACTGGTTCAGTTTCCGCGCCACACACTTCTGCTAGCCGACGCCATTTCTGGGAGCAACCGCCCGACCACCCACGGGTCCTTCCCTCTGCACCTCGAATCTTAATTTTGGAATAAACTCCGCCCCGGATACCCCTCGGTCTAGTCCCGGGAGAGCATTCTCATCTTTGCAACACTTAACTTAATATTATGCTTATCTTTTAATGACCAATATTCTACACAATAAAGTACTGCAGGTCTAACCACTATATTATAGAATTTCCCCTTAAATTTGAAGTAGACTTTTCTATCACACAACAAACACAATGCATTAATCCATTTCAACTATCCAACTTGAATTCTATTAATAATATATCCATCTATTTCACTATCATTCTGAATAATATACTCAATATATAAAAAATGTTTACTACATCACCTAAAGTGACAATCCTCTCACTAGATCTATTATTACTAAAAGAACTAATATATAATAAATAGTTAATATAATTATTTTAAAGTTTAGAAATTGAAATGACTAACTAATTATATAATTAACAATGTAAATAATAATTAAATAATTAATTAGATAATTAATATTCAAATAATAATTAGATAAATATTCAAATATTAATATTTATAATAGTATTTAAATAATTAAGCTAGTTAATATCCCTAAAATTAGATAATTAAGCTAGTTAATTTAGATAATTAATATATTACTAAAAAATTTAAAGTTATAACAAAAAATATTACTAATTTTTCTTATTAAAGAAACGATTAATAATTTTTTTTTGCAAAACTATAATTACTTGAAAATTATATCTAATAAATAGTTTAATTAAAAAATTACTAAAATACTCCTATTTTTAACACCATCAAGTCCAACATCCATTAGTTTGGATGTTAGGACCAAAATGGTTCTATTTTAAAGGGTCGAGGGATCAAATTGGTTCCTCAAAATAGTTAGGGACCATTTCAATCCCTCCCAAAGAATTAAGAGATCATTTTGATCATTTTCTCTTGATTTTGAGATGGTTTATCATTGAGTATTGTGAGAATTGATTTGGTGCATATTAAAAAAGTAATGTGTGTATTATAGGCTGTTGTAGTGCGACGAATGAGTTTTCATTTACAATAAGATCATATCAAGAATTAGTAGTGTATCTAAAATGAAGATCAGGAACCTTGAATTTACGGCATATGTTCAAAGAGTGAACCAGGCTAAACAAATTGGTTAGCTAGGCTCTTATATAGATCGAACTGTTAAAGAAAGCAATTAGTGCAGTTTTCTAAATTAGATTTTTTTTTTGGAAGGTGTTAGCTACAATTTTTTCTACAATATTATGTTGACTAGTTTTCTATGAAAAATGTTAGGGAAACCATGTGGCTTTATTGTCTTCCTTTGCTGAGATGGGACTTAAGCTGCGGCTTGACATGCCAGATCAAGCTATGGAGGTTTCCACCCTATTTTTTCGTAGATCCACACTTGCAAGTGAAGCACTTGTAAGTATGCTTCATGGTCTTATTCTTGGATTGAAACATTTTTCTTCGTTTTCTAATAAAATTTCTTTGTTGTTGCCTTCATAAAATTGACGATAATGTTATTTATTTTCACTCCTAAGGAAAATGTGAAGTCTTTGAACGGCCAAAGAGAAAAGAACATGAAGGTCATTCAAGAGAAAATGAATCTGGATCAAAAGGAAGCTAAACGCTTTAATCCTGTAAGTGAAGTATATTGCAATGCACCAATATTGAAAACTTAGAATGAAGTCTATCAATACAGTTGATGACATGCACGAACCTATATTACAGGTTGATGCATTCCCTGGTGACGCAATTATATTTATGAGGGTTCTAAATCTTCTTCGAGGTTGGTAAATCCTATGAATTGCCTGATGATCAAGAGTATCATTACCTTTTAAGCAAAGAAAATATACATATTATCTCAACCTGTATTTCGCCAGGGCTTTCATCTACTATGAATGTTAGAATTGCCTATCTGGACATCATGAAGCCATTTGCAGAGGAAGCTTTACTTGGGTAGGATTATAACTTTCCTGGTCGTTTTTTATTATTTGGATTTTGTGGTATTATAGGCTTGTTCTGTCAATTCTTGAAACAAATTTCATATTCTTCATTTTTGTTCTTTTCTAACTTGATCGTAAATTCCAGGAAATTGAAAAATTCCCCAAAGATGAACATGGAGTGGATTTGCGATACACCAGTACACTCCAGTGTAGAGGAGAAGTTAAGGCAGCTCTTAGTTCAGATGGGGGATAAAATACTTGGGTTACAGGTAACGCTTTCACTTATTTATTTATTTGGATACAATATCGTTTTTGTTATCAATTCTAATTATGCTTCTCTGAATAAAATATCTCAATAAACTTTTGATAGTTGGAACCAAATACTCCCAACATCTAAGTTTTTTTTTTCTTTTTTTCCCTTTTTATGACTTTATGCACAACCTTATCCCTGTAATTCTCAAGGATTAAGTCACCATTCTTAGCTATTCAGAATCATTTCTACTCCCAGCTTTCTCCCTCCTTTCCTCCCTCTGTGTTACTACTCTCTCTTATGTTTTTTCATTCAATTTAAAATCACCACCTCGACAAACTCTTCTGGGTAGTGTTGGATGGCGGGTTTGCCATTGTCCCCCCCCTCTCTCTCTCTCTCTCTCTCTAACACACAAATATGCATAGTTCTTTGTTATTTCTCTTTCCCTTAGGGCTCTCTTCTTCTCTTTCTCTCTCTCTCACCCCACCCCTGCCTTCTTCCTCTTCCTTCTACCTCTTAGTTCTTTGCATGAGGTAAAAGATGAAGGGAGCAATATAATTTTGTAGGCTTCATGGGCCATATGTAACAAAACCAGGAAATGGAGGTTTGAATTTTCCAAGCCAGGCAATTAGGCTTCATGTGCAGCATGCATTGCAAGCACATTGATTGTCTGCATAAATAAATCCATGCTTGCACACATGCATACACACTTTTTGCATCAAGATTTTTATTTTCTGCAGTTACTGGTTTGTATAGCTATCTTTTAGGCTTCGTTTGGGACAGCTTTCTTCCTGCTTCTTAAAGCGGCTTTCTAGTACAAAAATTTTAATTTTTTTTACTAGAAAGCCGCTTTAAGAAGCAATAAAAAAGTCGTCCCAAACGAAGCCTTAGACATGGTATGTGATGTAGAAATCATGTAGCCTACTTTTTCAAAGTAGGCTACATCTAGTTGGTGGTCTAAAGCCTAACTTTGTGAGGCCGGATATTAGCTTTCTAGAACAATGTTCCGTTGAGGTAGATAAATCTGGGAACCTTTATTGGTTTAGGTTTTGGAGTAACTTTTGATGGATTTTGAATTTTATCGTTGCATGAATTATGGTTCAGGTAATATTAATCTTAAATCAGTCTTTTAATTTCAATCAAAGAATATCTTATGAGCTCAAATCATCATATTCTCATTTCAGATTTTTGTTTTTTAACAAGATTATAATTATTTGGTTATCTTAGGTATGTGCCTACAAAGATGGAAAAGTCATAATAGATACTGCTGCTGGTGTGCTAGGGAGATATGATCCTCGTCCTGTTCTACCTGATAGTCTATTTCCAGTTTTTTCTGTAACAAAAGGAATTACAGCAGGGATGGTGCACTGGCTTGTTGACAAGGGGTATGAAAACGTTATATTTTACTGGATGGAATGTTAAAATGCTTCAATGTCTGCCATCTATTATAGGAAATTTACATACATACCACCCTATACTACTCTATTTACATATTTAACACCTAAACCTTTAATATTACATACATACCATCTATAGTTCATTTTGAGTGGTATATTTGATATTAAAATAATATAAGATGGTATAATATAGATATATGTAATATTAAAATTTTGGGTGTTAAATATATAAATAGGATGGTATAAAATGGTATGTATGTAAATTTTCCTAAGATATATTATGGTTCGAAGCATAATATTCCAAGCAGCAGTTCTTTACTTCATAAACATTTTATCTGGCTGAGATAATATGGTAATTACTTTTTCCGATTGCCTGCCGATGCGGCACTGGAAGATTTTCAGCTTGTTTATATCACAAAAAAATTCTTCTAAAATAGAATTCTAATGTGAAAAAGCAACTTGTTCAATTTTAGCTGAATGCCATACTTGTCAAGATTAAGGTTTTCCGTGAAGGGAACTTAACCTTGGTTTAAATTATCTTGCAGGAAACTCAAACTTGAAGAAACCATTGCCAATATATGGCCAGAGTTTGGCACCAATGGAAAAGATCTTATGAAGGCATAAATTTTACCAGTTTTCTGTTAATTGTTTTGATGGCTTAGGCTTCGTTTGGGACGGCTTTTTTGTTTCTTCTTAAAGCAGTAAGAAGCAGCAAGAAAGTCATCCCAAACGAAACCTTACTTCCAAAACGGAAAGATTTGTGTTTGTTAAAATATTCAGTAACCTTTTTTTTTTCCTTGATTAGGTTCACCATGTCCTCAATCATACATCTGGTTTGCACAATGCTATGGCTGATGCCATGCAGAACAATCCTTTGTTGCTTTGTGACTGGGATCAATCGTTAGACTATATTGCTAAGTGCAGCCCCGAGACAGAAATTGGTACTCAGCAACTATATCACTACTTATCTTTCGGTTGGCTTTGTGGTGGTATCATTGAGGTGTGTGCTATTTTTTCTCTGTAATGGCACACTTAACATAGTACAGGAAATTTGTAGTATCTTAGTGCCATGCTAATATTTATAGCTTGAGCAATATTTGGATCATTTTCTATCACCTTAAAGTTGTTTCCATTAGTATCATATGACCTTTCAGGTCTCCAGTTTGATAATTATCTAATCTAGAAGGATAATGAAGGAGTAGGGGTCGACCTAAAGTAACTTGAATAATTGAAAGATTTGTTTAAAGAGAAAATGATAGATTTGATCCCTAAAATAGTCACCGACGTAAAAAAAATACTTATTTGATCTCTTTGACTATTTAAATTGGGATCAAATTAGTCCTTGTATGAATCATTTAGATACTTATTTAAAAAGTCAAAGGGCTAAAATGAGACTTTTAAATATTCAGGGATCATTTTTTGTCCTTATTTCTTTGTATAAACTAGACTTAACAATTCAAGTCATAGAAGAGTAGAAATGAATGGAGAATGTGAATTCATAAACCTGAACCCAGGCTAGGTAAGGCTAATAATGACATTGGTAATGAAAGGTTGTCCTTGTTAAGTTCACTTCTTGATGTATTCATGGAAATATGCTTCTATCTCTTTCAAGTTATGTTTGTACCTTTTTTTTCACTAATATATTGTAATGACTGTACTCTTCTATCCAAACAGCATGCATCTGGGAAAAAAATTCAAGAAGTATTGGAAGAAGCTATAGTGCACCCTCTCAACATTGAAGGCGAGTTATACATAGGTATCCCACCAGGTGAGCAAGCAACCGTATATATCATGCCAGCTTAAAATTATCATTTGTTTGGTGAAAAGTAAGATAACTTCAAATTCAAGGAGGTGGTTTATATGAATAATAGATACTAATCTTTATTTATCTTCTTAGTTGATTAGAGATTCAAAAGTTTGTTACAAAATTTTTATTGGAATTTAGGTTCAAATAAATTTGAATCTATTTTATTAAGAAAGTATCATTTCTTCAAAGATATTTTGGTATCTTCTCCTTTAATTCTATTATTTTATTATTTATTCCTTTAATTTTCTCTTAAAAATGTAAAAAAAGCATTTGAGAAAATGTCATATCATTTTAATAGTATTATAGGATTAAAATATTTCTTCAGAATATAGAGAGATGAGTTTTAATGAATGAGGATTGGCCAATATATGTGATGGTTGGATAATCAAAAAGATATTTGAATGGAAATGAGTAAGAGTGGTAAACTCTTCAGTTCATTACTTCTTTGCAAAGTGAATTGGGGGTGTCGGGCATTCTTCTTTAACAAAGGTTGTGATCTCTAAGCGAAAGATCTTGTAATTCATTATAGGCTTTTGAGCTTTATCCATTCACCTCTTAGAGACGAGCTTTGAAGGAATCAACAAAAGACATTCGTTTTCTAGATTGTTATGGGAATAGTGTCCTACTTTTATATTTGTTGATGATAACAAAAGAAAGCCAACGATTGATTGCCTTTGACTTCCCCTATGCCAGCTGAAGTGGGGAGTTGATCTCTAGGTATGAAATTTATACTATTATTATGAAATTGGATAGAATTGGACTTCCAAATATAGCATTCTAGACTGAATGTGTTTACCAGCATGAATTAGATCATATATGTTAATCGTAGAGATGACTTGCATCGCATCACTAGGAAGGTGATCATGTCTTAAGCATTAATAGATTGATTCCCAAAGCCATACGCTTTATGAGGGTATGGATAAAGCTCTTTTTTGTGGGGGTAAAATTTATAAGAGTAGAAAAGAAAAGCATGTCTGCTAAATCTTCTTATATAAATCAATATTTTTGTTATGTTTATGGAGAAATCCCCCTCAAACTTAAGGGAAAATTCTATAAGATGGTGGTTAAACCTGCAATACTTTATGGTGCATAATGTTGGCCATTAAAAGAGAAGCATAATATTAAGTTAAGTGTTATAGGGATGAGGATGCTTAGGTGGATGAGTGGCTTTACTCTTAGAGACAGGATACAAAATGAACATATACGTGAGAAGGTTGGAGTAGCTCCCGTGGAAGATAAGATTAGAGAGATTCGTCGTAGATGGTTTGGTCATATAAAACGGTGGTCTTCCCATGACCCGGTTAGGAAAGTAGATGTATTAGATTTGACTTGTGTTAAGAAGGGGAGAGGTAGACCTAAAAAGACTTGGCTAGAAAATATTAGAAAGGACCTTTCTTTATTAGATTTAAATGAGAATTTAACTTTTAACATGGCAAAATGGATAAAAAGGATTCAGGTAGCCGACCCCACATAGTGGGATAAAGGCTTGATGTTGTTGTTGTTATGGAGAAATCTCTCACCCTATCCATCAAGATTTGAGTTAATAAATTTAATATGATTTCTTATTGATATCTCTTCTTGAACGAGGAAGATAATAGGTGTTAATGGCCCTTCAATAATGTCTTCGACATGTCGACTTCTTACTTTTAAGGTTGACATGTTATCTGAGAGTGTCAAACTTCCTTATTCTAAGGTTTGGATTCTAAATTATGTAAATGTTAGCTAAGTGTCCCTGAAGTATCAGGCGATTGATTTCTTCTTTCAAGTGAATATTTTTTTGTAAATGATGTCAAGGGTGATGAAAGTGACAAAAGGGTTTAATCTGCACCATTCACATATTTCAACAACTTTGGCCATTGGAATTTAATGTTTTGAATTTTTATAATGATATTAGCTCTAGCTGTGTTTATTGATCATTGATATTGCTCTAGTCGACAAGGTTAATTTGTATCAGTATTTAGTTTCATCTTTTTATGTTATTGGTCAACACCAAGGTGTTATATCAGTATTTAGTTTCATCTTTAGGTGACTCTCCCTCATTTTGATGAATGTCATAGAAATGGGAAGAGTCCTTGACTATTTTCTGGTTAACAATGAATTGGTCGATAAAAATTTAATAATTCTGTTTGTGTTATTAGTACCATGGGGAACATCTATAGTTGAGCACGTAGAGGCATTCATATCTATTTGAAACATTAAGGTTTTGATTGGATGGCTCTAGTTGGTATAATTCATGGAGACACGAGATTTCAGTCTCTGACTCCATACCTGGAATATGATATTTGAGTGTCAATATAAAAGTATTTTGAATGGTCGCATTCCTCCCCAAATTAGGCAGGGGAGCCGCTAAAGCCTGGCTACACTATCCTTGGTTTGTTTGTTTGTTCCTTGAATCGTGTGAGGTAAATTATGATGTCCCAGTTTTTCGTATGTTGTGTTGGCTTTTCATTTTGTCAATTAGAACTTTAGCTATGAAGCATCGAGTTCATTAGCTTTGACTGATTATAGAGTGCAATTAGTTAGTGAAAGTGGAGAACTTTTTCACATATAGTGTTAGATTACTGTGTGCCAAAAAATGTCAAAAGGCAATGTAGATCTTTAGGATATGCCATTCACAACAACCACACTCATTTATATGGGCCCTGAAAATTTGAGCCCTGTCCTCTTCTGCTCTTTCTTTTTTTCGGTGAGGAGAGTTTTAATGAGTTTATATCCCGGTTTAAATTTTCAGAAGACAGATTGAATTTTTAGATAAAACACTACCCAGATACTTTTCCCTCATTTTACGAGGATTTTATAATGTGAGTTTTGGTTTCCTATAGGTGCAAGTCCCTATAGTTTAGATGATTGATATATTATTATAATTCGTTAACATAGTTCCCGATGACAATAATTCATTTACCAAGGACTACGTTTTTACCCTACATTAAACTTTGCTAATATAATATATTCAATAAGGTCAAATTGGGCAAAAAGAAGTCTCGCAAGTCAGAAGCCGAGTGTTTACCTTTCCATTCAGTTTGTTTCGCCAACTTTCTATGGTCATACTGGCTTTCTTGTCAAGGTTATTTATATTTTGTACAAGAGACTTGGCCATTATAGTGATTTTTAATTTGTTTGAAATTAAATAAAAAAATGTACCGCTATACTTTATCTAAGCGTCTTTACAATGTCCTCCTCAATATTCCATCTTGTTCTTGCCTTGATTTGCTCTTGTTTGAAGTTACATTCAAAAAAAATTTCCCAGAGGGTTGATGCTTGAGTTCTCTTATTTTCAACCTATGCCATTTTCGTTTTATATTAACTGTAAGGCCTGCTACTTAGATAAAATGGCATGAATTTATCTTATGTTGATTGATAAGAATAAAAATAAACTTGCAAGGTGTGGAGTCTCGCCTCGCGACACTATCACTTGATACAGATGAGTTGGAAAAGTTTTCTGCTATCCAGTCCAGATCCGAAATTCCAGGCAGCCTTCAGCAGGGCAATATCCTAGAGATTGTAACCACTATACCTTTCTTCTTCAACACTCTCAATGTGCGCCGCGCAATCATCCCAGCTGCCAATGGACATTGCTCTGCTCGTGCTTTGGCGCGCTACTATGCTGCTCTTGCTACCGGCGGAAATATTCCATCTCACTCTTCCCTCTCCAAACCGCCCCTCGGCGATCTCCTCCACATTCCAAAATTCCCATCTGCGAAGGCGAAGAAAAAGAGCAGAAGTTGCAATATCAGAACACCCAGCATGGGTTGTAGTATCTTCAGCCACAATGATGATAGCATAAACTACAACCTTGTTAGCAACATGGTGGAAGAGGACACAAAACAGTGCATGTTCAACAACCCAAACATTCATGATGCATTCATGGGATCTGGCGATTTCTCGAACTTGGTCTTCGCAGAAGGTAAATTTGGGCTTGGTTTCAGGACGTTCAAGTCGACCGAGACCGATTCCCATGATACGAAAACCTTTGGACACTCGGGTATCGGCGGCTCTACCGGTTTTTGCGACGTGGAGCATAATTTTGCAATTGCAGTGACTGTCAACAAGATGTCACTTGGTGGTGTCACAAGAAAGATAATTCAGCTAGTTTGTTCTGAGCTAAAGATTCCACTGCCTCTTGAGTTTTCAGAGCATGGAGAGAAAGGACCAGATATGCAGCTTAGTTTACAGCAATCTTGAAAAGTATCAGAAGCCAGAGAACGATGATAAGCAAGGTATATACAAGGGATATACGTTGTAAAATATAGGACAAATTTTCAAATTCCCTGACTCAGCAATACCTGTTAGATTATACCGTTAAGTAACAAGTGTAATTCATGGTTAAAGAGGACTGTACTGGTTAATTTATCATTTACCATATGATCTGTGCTGATCAAAATGGATATTTAGTAAATTCAATACATGATAAAACAATACATGGCGAAATTGGAAGATCACAATTGATTCTGTTTATCATTATTATTACTATTATTTATGCTTCATATTTAACAAAGTAAATTGCAGATTGCATGAGCAGGTTATAGCCTCTTTTGGTTATGCTTTTCTACTGATTTGTGTTAACAATTTTTTGTTACTAGTTTATCATGTTACTGACAATGGCAGAGTATGTTATCTATCTTACGATTGCAGTTCTGTTCTTATTTTATCTCATTAATAAAAATTTGTTATGATAATTTTAGTTATATTTTTATTGTTTAAATGAAAAAATTATTAAGTATATCACAGCTAACTATAATTATTAATATTTATTTACAAGTGCAATAAATACATATGAATAAAAATTAAAAAACTTTAAAAATCAAAATTAAAATTTAATAAAAAATATTATTTTGTTTAATATTTTTAAATAAATATTACAAAAAAAATTAATTCACATCCTTGATATAAATAGAGGAATACAAATGAGTACTTAATAAATGTAAAGGAAGGCTAAGAGGCATTAGGGAATTTAAAGAATTTATTCATTTATTTGTTTAAATGAAAACTAATTACATGTTAATTATTTTAAAAATTACTAATTAATCATTAAAATATAATAAATCAAAGGCTATGATTCAATTTGAATAGTTAAAATGAAAGGCTAGAATTTTATTTGATAAGAAAATCAAACGCTTTTATAATAGTAGTATAGATTTATTAATTAGTTATAATACAATAAATGGACAAGATAATTTTAGAAGAACTAAAACGGATGACCAAAATTTAAAAAAATAAAAAAGTTGTTCCAAACCAAGCCTAAATATTTGTAAACCAATAAGGACCTATTATTTAAAAGTAGCATATGATTACTAATTTATGATCACAACCTATCAATTTAAAAATATAATCATAGAAATTTATTAACTTTTGCTATTATTAGCTTATTTTTTAAATTATAAAGGTTATGTAGAAAATTCTACGTACATGGAATATATGCACACACATACTTACAAACAAACATATATATGATAATTTAAGTATAATTAGTAAGCTATTTGAGTATAAAAACATTTTGAAATACCTTTTTATATGCTCGATTTGTTTAGTCATTTTATTAGTCATAATTTTTATCGCATTTTACTTGCAATCTTTTAATTTTTCATTCATTTATTTTGTAACCAAAAGCAAGGATCAATTTTAATGTGTAAATTTTATATTAACAATATGAGTTTAATTAAATAGTTATTATGATGTATAACTCTAAATAAAATCATAAATAAGTTTACATATCATATATAATTTAATTCTAAAAGTAGTTAAATAGATAAATTTTATTTAATTTATATTACATTAAAAATTCTTAGGTGAGTATTACATTAAAAAATCATTAAAAATTTAAAATGATTCATCTATATTGAATAAAAATTATAAAAAACTTCTATTTAAATCTTATTATTTTATTTTAAGCGGCATAAATATCACTCTTAATAAAGATATTATAATTATAGTGACTCTTAATGAATAATATAAAATACATTTAAACTAATATATATTATATTAAATAATTCTCATTATTATTTTAAATTTACAACTAAAGGATGCAGTAAATATAAAATTATCTTAAATATATATTAAAATTCGATGCCACATAAGAAATAAAAAGGAAATATTAAATTAAAATTAAAACCGATAAGTTTCTAGAATCTATAGTTCACTCTCATGATATACAGATACATCCCAAAAAATCAATGACATCTGATTAATATGTAATTAGTGATTATGCGATGATATATTATATTAAATAAAGCTTAAACAAGATTTTATTCGGATAACTAATTTTAAATGGATAAATAATGAATGCTAATCAAATATTAATTATTTTATTCCTTATTTTAGATTTAAAAAATAAATAAAGCATCAAAGTACATTTTATTTTAAGTAAATAAAATAAAGAATATCATAAATAAATCTGAAACAAAATAGCCTTTATTGCTTACAGTTTCATCGATTCGGCGCTTCGCCCTAACAATAAATTGCGCGGCTGTTCAGAGTGCAACCCGTTCCGGCGGCAGCAGATAGCGGCGGTAGATTTTCTCTCCCTTTCTCACTTCTCACTAGCAGGTAAGCTTTCCTCTCTATCAAATACGCTGATTTCTTGATTCAATTGGCATTGTTTTTCCCATCCTTGGTTTCTGAGTTTTGGCGTTCTACAGATCAAATGCGCGATTTAGTTTTTATTTATTTAGATCTGCGATTGAATTATTTGTTTCTGATGGAAATGATGATGATCGGCTTCTACTGGTGATATTATATGGCTTCAATGCTGTGCCAATAGATCTGCTGTTGACTTTGTTCGTATTTACAATTTTATTTTATTTTTTCTTAAAAGGACGGATTCCTATGTTTCAGGCATGGTGAGACTTTCAATATGTATTTTTGTTCTGAGATATCTGATAAAATAATTTTGTTTCTTGTTCTATGGATTGATTTTCTGTATTGCTATGATTTGAATCCCTTGTATGATTTCAATATGCGTTTTTTAGATTATTCTTTCATGCTATGTTGTTCTACTGGTATCCTGGGTTGATCTTCCAATTGACCGCATCAATGAATAGATGAGGATTTTTTTTTGCTTGTCTGTGGTACTTAATTGTCACTGATTATGAGGATTTTCAAATTCCTTTTCTGCAATTGGTTTTATTTTTCTTAAAATGTGATTGAAGCCTCAGAGTATGTTTGGTTACAAATCCGGCTTAAGCTTTCTTGGCTAATTGAGAAGCTTAGGAGCTTAGTTAGTAAGGAAATTAACAAGTAATAATCTGGCATAATACTTAAATTATTTAAAGGCTATGGTGAGCTAACATTTTAAGCTGTGTGGGAAGTGGTATGTATGTGCAATACTCGCTAACAAAGAAGAAGATGCAATATTCCAAAGCTGAAATGAAAACAAATAAACAACCTAATGATTCTAATATAGAAAATAATGTACAAAAATGGCCTAACATCTAATAATGTGCAAAATAGTTGACATTAACTAGTAGTCAATTGATTGTGAATGTGGGTTAGTTGCCTAGCCAAAATTTTGAATGAGGTGGACGATTTGTATCTATTACCATTTGTAAAAAGAAATTGCTTCCCAAGAGTTTATGTTGCGGTACTCATCAAGGAGATATTGTTGTATATATTGTAATTTTTCACGAGTAATCAAGGAGTTGTTGGCAGGTGTGGGATGTCTCCAAAATATGAAGGCAAGGCTATTGTGCATAAATTCCCACAATGACTTCTTTTATGATTGTTTGCTTCATATTATAATAGGCTATCACATATTGTGTTGCTGATATTTGCGCAGCTAAGATTATAAGCTTGTCCTCTAGAAAGAATCAGCAGAAAATATCAAAGACTTAATATTCCTTTTATTCTATTGAAAAAAAATTCCACATTGAATACTAAAATTATATCAAATGGACAATTCAATATATATTCATTGTTTGAATTGTCTTAATAGTTTGAGAAGGACCTAAAGATCACGCCTAGAAAATTTTGAAGTATTAGGCAGGAAGTTTTCAAGACTGATATGGTTCTTATTTCACGTCATTTTACTCTTGAGCATTTTATGAGCATTAGACATGATTGGTATTTATTGTGATTTATGTCAAGTTGCTTACAAACACTAACATCTAACTTATCAAATACTTGACGAGTGATGCAACTGGATTAGAATATACATATTATGAAAGAGGAATGAGATTTAGAGACACTCGATGACTGATTCCATGAACAACTAAAACGTGATTCAAGTGTAGATTTAATAATGGTACTGTTTGTTGCATGCAAATTTAGCAATCAGCAAATATAGGTCCCAATTATCTAATTTTTTTTCAACAAGACACTGTTTTAAGCTCTTACTTACAAACTGTTTGATCATCTATAAAGTTGAGGAAAACTTTAGGGCAGTGTCCAAACGTTTTCATGGAACTTTCCAAGAATGGCCAATGAAACACATGTCATGGGCAACACTAAATGAGATTGATAAGCTGTGCGGATACATATCATATTCACTAAATGTGATTTGTGCACCGCGGGAATGGACTATATCCTTGATGAACAACTTTGCTATGTGAGAAGCATTATTTAGAGCATGGGATAAAGTGGCACTTTTAGATAAGTGATCCACGATAACTAAGATCAAGTCATGAAAATGCTTAGTTTTTAGAACTTAGATGAAGTTCATGAAATGATTCATACTAATGAGCATTTTTATTTAGTTGTTCAAGACGTGATAGATCCAGAGGCAAACCTCAGTAACTGCCAATTGTCATTGTGTTTATCTGTGTCATTATTACATGTTATGGACATATCTTTATTAGTTTTCATTACGGCCTCATATGATTCATCTTTTAACTTGCTCTGTGGTAGGATAAGCTATCAGAGAGCATGCAGATTGCTTTGGTAAATTTTTTTTTTGGAGTTTTTCCCATTTTCCCCATAATTTGCATAAAAAAGCTTTTTTTTTTTAAATTGCAAAATAATGTCTTGCCCCAAGAAGGAGCTTTTATAACGTTCTGATTGAAGAATAGGTAAACATAAGCCATGCCAACGAAGCCTTGGCAGTTTGTGTTTTTTATTTTTTTATTTTTTATGATATCTTAGTGTTACTCATTACCTAAGGGAATAAAATGATACAAAATTGTAAGCTTCTCTAAAGGAGCTTTGATCAGCATATGTCACAAATCCAATGGTATCCATGGCTCTAAATCATCAAACTACTTAGTGTGGAGTACATAATTGGTTCATGAGGAGGTGAAGAATGGGTTTCTTTAATCTGTATGGAGGAGGAGGTGGACTAAGGGTTAAGTTTAACAGCCAAAGAGTTAAGGCTTTGAAAGAACATATAGGAGTAATATTCATTGTAAAATCATTTCTTAGTTTTGATACCAAATTGGTGGTGAAGTAGAAGCATAAAGCATGGAACCTGAGAGGAAGAAGTGTACTAACCGAAACTTGCAAGTGCATATAGGAGGAAGTGAACATGGTAAATGAATAAAGCAAAAGAAACCCCGTACGAAGCTTAGAGATGATCTATGCACATTGTTTGTATATGAAGATTAGGCATAAAATAACCTCATAGTGTTGTCTTAAGTTCACATGAAGGTGCTTTTGGTTTTTCCAGAAGCCCTATACCTTCTATTTACCAAGGGATGCTTAGAAAGTACAATTTTAAAACTCCCGTTATAATAGATAGATAAACAAACCATGTGAATAGGGATGCAAACAAACCGAGCCGAGTTGAGCTTTGGCATGTTCAAGTTCGAGCTAGTTTGACATGACCCTGTTTGAGCTCGACTGCATTTTATCCATGTTCGAGCTCGTTTAATAAATACTTGTTCGAGCTTAGCTCGTTTTTGTGTTAGGTTCATTTTAGGCTTGTCGAGCCTATTGGCGAGTGGCTCATTAACAACTCGTTTATTAAAATAAACGAACTTAATCGAGCAGATCGCTGCAGAGGATAGAGAGACGGGTAGAGAATTGCAAACACTCCAATCATATTTTTAGTTATATAAAGCAAAACTAAAACATTTTAAAGCAATGTGGGACTAAACTTTCCACAGTTTTTTTTTGTTTTGCGAGTAGAGGAGAGAGAGGCCAGAGGAGGAGATATATTATTTTATTAAGTAATATACTATAAGTGATATATTATTTTATTTTATTAAGTAATATATTATATTTAGTGAAAAATAATTATTTTATTAAGTAATATATTATATTTCATTTTATAATTAATTTATTAAGTAATAAATTCATGTTATACGTTATTAAATTAGTTAAATTAATTTAAAACTATTTATTCATTTCAAGCTAATTGGAGGATAATACGAGCCTTAATCAGGCTCTAATCGAGCTTCTTAACAAGCTTTAAATGATATTGTTTGTGAACATAAATGAATCGAACGACAAGCTGTTCAAGCTCGCTTATTTAGCTGTAGAATATTTATCAAAAGTATTCAAGCTCGTTCGTTTATCTTATCAAACGAACATAAATGAGCTCTTATCGAGCCAAGCCACGAGCAGCTTGTCGAATGCTCGGTTCATTTGTAGCCCTAATTTGAAAGATTAAAATGCTCATAAACCAAATGAAAAAAAAAAAACATCCAGATGGAAACGGTTGAAGTTAGTAATGTCCATAAGATGTAATAATGACACAGCTTAACAGAGTGAACAACTTGTAATCAATTGGATCTTGACTATGTATTGAAAGTGAATGATTGGATCAAGGAGTTATGATTACATTATCTCCAAATGTAGTTATACAAGATGTGACGTGTTAGAATTATGTATGCGTTGACTGCTAAAGGAAATGTTTTCATTTGAATTGAAATTGTTTGATTTTCCTCCCAGAAGCCATACTGGTGTTCAACGACATATGGCAATTCCTTTTATTATGGTTGAAAAGTTTCTATTAACTTGTATGCACTTTTTGTGCTTAAGTTTGGTAGTTGCGTGTTGATGATTATAATATCTAAATGGAGATGACGTGGGCTATATTTGTATACATGATCTCAACAGGAAAATATTTCCTTGCATGTACAATCAATTGAAAAAAAAAAGGATTCATGTTGCCGACCCCACGGAGGGGGATAAAGGCTTGATACAATCAACTCTAAAGAAACGCATTGCTAAGCACAGTTATGTGCATATGTATCTTACACTAAGGGATCCATACTTCATCTTCATTAATTGTTAGACTTACTGTGCATGTCTGCAATTGATCTTTTGCTATTGAACTAATAAAATCAATCTGCTTTCCAATGGAAACAACCTCTATTTTTTGTGCTGTGAATTTATTCTTAGCCTCTGGCCAGACAGTTGTTGGCAGATGTGTCTTATTTGTTGCCCCATCATCATCCTTCAAAATATCAGTGGATATTGGGATTGCTTTGGGCATAAGTTGTATTGCCTTGTCCCCATTAGTTGGCTTGATGTATCTAAAATATAGACTTTTGCTTGTGATAGATAATTGAACACCCAACTAGCAATTTCTTAAGGTTTAGAAAGGTCCTCAGATTTGACAATAGAATGACCCATGAGAACGCCTTATAGACTGTCAGGTGCGTTTGAAGGAATGAGTAACCTACATTTATGTATGTTGAGTAAATTTTGGGGTTCGCATGTGAAAACTTATCAAGGTGAGCATGCAAAAACAATTGTATGCATACATAAGAGGCCCCACTAAGACACCATTAGTGTACCGTGGCCAAAGTATGTTTTGTAATGCATTCATGGAGTCTTCAATTTGCAGATCCACTGGTTCACGATCAATTGTAATTTGCTCTAAAAAATGTAATTCTCTTCTAAAATTGTTAGGTAATATCTTATTAATGCTATTGTCATCATTGTAGGGATTGTCCTAAGCTGTAGAAAAATATATACATTCATGAAGAGTTGTAAAATGATGCTATACTGCTGCAGATTAATAGAAGAAAATGTCACAAGGAAATTTTGAGGTGTGGCAGAGAGTAAACAATAATGCAATATAACGCCCAACAAACATTGACAATATGTCCGAAGCATGCATGGGTTCTTAAGCTCCATAGAATCCACTCTCACTGTGAAGGATCATACACCTGAGGTTATTGAACTTTTTCAAAATGGTGCCAATGTACCGCATGCTGAATTAAGCACTTCAAACATGCTTTTAAATATTGCATGAGTGTTGCCCATATTGTTGTCACTCTCAAGCACATTAAGCAAGCCATTAAAGCCATAAAAACGTTAGGAGGTCAATGATTTTAAGTTTCACCCAGCAATCAACCTTGTTGTACTGATGGCTAGCCTAAGGATTTTGTCAGCTTGTTCTATGCGACTAGGAGTGAAATCTATGTATACTCTTGTGATCTCTGCAATATTTTCTTTATCTCGTTTGAAATTGTATGCTGGCAGTGATTCTCACTGGGAGTGGCATTTGAGTTGAAGGTTCTTCCATTAATTGTCGCTGACCTAGATTGGTCTCCCCCAATGTCAACTCATTTTATGTTGAAGAGATAGAAGTTAAACTCATTATCTTGCAATCCATGCGTACATTAATCCTCTTTAATTTCTCCAAATTTGGGCTTCTTTTATTGAAATTATTCTTTGTTGCATGAGTAATAATGCCATCCTTGAAATATAATGCATTCATCATCGAACGAAAATTTCTATAAAATGTTTGCAAGAATGAGTCACTCTCAAGTTAATACATGCAAAATGCCATTGAATTAGCCTTCAAGTCTATCATCCAAAAGGAAAAAAAAAATGTTTAAGAGGTCCTATTGCTGACTCTTTTAGCCTAAAACGAGTATATCCCATTGTAATCTCTTCCTGGAATTATCTTCTGGTTATCAGATTTGTTGCTTATGGTGCCAGCCCCAAACTAGTCCTCTTCGATAGCTGATGAAGCTTCTTGAAGAGGTCCTTCCATCTTTTGAACTGAATTTTGATTTCTTAGTGCTGTAACAGTGATTGATTTGTTTAGATTATGATTTTCCCCAAGAATGTTGCGGGTGATTCCCACTAGGCTTATTTCAGGCCACATTTTTCTATAGCCATAGATCAGCAAGCTCCTTCTTGTGCCTGTCTTGTCAGCTGGAACTCATTGATTGTCAGAACTACATTCTGATTTTTATTTTCGTTCTTGCGCTAGATAGGAAACTTTACTTCACCTTAGCTGCACCCCCACCCCTATGATCCGGAACGCCTACCTTCCTTTAAATCCTACTCATGTTCACAGAGGATAGGTCAGGTTCTGCCCATGATTTATAGAAAGATCCCTGTTTAGTTTGCTAGTTGCAACAAAGAGTTAGAATATTCTTATTACTTTAATATTTTGGCTCAATTTGGAAAGAAAAACAAAATTGTAGGCCATGCTATAGTTCAAATAATATGTTTAACATGAGCACTGATATTGAATGTGAATAACTTTAGAGCATGTTAAACATGGCGAATCAGTTCATTCTTTGCTTGAGGATTACTTTTCCATTGATCAAAAGTATGCATCATCACTGCCAACCATACATAGAGATCCCCAAAACATTGATTATCAACCAACAACAACATTTATTTGATATTAATGGGTTATGTCAATGCTTAATTTATTTTATTGTAAGTATGTCAGAGAAGTCAACAACAAGATTTTTTTGTTATTAATGGGAAATGTAACTTATATCGAAGAAATGATAATATGCATCATTGTTTAATCTATTCTATAGTCATTATCTTAGATACGTCATTTGTCAAAGGTGACGAAGCACTAATATATCACGAAAAGGGATCCATGTTTATGGAGCATTCAAAGAATGAATCATATAATAACATGTTGGAGAAATGTAATGCATAATTTAAAGTTTGCAAGTGGTAGAATACTTTCTTACTGCAGGCAACCTGCCTAAAATTTCTCTAAATTCTTCGTGTATCAAATAATGGAAGTATGAAGAAAAAATATAGACATCATGCTTAATAAATGATGCAAGGGGGTTGCCATTACTTTTGATCATATGACTAACTGCATGTCTTAAATAGTTGAGATGTCTGTCAGTGCATGTTATGGGAGTTGAAATTATCTTTCCCTTAATCTAACACTGCAGTTATTGAAAGCAAAAGAGGTTCACATGTCTAGGGAAATATCCAAGTATTTCCAAATGCAATTTCATATTTTGTAGACAAAGCAGCACATATCACATTAGGATAAGAAGGAATCCCTTAATAGTTAAAAGGCTAGAACTCAGTTGTTAATAGCATTTACCACTCATCTCTTGTTTGGCAAGCTATCTGATGAACAATCCAACAAAGTTCATTGATAGTGCTTGATGAGCCCAAAGAAACACCCCTTTACTGCACTTATATTCACTACAAGAAACAATTTTGTTATTGCTAGGCCCCGCAATTCCTGTGTACTCATCTCCTTCCCTGCCGCACACCATGCATGTTGCTGGCATCTACCATATTTACTTGCCAGGTTCTGAAAATCCCTTGATTGGGCTATGGAAAATTCTTTAATACCAATATCGCAATGGAGTTACAAGAAGAGGAAAAGAATGGCATTGCTAAAAGTTTTCTAGTAAAAAGGATTGACTTATCGAATGAGAACAAATGTCTCCATTACTCTTGAAAACCCTAACAGACAAAGACAAAGCCGTAGCAGAAGAGCCCGTGGATTGAACATAGCGATGTATTCCACACAGGGGATAAAAAAAATTGTAGGGAGATCAAGCATGCATCTCGGCAGTAGAAATTTCCTTTCTGGCTTGCCAACTTGATGAAGACAATGAAAGCTATAAAGAAAGGAACAAAATGCTTGAAAACCTGAGAAAAGGTTAGGGGATAATTATAGGCTGCTTCAGGTTTGGAAAAACTATATTGAACTTTTCTATGGATGGATGAGGGCCAAAATGTCATTTGGTTGGCGTAGCTGGCTTAAGAAAGCTTAAGCCTTCCTTAAGGTCCAACCAATGACCCCTCAGGTCAAAGAAAGAATAGCTTTTCTGTGCATTGAATATAGCAAAAATACTATTTGGCAAGGGAGATGGGAACATACTATTTGTCAGGCTTAAGCCAACTTGTTGTCACGTTAATCTCAAACGAACATTACCTCTAAGAAGTATACGGTGATATATTTGTCTAGTAATTGTTGACATTTTTTTAACATCTTTGTTTGGAGTTGCTCTTGACTTCACAAGTGCTGCTTAATTTGGTTTTGGTTAGGTTCTAAAGAACCGCCTGGCTCCATAAAATAATTCTAATGTGATTCTAAAGAACCGCATGGCTCCATAGAATAAGTCCAATGATGTTTATGATTACACAGATCCTAGTCAAATTGTGAAGGAAGTATTTTGGTCGATTTTATTGATAGGCTGTAAGCTTTTTATAATATGAGAAAGCTTTTCATGAAGAGCCTATGCTTCCCTTCTCATGCTTTACCTTTTTGTTTAGATAAATCGTTCTTGTCAATTGATTTATTATTTGCTTCCTACTACGTCTATTGAACTGCATTTTTGAGAGATTTCATCATGTGCTTACCGAAGTGTGTGTGTATATATATGTATATATAAGAGAGAGAGAGACCGAGATTTCTACTAAGAGATATTCTGCTGTCATACTATGTTCTCGTTATTTTTTCTGTCATCATCTCGTTATTATTTTGCATTATGTTTTGTTTTCTAGAAAATGGCGGGACTTGCAGCAGAAGGGTCTCAGTTTGATGCTCAACAATATGACACAAAACTGAATGAGCTGTATTAAATCTTCCAACTTTCCAAAAACTGAAAAAAGATCTTATTATGATATTTTTATACGGAAACTTATGAGTTTTTTATGTGGGTGTGTTTAGGCTTACGGCTGATGGAGAGGACTTCTTTACATCTTATGATGAGGTATATGAAAGCTTTGATTCTATGGGCCTTCAGGAAAATCTTCTGAGAGGCATTTATGCTTATGGTATGTTGATCAGACGTTCACCCTTTCAATGCATTCTATGTACCATGTAATTTTATGTGTAAAAGAACTTTGCCTTTGGTATAGGCATGTTATTATTATGTCAAGTTAAATTGTTTCTACTGCAGGGTTTGAGAAACCTTCTGCCATTCAGCAAAGGGGAATTGTTCCTTTCTGCAAGGGTTTAGATGTTATTCAACAGGCACAATCTGGTACCGGAAAAACAGCAACATTTTGTTCTGGAATTCTGCAGCAGCTTGATTATGGTTTGGTTGAATGTCAGGCCTTGGTTCTCGCTCCTACAAGAGAACTGGCCCAACAAATAGAAAAAGTTATGAGAGCACTTGGTGATTACCTTAGTGTGAAAGTTCATGCTTGTGTGGGAGGTACCAGTGTTAGGGAGGATCAGCGCATACTTTCAAGTGGAGTTCATGTTGTTGTTGGTACACCTGGTCGTGTGTTTGACATGTTAAGAAGGCAGTCTCTTCGCCCTGACTACATCAAAATGTTTGTTTTAGACGAAGCAGATGAAATGCTGTCTCGCGGCTTCAAGGATCAGGTTTTGTTTTTTATGACTTTCTTGCCTACCCTCCAATGATATTATATGATTTCTATAATGTCCTACCTCGGGTTCCCAGAATTTTTTGTTTTTTGTGTATTCATAATGTCAAATTTCCCGTAGGCAAACAGACATTACAAGTTATATTCAGTTTATTCCATAATGTATAGAATATTGAATTTTCTTCCCCAACCGTACATCCACACCAACACAACCACCACCCAAAAAAATGAAACATAAATGTCTATTCCTTCCAATCTCACTTCTCGTTCTTCAAGGTTTTGTGCAACCTACTAGTACTTGCTTCCTATGTACAACTACTTAAAGAGTTGTTAACTTTGGAACTCACCATGAGCATTTCACTTTTGTATATGATTTCTACAATGGTTCTCCTAATTCACTGATTTCAATGTCTGGAAAATTTCAACTTCAAACATATTTTGGTTCTGCTTAAAGTTTTAACCTGATTCGTGCAAATTGATAACTGTTTATGCTAATTTTGATGGATGTGATTGTTGCATATTTGTTTGGCAGCAATGCGTGTACCCAATAGCGGATTTGACTTATCAACCTGAGGCAAAAATATGTAATAATTGATCTGTCAACATATATGCAAGCCTATTAGAATAAATCTGTGTTTTGTTCTATTTTTATTTGCTTTGTAATTTCTTTATACAATTGTTGCATGCAACATCTAGAACATGCCAAATTATTTGACGTCATCCTGCAGTCGATATTACATCAACTCCCGAGAAATTTCTTCTGCAAAAGGCTATTTAATACATTTTCCATGCCATCCATAATCTCCACGTAGTCATGGTCAGAAAATTTTAGGTTACACGATACGGTTCTGTACTCTGACGTGAATAGAACTGTTTTTGCAATAGTATTATGTTGGAGTTGTAACTTATGGTTGTCTGTACATCATATTCAATAGCATATTTTGAAATACAATAGATTTATTTGTGTAAGTAAAAATACCATTATGCTAGTTTATGCATAAAAGCATTACATGTTCACAAATAGTTTGTAAGTTGTAACCATATCATCATCAACTACCTTAGATTTATCTCAATTATTTCTTATCGGCTTTATCCCTGTTATTTCTTATCGGCTTTATGAACCCTCATGTTTTTGTTCTTGTTGAAGTTTACTTGACATGTTAAACCTATTATGCACAAATCCTTTTGAAGAACTTCCCTCCCCGTTATCTCAAGCCTACATATTTTATTTCTGATCATTTGGCTCTAATTTTATGTGCTTGTCAAATAGATGTTTTCTCTATCATTTGTTTTACATGTCTTAACCACCAATGTCTATTTTCAATTGATATTCATTCAACCATCCTTTTTAATATATATTTCTTAATTTATCCATCCAGGTTTTTTCACTATCTATCTTAAAACTCTCATTTTTCATTGTGAAATTTCAAAACTTTTTTTACAACACTCAAATTCATGTAACAGCCATCCATATGTGGTAGGTTTTAGTACAGTGGACCTATTATATAGAATAATTAAGATACAAATGATGATATTACTTCTATAAGTAAGATTGGATGGTAAAAATAAAGAAAAGCCTCAAAAGCACTTTTTTACTTGTCCTTGTTCTATTAAATCTAAGCATTTTCTTCATTAAGCTTTCCACTTATTTCAGTAGAGATGTCTCGTTGATTATAATTATAGTATCTATAAAAAACATAAATCAAAGCACATCACTTTTAATTTCCTTTATAGCATCTTAATACCAATTTAAAAAGATATAAACTTAATGTAGATCCTTGATGCAATCCTACTATATTTAAAAACTCTTTGGCCACTATAATCACTTATAATTTAGTTCATATCATAATATACCTTGGGCACACAATTTTTTCTTAATGCGCCAAATCAAATCTTATGGTGCTCGATTATATACCTTTTAAAGATCAATAAAATTATATCAACGTTCTTTCTTAATTTTCTATATTTTTCTTTAATTTCCTAACGCAAAATTCACTTTCACATCGGATATGCATAGCATCAAATCAAATTTATTTTGATTCATTACTTTCTCTCATAACTTCAATGCATGCCTCATAAGTTTAATTTATTTATAATCACTACAATAATGAGCATTTTCTTTGTTCTTAAATCTTAGTATCAAAATACTTTTTTTTTCAATCATTTTCTATCCTTCAACCTCAAATTTTCATTATAATATTTGTTAACTAAATTATTATAGTGTCCTTTGTGACATTCCATTTGAATCAAAGGAATTACTTTTATGCATATTCTTTAAAGCTAACTCATCAAATTTCTCTTTGTTGATCACGCTATAATATCCCTTATTATGTTGTTTTGCTCTTCCCAAGTATATTTTCCCTTAGACTCTCATTTAATAATTTCTTAAAGTAGCACTTGCATTTTTCTTAATGTCTTTGTCATTAATTAGGATTTTATTATATCCACTTCTAACCATATAATTTGATCAAAACCTAGTTCTCTCATCTCTTGTTTTAAGCTATTTTATAGATCATTTTATCCTTAGTACCTTAAATTTTATGCATATCATTAAAACTTGTAGTTTAGCTTTGCTCACCATCCTTATTACAGGACTTCTAACTTTCTTAGTCAATATAGGCTTCAATAATATTTATCTTTAGTTTTGTTCATGCTTTAATCATTATATCCAAGTCACCCAAGAAATTTCTTTTCTTTCTCAAGCATACATTATAATGTTTATGAATCTCTTTTAAAAATTATTTTCTTATCCAACTCAAAGAGTAGAAGCACCAAGACATTTGTATGTCCTCATAGTTAATTAGTTAAATAGCAACCACCCAATTAGTATCAATAATCCTATTCACCTTAACAACTCTATCTTTCATCTCTATTCATTACCATTCCATCATAATTTTTTAAAATATTTTTAACACACAATCACTTGTAACCTTTCATAATGTCTTTTTTTTTTCTTTATAATTTGTTGTCTTACAAAAATCTATATTTATTTTTAATGCTAACCTTGTGTCCACTATTTCTTTATATTTTTATTGAAAATCTCCAAATTATTATGACAATTTTAATCTAAGTCTTAGACATTGCCAATATCATAACCCTACCTGATATGACCCAACATCACACAGGTACACCATGTATGATTGTGTCAAGGCTGATCCTAAGATCTTGTTGGAGAAACATTGAAACAAAATTTCTAATGTATATACTACACAAAGCCACTACTGAATGCAATATAAGTGGAAGACTACTGAATCTCAAAATGATTTTTTATATATCATCTAAAACATATATAATCTGAAGTCTATCTACAACAGTGCTTGACAACAGAGAGAATAACAAAATAAAAGTTCACCTTGCAAAAATTAAAACTAACAGATTGGAGCATGTTATCCAAACTAATCAACTCGCTCCTTACACTTTCCCTGGCCATAAAATGAAAGCAGAAGTAGGAATGAGTTAACACAGCTTAGTAGGTTATCGTAGCCTAAAATAACAATCAATAACTGAAACCAAAAGAAACTTTCAAAATCACATGGCAAAAAAATTTCAGAATATATTCAAATTGTTCATGATCTCAATCTCTATTATATATAAAAAAGTTACGTGGTAAAAGTTCTATCAAAACAAAGTTATCCTCATTTTTCAGTAACAGACATACAAATTTGATCGGAAAAATTTCAAAAACATTAGATTATTGAAAACTGAATAGGCAAAACGTAATCTATCTCGAGACGAGTAAATTTCCCAACTAGGTCGAAGGACAAAAACGGTTCTACAACCTCCAAAACCTAGCTTCCTCTCTTCTTCCAACTCTTTTTCTTCACATTTCCCCTAAGTCTTCTCTGTCAAACGAATGGAAATAAAAAATAACATTTAATACATTATGTGAGTGACTTAAGATATTATATATATATAAATTTTTCAGTATAAAATTCTGATAGGAAATACTTGATTTCAAGTATTCCCTAATCACTTTAGCAACAAATCTCAAAGCGAATTGCTGTCCGCCGCAGGAAATCAGCCAAAAACAGTAGAAAAATAGAGGAAAACTGCAAGAGATGAGGAGAAAACACTTGTATTTTACTAGTAGACAATGAAAATAGAAAAGATACAATTAATCCTCAATTCGAGAGGAGGATCGATCTCTCCCAAATCTCTAGACGCCGCTAGAGCCCAAAGAAAACCTAAATCTAAGAGATCTCAAATTTCAGCCAAATTCAAGATACCCAAACCCTAGGAAAACAAACTATTTAATGCATACAAATCAAAAGGAAATCCCTAAACAGTCCCTACATTCAAATTTCCCTCTCAAAACCCTCAAAAAAGCTTCCTAAAAAGCTCCCATGGATCATGCGTGCGTGCGGCGCTTCCGCCCAGGCGAAATCAGTCGCCTGTTTTGCGACTCGGCCGGTCCCGTGCGGACCGGCTGGACCAGTCCACTGGACCGGTCTAACAAATTCACAAAAAATTTTTTTGGGATTTCAAAAATTATTAAAATTATTCATAAAATGGCTTATTTTATTTAGAAAATTATAGTAAAATCGGTTTGCAAAATGGATATCTAACGGTCCCAAGACCTCCACTTGTACCCACAGGTATCAATTTTGGAATTTAACCGGTGTCCTAAAATTATAGAAAAATTAGTTAAAAAACAACAATACATATGTCATGGTAAAGACGGCTTGTGATTTGGACTTATAATAATTCCCGAAATAATTTTTGACTATTAAAGAAAAAAATATCTTTTTCAAAATTTTGAGTTATAACACTTAAACCTTATTTTTTTCACTATGATTGCGTCAAGTAGTAGTGTGTCACTTGAAAGTGACACCCTAGTTAACCCTTGCTTACTTTTTATTATAATCATGTTAGTTGTTTCACTTGTGTGTATTGTCCTAACTAGCCACAGATTACTTTTCTTCCCAATCGAGTTAAGTTATGGCACATCACCTGAAATCTTAATAAATTCTCATCTACTTCACCAAATTTTAGTAGGTCGTAGTGCATTGCTTTTGGAAATTACCCTAGCACTTGGCAAATTCATATTTTGATTCATTTCGGTAGTTTTTTATAAGTTTTAGGAGAATTTTCTACCTTGCACAAACCCTCAACATTTCTTATCCAGGCTTCGGACCGACAATGCTAATTTTAAAAATGAATACTTAATACAGTAAACGGTATGTAAGGACATAAAAATAGTAAATACTAATTATAGCAACTTTTTCTTATATTTCAGAAGCGATAGTTACCTCATACTATTTGGCTTACCAACTATACTTTTTTTCTTAGCCAAAGGTATTAATGTTGCTATCCAACTCAGGATCCCCCAACTATACCAAGCATACCTAAGGTATGTGATATAGTTGAGACGTCTGTTTAGATATATGCTCTGTTGCTTTCTTCATTAGATTTTCTGCTACTGGTCTGGCCTATTGCTTGGAGTTGTAAATCTAGAAGATTTAAATAACTACTTCTGATTCCATCAATTTGCCATTTAAATTACTCAACCAACTTCACCCATTTTGAAACACTAATAAAGCTATGCATCTCTTTGTTCTTCTTAACTTTTTTTGTTGATGTTAGGTTTCTTGAAACCATCTATTTAACATTATATTATTCTACATTATATGAATGTAATCTAGATAGTTTCTATATAATTTGTCCATATTTTTTTGCATCACTTTGGACCATCACATATATAAACTACTTAATGAACGATTGAATGCAGTCAAATTTTGGAGTCCCTCCATTAGTTTTTTAACTTTTCCCCTCTATATGAATTGATTATTGCCTATATTGATGCTTTTTTTAATTTCAGATATACGATATATTTCAACTTCTTCCATCCAAGATTCAAGTTGGAGTTTTTTCTGCTACAATGCCGCCTGAGGCTCTTGAAATCACCCGCAAGTTCATGCACAAACCTGTGAGGATCCTTGTTAAGAGAGATGAGCTCACCCTTGAGGGTATCAAGCAATTCTATGTAAATGTTGATAAGGAAGAATGGAAGCTTGATACCCTCTGCGACCTATATGAGACCTTGGCCATCACTCAGAGCGTCATCTTCGTAAACACTCGTCGCAAGGTGGATTGGTTGACTGACAAAATGAGGGCCAGAGATCACACAGTATCTGCCACTCATGGGGACATGGATCAGAACACACGAGACATTATCATGCGTGAATTCCGGTCTGGGTCTTCTCGTGTCCTTATTACGACCGATCTCCTTGCCCGTGGCATAGATGTGCAGCAGGTCTCTCTAGTCATAAACTATGATCTGCCAACCCAGCCAGAGAACTATCTCCATCGCATCGGACGAAGTGGGCGGTTTGGGAGGAAGGGTGTTGCAATTAACTTCATCACCAGCGACGACACTCGAATGCTTTTCGATATCCAGAGGTTCTACAATGTGTTGATCGAAGAGTTGCCGTCGAATGTCGCCGACCTGCTCTGATGAGTTTTTGTTATTTCATCCTGTTCTTGCTTATTCGAAGTCACCGTCCCTTAGTTTTTTTGCATGTCTGTGGATCTCATCAAAACCTGTGGCTATTTATGTAAGTGAAGTTTGCATTTATTTCTAACTGATGATCTCAAAAGTAGACTACTGTGAGTATATTTGCAGATTTTTTGCAGATTTTTGTTGCTGCTCATTGGTATAGTTGTTGTCCCTTGGTAACCTCATAGATCTGTACCAGTCCTCGCTAGTTGTTTTATGTATTCAGGTTGATAAACTCTGCTTCTTTTATGCTCACTTTCATCATTTTAAGTTGATATTGAAATTGCTCAATGACCTCAAATTGTTCAAGTTCTTCAACTTCATAGCTGATCTTAGTTTCATTGGCCTTATCTTATTTTCCACATTTAACATTAGCATTAATTAAAACAATACATCATTTATAGCTTCACAATGAAGTTTTGCTTCAGTCGCATGGTCACACAGCGGTGCACGATTAAAAAGTGATGTGGGGTGTCCTGATTCGTCTCTGGACGGCGTTCAGTGACAGTACAGAATAATTTCACCTCGGAGAACCATATTCCACAAGCTCAACTCCAACTAGACATTTCTCATAGTTAAGCAGCTTGTCAATACGGAGCTCACTTTGATATGTTGGTTGAAAATTTAGACGATTATTTAAGAGATTTAAGTTTGAGTTTTACGTATATGATGTGTGTAAGAAATTGATTTAATTGACCTAAATGATCCAAAAAAAGAACAGCTTGCCAATTGCACCATATCGAGTGATATTCGTCTTACAATTTTAGAATAAAAATTATTTGAGTTGTTTCTTTGATGTATATAGACTTTGAGCATCATCTCTTATTTCTTCCAAGCTGTTCCCAATAAGCTCACAGCCACTTCGGCTTTATTTGGGACGATTTTTTTTTTTTTTAAAAATAAATTTTTAGTACAAAATTCTATTAAATTTAATTTTTTTGTACTAAAAAATCATTTTAAAAAGCAGAACGAAAGATGTCCCAAACAAAACCTTCGTCGTACGAGAAAAGCTGCAGCTTTGTAGGTAAGTAAAGAATGTAGATATTATTAGTTGGTAAATTTCGTGGGATGGTAACTCAATAATGTAAGCAATACTTAATTTCGAAGGACGTGCAAAGAAAAAATATCCCCATTGCCAGATTAATTTCTTGGTAGGATGATGATTGTACGTTTATATTTATTAAATTAGATTAATTAATTCATAATAAAGATTAAGGCTTTATTTGGGAAGGTTTTTTTTCTGTTTCTTAAAATCACTTTTTAGAATAAAAGTTGTATTTTTTGTACTAAAAAATGTTTTAAGAAACAGCAAAAAATCGTTCTCAAACGAAGTCTAAGATTTAATTTGGAACAATTTTTTACTGTTTTTTAAAATAATTTTTTTAGTATAAAAATTTTTAGTTCAAAAATGATCCGAAATAATGACTAAATTATAACAAAAAAATATTGATATTAAAACAGTTTGAGAATTGCTTGCAACGTGGAACTTGATTATACTAAAGTCGCCTAACATCTCAAGCTGCTCGAAGAGTTGAAGTTATATTTCATAAGAGTCGCCTAAGAGATAGTCCTAAATTGTAGACCAATCAGAATGAGCCACGTCGGTATTGCGCTCGATATTGCTGATATGATTCATTCGGTGCACAAAATAATTTCTCCCTAATTTTTTTTTTTTTTTAACAAAAACATTTTATTGATAATAAAGGGTTACAACATAGATAGACAAACATCTAATAAAATGCAGAAATATAATGAAAGAAGGAAACTGATAGTAGCTAAATGGTAGTTGGGCTCAGTAGTTGACCGAGACATCCAGTGCCCAACCATCATGCACGGGCCATCCAGTAAGGTGATAAAGGGTCCAGTCAACGATACGCATCGAAAAGCACCAAAGGTTGCCGCCAGCAAAAGAAAAGGCACTCGTCCCGGCCACATCATAGCCCCCCCAAAAAAAAACTGCGAGGCACCGAAACCAAAAATCGGAATACCAAACAGATTAACCACAAAACAACAAATCATTAACGCTTACGACGACCCCTGCCACGGCCCCTTCCGCGGCCCCTAGCACGTGAAACCTTCGAACGACCAACATTAGCACGAACCAACGAGAAATCATTCCCTGGGTCAGAACCCCCACAAAAATCCGAAGATATGAAATCAAAATCCGAATGGTCAGAAACAAATTCACCCTCAGAAGAGTCATTTAACCAATTTATTTGATCCGATCTATCGCAACTCAGAGAATTCACCAGATTTATCGTAGCAGCCGCTTGCACCGGAACATTCACGAACTGATTTGAGCTTTTAGATACTTCAGTTAAATTCTCCACCGGCACAGCATTATTAACATCAACCACAGGTAAATCTAAATCAGTAGAACAAACAACAGGCCCAATCGGAACACACCGAGGGCTCGAAACATCAACAGCACTCAAATCAGGTAAAGCATCAGACCCCATCCCGATAGTAACATCCAGCAAAACAGGGGAAACCGTGGTAACAGACAAAGGCAAAAAAAAAACCCTGCATCCAAACAACCCCTTAGGGTTTGCTTTTCCTTTTCTTTATTTCTTGGTTGGACTACGTTGTTCCTGTTGAATTGGAAGTCAGGACGTGAACTCGCCGCTAAGGTAACGATCTTTCACCCCTTCCACGCGCTTCTTCGGCTACATCCCGTAAATCCGCCGAACCAAATATAGCATTAAAGTCAAAACGAAGAAGGAACGTCATATATGATTCTATAGGATTTATTAAAGTTGTCATTTTTGCTGTTTGGTAGGATACTAGGATTTAGGCTGAATCCTGCTTCCAAACATCCCCATATATTTGTGTCATTACCATGCCAAAAAAAGTATAGTTAGAACGCCAGGTGCTTGCTTGATCCAATGATCCATTACCCACAGTGATGAAAATATTAAAATGATGGCTGAAATTGTTCTGCCTGTTTATCCACGGATTTACAATGGCACTGATAGAATAAGAGCTACACCAGCTGAAATATTTCATATTGATTTAATATAATTTTTCATTAATTTTTACAATTTTCTTATTCTTTGCATATTAATTCGTCCCTTCGAGTTTTCCTTGGTGTCCTTTAGTTTATTGAATTTTCTTTGAAGTTGTTAGCCCTTTGTATGATTATACTATGCATATTTATGTTTTTGGCACTTCCTTGCTCCTTATCTTTGAAAGGGGAATTCAATTGAGTTTGCTCACAAACGCAGACCATACCTTTATCTGTTGATTCAGGGTTTTAGGAGGAATTCAGAGGTGACCAACACTGAAAGCATAGACTCATTATTTTGGGTATGTGATTTTTACAATTTTTTTTATTTATTTTTTATATATGTATGGCATGTAACTTTTTTCCTGAAGTTGTTTCATATGGTGGGATGGCTAGTTACTAACAGTTTATTGGAGAAGCAAGTTATATGCATGAAATTCTAAAAAAAATGACCTATATCATGCATTGTAAGCGATTTCATGTAATCGGATTAGGGAGGAAAAAGAGTAGATCAAATAGGGCCTAAGAGTTTTTTTGAAGTTCCTTGATTCAACACGATATAGTTATAATCCATTTGAATTTCAATCCTACAGACAAGGACTGCACTTTTTGGGGACGATAGTGGACAATTGAAATAAACCAATCCTTTAAAAATAACATCAAATTCTAAAAAGAACATAGAAGAAACAAATAACTTCAAGTTCTCAAAAGAATAAATACATATATTACTGTTTTTCACTTGAAAAGCTGGGCAGCATCTCTTTGGTTTACAACCTCTCGTGTTAGCAAGCTACTCAGAAGAGAATTGAAAGAGCCCAAGCCTTGATGCAAATTCAACTTTTCATTCCCATTGGTTTTAGTCCCATATTCAATCTCATGTGATCCTAAGTGATTGATTTTAAATTTAGATTCATTATATTAATTGGTCACTACACAAAATGCTAGTGTATCACACATCTTTAGAGAGAACACTCCCAAACTATTATAAGGCCAATTTAGTGAGAAAACAAGTTTTATTGGGATATTGAAATTTCAACTCCGTCTTACAATGTCTTTTATTCGTTGGCTGTATTTATTTGATGCAGATTTGGTAAATCCAATCCAAACCTAACTATTATATTATTTAAGAAATTAAAATAAATACAGTCCCAGTTTAACAAAATGGTAATACCAATACTGATCAAGCCTTCATGTTGGTGTAGCCTGCCCTATAACTTCTCAAAAATAAAAGAAAAACATTGTTATCTTGACTGACTCCATAGTCAACTCAATGATGTTACTTGATTTCATGTTCCTTCCTCTTATCTTCCTCTCTCAAGACAATTTCTTTTGTCAGCAAGTCCTTAATTTGAAGGAAAAAGAGCAAGATGCGTTGCAACATGCCTATTTTTCTAGATCATTTTGAGAAGCCCTATCTAATCTTGTAATTATGTAATCACATTCCTTTTTGTACTTTTTTGTTTTGTGCATATTTGATCCTTGATTTGCAAATAATTATTTCCTTCTCTTGCTAAAATTTTCCCAACCTTAAATACCACCACTTTCCCTCTTTCTGTGTAAATTCAGGGTTCACGTTGTGAGGCTGATCTATTAGCCTTCCATATATTGCTCTCATTCCTATAGTCTTCACTAGTTCACACTATAAGTTGCATCATTTTTCTTTAACCGAGTTGATTTGATTTTCCTAGTCATTGAATGGTTATGCCAGATCTTTTGTTTGATTGCTTTTAGTTATATTGCTCCATCACCTGTCCTCATCTTTTAATTTGCTTTTTCGATATTCTTCATCCAATTTGATTGGAGTATTGGGTTTGTTGTTGCATTATATCAATTTTTCTACCCATTCTTATTATTCATTCCTAGATGCTTTATGTCTGCAAACCTTGTTGTGCCTATATTCATTATTGGTTCTTTCTTTATTTTTGTTTCAATCATATTATGTATCATTTTCACACATATGCCTAGGTTGTGGATCACAAATGTTTGAGCTCGACTAATGAGATCGAATCATCTAGATCAAATCAAGTTTGAATTTGATTGAGCTCAAAGACTTTGAGTTGAATTTGCTCATCCTTAACTCATTTTAGGTCGATAAAATGTTTTTAGTGTAGAATGTAGAATCTTAGTATTGGTTTCTTGACTTCCTGGCATTCCTGTAAGGGTAACCCAATATCAACCATCTAGATACAATACAGAGATTGAATATGTGAAGGGTTGTCCATCTAATTTGGCCACACTAAGCCGCATGCCACATGTGTTTGTGGTACAATCTTTGGAAGTTGATGATGTTGCTTGTTTTTTTACCTATATGATATCCATTAATATCCATTTCAGCCCAATCACTTAATTGGATGCATCTACTACTCTTAGGTAACATACCCTTCATGACAAACATTCTTCAACTCCATATAATTTGTGATGGTGATATTAAAAAAAGCTACATCTTTGGAAAGAAGCGTAGGACGACACACAAAAAGCATTATCATTCTATTATTTAACATTTTTTTAATAATGTTACATGGCAAAAATGAATATATGAATATGTGATGCATATTCTCATGAACCATAAATATCATCTTTCTATGCTTAGTCAGAGGGGTGCTGGGACACAAAACTCAAGGATGGAGGGATATTAATGAAGATCCTTAAAGTCCGACAAAGCAAGCAACATTGTCATTTTCTAAGAGTCGTGTCCCACGAAAAAAGATTAAGGTGTATGGTGTTGACTAAACTTTTTGGGTTACCAATTAGACCGCTCATGTAATTCAAAATAATGCAAGAGCTTCTAAAGAAAGAAAGATGTTTATTAAAGTTATGATAGTGCTATCAAGTTGATGAGGACATCGAAGATCAACGGCTACGATCGTGTCTATTTTCATCCATGCATGTACGTTT
The DNA here is from genome assembly GCF_001605985.2 of Dendrobium catenatum. Lineage (NCBI taxonomy): Eukaryota > Viridiplantae > Streptophyta > Magnoliopsida > Asparagales > Orchidaceae > Dendrobium > Dendrobium catenatum. Next base: position 2,256,457 of record NW_021319483.1, on the reverse strand, counting down.
CACATCACAAGTATTACAAGTTTTTTTTACTCGAAGATTGATATTATATATGACAACTTATCTATATGTAGATTTAAGTGTGAATGGCTACAATGGAGAAGTATATCATGAGTATTATGTCATTAGAGGATATTATAAAATTTGATGTAAATTATATATGCAATTTGGTCGGCGATGTTGTAAATGATTTGAGTGTGGGGTAGCAAAAAAAGTTACTGGCTATGAAGCTGAGTGTGGCATGAGTGATTATGTTTTGATGTATGTGTGACAATATTAGGAAAGATAAGTTAAAGAATGTTTATAATAGATGAGTGATCAGGGAATGTAACCGGCCTTGCGCCCATTTTATCATTAATAAAAAATATATGGGATATGTTTTTATTCTAAAAAAAGAGAGGAAGGATTGGTATATCACGTATTGAAGGCGAGTTAATTAAAAATGTACTTAAGTTCTTTGTACATGTATAATAAAGGATAGAAAATATACCTATTAGATGGATGGATAAAACTAGTGTTGAATAATTAAAAAAGCGAATGTGCAGATCTAACTTAACCTGGGTAGAATTTGTTTAGAAGGATCTTTGAAGAGTTGTTTAACATCTCAATTCTCAAAAAATACTTAATAGGACTGAATGGAAAATGGTAATTTATAAACAATGCCCCAAATTGTTGGGATAAGACTAATGATGATGTCGATGATATTCTTCATTTTGTATGCCTTACGCCAAATCCATTAAGTGTTTTGGTTGTTTCACAGAGGACTCTTAACTCTTTTTAGGTTGTCAAACAGAGTTTAATAAACCATCAATGCTAAATTAGATGAGTTATTCAGTTATATTAGGTATAGTTCCCAATCGTATTTCCTCTTATGAAATGCTAATATCCTCGATTTGTGATAATAAATCCTATATTAATGGTTCTATACTGCTTTATCGATACCTAATTTTTGACCTTTTTTGTATTAATAATTGGCAATATTATTCAATTATTATTTTTAATGCAGCTTTCTGAATCTGCTGAGATGAACTGGAAATTTCCAATTAACTTCGGGTGAGTTTTTCTTTAGTCATGTTGAAAGTTTTCATTCTTTGTTATATGAAATTTGATTTGGTTGATGGTTCAGTTTTAACCAGATGCTTTGAGACCACTTGCTTACAGTTTAAATTCAGTTAACTCGATATGAATTATTCTTCTTTTTTATTTTTCTAATTTATATATGTGCATATTTAAATATTTATTATATGCTTGTATAATATATACACATATTTGTACACATTACTTATGAATAAATAAATAGTATTTATATTTCAAACAGCAACTAGTTGGCTCAAATCACTCCAGGCTCAATTTGAAGGTTGGATTGTGCTAAAAATTGATCTCATGACTCAGTTTGAGATCTATCGGAGTTAAAAGTACACTGAACCCAAATTTCCATTGTTAAGGTTGTAATCTGTATGTAGTCTTTAAACCAATTAGAAACCAATTTTAATAAATTATCTTTAACTCATTTATACTTTTAATTTTTGTCCTAGTTAGTGGAGATCTGTATCTTTGGTTAGTCATGCATGAGGTTTGAAATCCAGGCACTGTATTCTTACAGCTGGTTTATAAACTGAACAATGCATATTATTCTGTGCTAACTATGCTTGTTTTATGAATGCAAGCATCCTTAGCAATGACTCCCATGTTTTAATTAAATATTTCTTCTCACAGGCGTACTCAAGAGCAACAAGGACAGTCAAATTTGCAGGAAATCCCAACCCATTCTTGGTATCCTCCATCTGTGGTTGGTACATCTCGCCCTTCCACACCTGGTAGTTCATCTATTACTGGTGGGCAGCAAAGGCCTTTAGATCAACCACTGTCACCAGCACGTGGACAGCCCTCCCCTGCTGAGGCAGCTGGGGTAATTGCTCGGTTGAAGGATAAAAGGTAAGATTTTAGGAATGTAAATGAGTTATTAATTTTCATTTTTAAGATAAATATCAGCTATAATTAAATTATTATCATGAAAAGGTCTTGTTGAACATGACATTTTTTCATGTATAGCGCTTACATGGGTTGTCTTCTATTTGATTGGTGACAGCTACTGGATTATTGTGCGTTCTGAATCTCGAAAGTTTCTTCAAATTGTTTTGTCCTTTTTCTGCTTGATAAAATGGGGTTTTTTTTGTGATTAGCAGGCGCTACAATAAGCTTTGAGAGCATCAAGTCCTGTGTGATCTTGCATATGGTTTTGTCAAGTTCCTTTGTTTTTTGCATCCTTCTGTTTTCACATTCCTGCCAACATTTTAGCATGATCTGCTTTCTAGTGACCCAGCGCTTAAACTTGGAACATCTTTGGGATTTATTGAGAAAAGCTTCCTTTGGTTAAACCTTTTTTCACGAGAAATATATGATTGTTGATAGTGTGATTCTTTGTCTTGGATTGGCGTTTTACGTATCAGACTCCATTGTAATTAGAAAATAGAATTAATAATTTGCCTACTTGTATTAGTTGTATACCATACTTCGACTCTTTGATGGAAAATCAGTTCATGCTTAGCCATGATGTGGCTTCAATCCCCTCTCAAATCACAACGTTCATGAACCAGTTGTAGAGAAGGATTCCTAAAGTTGTTTTTGTTTTTCTGAAGTTATTTAGTCTGAAATAAAAAAGTTGATCTTTTTATTTCCTTGTTTCTCTCAAAATTTATTACTTATATATATTTCACTTTTTATTCATGGTCAGACTTCTAATTCTTGCATCTCGTGCTTGAAATTTTGGTAGTATTGATGAGCTGAGAAAGCTTTTGAATGACAAGGAGGCATACAATTCCTTTTTCAATTCTCTGGAGCAAGTCAAAATCCAAAATAATGTAAGTTGATCTATCAAACTTTTGACCATGTACTTTGTGCTTTGAGTTCTGATCATGTAATTGTGCTTTGAGTTCAGATAATTTAAGCATATCCTTTGTCAATGTTGAATTTAAAGATAACACTTCTTTCCATCAGCATTTTTATACAAATCCCACTTAGCATCACTGTCGCTCTGATTTTGTTTTACCATGCACTGACCTTTCTACATTTTGTAATATTTTGTTTTACCCATCAGAATATGTCTTCTTGGCTTTGTAAATGTCAGCTCTTTAATGCGTTAATGAATTTATTAGAAATCGACAATTCCTATCATCAAAGCATCATTGTCTATTGCTTGATCTGGTAATTATTTTGGAGTTGCTGCTGGATTTTCTTTTGCTAGCACCACCTTTGCTTTCAACTTAGATTCTTTTAATGATTTTTTGGGCTCTCAAAATTCATGCACTGGCATCTGCTAAGGAGTTTAGGTAGTTCTGAGTCAAAATTTTCAGAAAACAGATTGAATTGAAGATAAGTCACTATCCAAAGATGTTTCCATCATTTCGTTAGGATTTTATATTTTGTTATAGGTTTTCCATATAGGCGCAAGCTCCTATAGTTAATTACCCCATTCGGTGACGAGAGAGAACTTTCAATTAAAGCTAGTTATTAGATAGGAATTAAGTGCTTGACGATAGTAGCAACAAATTGATGTAGGATTTGAAATTTACAACCATGAATTTAAAGCAGATGGTGGGAAGAATAATGATGAACCCAATCAAGATTATATGATTTTGTCATCCCGGGTTGTCATGGTTCATAGTCTACTTAGTCAGAGGAGGTAGTCAATCCAACATGATCGAAGGGTCCTTGGCAATCTTAAGTTGCTTTGTGCAAGGAAACCTTATGGAACTACCGAACTAGGTTGGATGTTTATAGCTCGTAGGCGAGTTGATGTGTTCGTTGCAAGTCTCATGTTCTTGTTTATTTGTTTGAAGCAGCAAACCATGCATATTATATGTTTTCATTTTGCCTCCAACATGCATTTAAAGTTTTATTTGTTGCATTTTAGTCGTGCAATTTTTTTTTTTAATTATTCATTTTCAAGTGGTGTTTAATTAAAATTTTGGTAGCTTGTGTCTCCCCTACCATGCTTATATAGAAGCATGTATGGTCACTGTTGTGAGACATCGCGATCTTCTACCCTAGCGCGCTTGAAAAAACACATGCATATGCCTTCAACACTTGCACGAGCGAAAAGACGAATTTCCTCACTCCGTTAGAACAACCAATGTTGTGAAAATTGGATTGGACAACAAACCAAAAGGAGAAGGTCACGGTTCCATTAATTAAAAAAAAATGATAAATTAACATGATTTGCTTTTCGTTAGTTACCTGTACCAATTTACTTTCATGGGTTATGTACAAGCCTATTGTCTGTCCACACTATTAAAAGATAATATGCTTTATGAAGATAAAGAAATGGATAGAAATCAAGACTTTGGCATACACACCATCTTGATCCATCTTGATAACCTTTGCCAATCAATGCAAAAAAGCATGTGCTGTTTGATCCTTATGAACATGTCTCAACACTATTAATGGTTAACACTCAAACATAAGCCAACAATTTTGTAAGTTAAAAAACAAAACCGATGACAAAATAGATTGTAAACAGTTTGCTAGTAACTTTAATCGCAATTGAATCAGCCAGAAACTTAGGCTCATTTAGAACCCTAACAATGGCAAACTGCAACAAGATGAGCAGGCCAATAGCATAGCAAGGCATTGCAACAGAGAATTGAAGCCAAATACTCTCAAGCGTGCATTAAAACAAAGAAACATTGCAACAACCAAGTTTGGGTCAATTCTAGCTAATTGCAACAAACAACGAAATCAAAACAACATATACTCATGCATAAATAATCTTATCTCAAAAATTTGCAATGGAAACCAAAGTTTTTGGGACATATATGGAGGAAAAGATTAAAAGAACTGAAAAATTGTTATTAGCGGTGAAAATCATAATATGAATAGAAATCAATTAAGGCTCATTGCTGACAATATTGTAAGGCAATGATGAATGAAAATTGTGTATCAACTTAGATTAGAGGATATGTCGGCGACAATGAATAGTGTCGCGACGCCTTCGTCTCATGCAATAGGTCGCACTTGGGAACGAGAACTAGGTTTAGGTTGGGGATGGGAATGAGAAGAAGATGAACAACAAATGAGAATTAATAATTTGGATTTAAGAAATAGAATTCTTTAATTTTGACGATTCCATCTGGAATCAACCGCTCAAATTTAGCTATTTTTAAACTGCGTGGTTTCTTAAAAACTAGTTTGATCTGTCGGTTCAATGGTTAAACCGCAGTTTTCCTCCCATCGCTCGCGGTTTCGCTTGAATGCGATTTTTGTAGCCGATGGAATCAGCCGTTTGACCGGTTCTCGTTTCTAAACTGATTGAATCGATTGGTCCGATCCGGTTTTTAAAACCACGGGAACAACATGAATGTATACTTAAGTTTATAAGTTTTTTGGGGAACATATACTTAAGTTTGTTAGTTTTATCAAGTTCAAGAGCAGGTAGTCAACCGATTGAGTATTTAGCAGAATGGCTACATGTAGGCGTGTGAGCTAGAGGAGAGGAGTGATGTGGTCAGCCTTGTGTGTAATCGAGAGTGGGTAGAAGGGATTCGTGTGCGTAAGGGAGAGTGGCAGAGGTCTGTCGTGGGAGCAGGTGGCGGTTCAGAGTGTGAAGTGAGATGGTGGAGCAGTAGTTGGGGTTGTACAGGTGGGTTTGGCTGGAAGACGAAGAAGAGTTGTGTGAGGGAAATATCAGTTGGTTGTGATTTGTGAATGAATAGAGAAGAATGAGGGAGTTCAGAAGTTTTGGCTACTGTTATGAGGGAATAGGAGTGGGTTTAGATTTTTTTTTTTTCCTTCTGTGCAGACTGGACAAGGCTGAGGCATGGAAACATTGTAAGTTGCCTACGAGTTTCTCTTGTCGCGCCATGAAAAACATGCAGGTTTCCACTTGTTGCGTTAAATATGTTGCATTCAAAATTTTGAGGGTTTTGAGAGTTTGCAAATTTCTATGTTTGCGTTGTAGGAACAAATTCAATGTTAAAGTAAGGGGAGCACACAAATTTTTTTTTTTTTAAATTTTTTAATCTTTTCCTTAGAGAGTGAAAAGGGAGAGAGAGAGAAAGAGGTAGAAAGAGAGAAAGGGAGAGAGAGGGATAGAAGAGAGAGAGATGACTGCCGGTGGTGGAGGCTGCATGTGGTGCGCGACAATGGTGGGGTTTTTGGCAATGCTCAGGATAGGCAGCAACAATGGAAACAAGTGTCGCGACTGTGACGGGCTGGCTAGGGTGATGGGCTGCTGCATTATAGAAGAGGAGTGGTGGGCGGGGGTTCTGGAGTGAGAGCATGCAGATCTATCAGTAGAAGAGGAGGGAGGAAGAGAATGAGAGTGTGTGCAGGAGATATAGAGAGATTGAGGGAGAAAATGGGAGGGGGTCGTGGACGACATGCGAGGGTATGGGCAGTGAAGATTATAATGTGTGCTATTGGGCTGTGGCAAGAACATTTTTTGTGTGAGTGAGTCCGTCATTTTAATACCTGTGCTTCCTCATCATTTGATGAGATATTATTTTTGACTTCACCAAAAATTTGAGCCATTTCTTATGCATGTCAAGATGATTGCATGTATACTTTTCCATATTTGCAATCTTAATTTAGATTTAAAGTAATTTAGTCCGATGGATAAGCTTGATCATGTTCAATTGGTTGAATTAATTTAGATTTCTTATGCTTATGTTTAATTTGCATCAACAGAGGGGCATTGGATATGCTACTACACCAGAAAGCGTTATTCACAGTGATTTTTAATGTCATTATTTCATGCTCTTTTGGGGCTGGCCCGCGTGAGCAGTGGGATGTAACAATGCCTAAGGATGGGGCTTCTGTGCAAAATGAATCCTAAGTTTATCAAATCTTCTATAATGCTATGAATTTCATTTACTTTATGAGAGCACTAGGCAGTTTTAACTTGTATCTTCTGTTTATCGAGTATTCATTACTTTGCATTATGCATGAATTATTATGACTTTAGTTTTAAACTTTGATTATGATTGATATTTATGTTTTTTTTTTCAGTTACGGGATGAACTTCAGAAGGAAACTTTACAGATTGCAAGTAAGATGCTTGCACTTTTAGCTAGAGCAATTCTCGATTCCTTTATAATGCAATGAAGGTTTCTAAAACATGTGTTGCAGGGGAGAACTTGGAGAAAGAACCTCGAATTTTGGAACTTAAAAATCAAGTGAGTTGTTGATACTAAGTCACATTTCATCATCATCTTCTTTAGTAGTATTTTCTCAACTAATTGGGCCTGCTTTATGAATCATCATTCTCCCTTCATTCTAAGTGAGAGTTGTACGAGATAAATCTATTTTGCCCAAATATTTTTTTAGCATAATTGTAAAATGAACGTTTTTTTTTTCTCCTAATTTTATGAAGTTAATTTTGTCTATCCATCTTATTGATGAATCATCTATCTTTCATTGCACATGCTAAAGCATTTAAGTTTCTTTTTACCTATATTATCTTTCGTTGATGTTACTTCCATGACATCTTTACAACAACAACAACAATATGAAGCCTTTATCCCACTATGTGGGGTCTGCAACATGAATTCTTTTTCTCCATTGTGCGCTGTCAAAAGTTGAATACTCATTTAAATCTGATAAAGAAAGGTAATTTCTAATATTTTCTAACCAAGGTTGTTTAGGTCTACTTCTATCTTTCTTAACAGAAGTCAAATCTAATACATCTACTTTCCTAACGGGCTCATCGGAAGGCCGTTGTTTTATGTGACCAACCATCTAAGGCAACTCTCTCTAATCTTATCTTCCACTGGAGCTACTCCAACCTTTTCACGTATATGCTCATTTTGTGTCCTGTCTCTAAGAGTAAAGCACTCATCCACCTAAGCATTCTCGTCTCTGCAACACTTAACTTAATATTATGCTTCTCTTTTAATGGGTAACATTTTGCATCATAAAACATTGCAGGTCTAACCACCATCTTATATATTTTTCTCTTAAATTTGAGGGGGACTTTTCAATCACACAACAAGTCCGATGCATTCCTCCACTTCAACCATCAAACTTGAATTCAACTAATAATATTCTCATCTATTTCACCATCACTCTGAACAATAGACCCAAGATATCTAAAAGTGTAGTCTTATTAATGACTTGATCACCCAAAGCCACAATCACCTCCCCCCACAAGAACTATTATTACCAAAATTACACTCTACATATTTAGTTTTATATCTACTCAAACGAAAGCCTTTAGACTTTACCATAAGTCAAGTTTAACTTAAACTCCCTCTCTAGTCTTATCAACAAGAAGAATATCATTAGCAAAAATCATACATCAGGGTACAACCTCTTACAAATGTCTAGTGAGAACATCAATGACTAAAGCATAAAAGATATGGGCTTAAGGTTGATCCTTGATGTAATCCAATTGAAATAGGAAAATACTTGATCAAACCACCTTGTGTATGAACACAAGTAACAACTTTTGCGTACATATCCTTAATGACTTGAATATAAGCATTATTAATCACTTTCTTTTCTAGAGCTCTCCATAGCACTTCTCTTGGAAGTTTATCATATTCTTTCACTAAATCAATAATATGTAGATCCTCCTTATTCTCTCTATACTTCTCTATCAAATCTCTCAATAAATGTATAGCTTCCATAGTAGACCTACTTGGCATAAATCCAAATAAATTTTGAGAAACATTAGTATCATGCCACAACTTATGCTCCATAACTCTCTCTATATTTTTAAAATATGACACATTAACTTAATTCCTCTATAATTCCACAATCTTGTGCATCACCTTATTCTTAAAAATAAGAATCAATACACTCATTTGCCACTCATTTGACATCTTTTTAGTCTTCAAAATAATATTAAAATGTTTAGTAAGCCAAGAAATTCCTTCATCTCCTAAGCATTTTTACACCTTTATTGGAATATCATCAGGTCCAATAGTTTTTCCCCACTTCATTTTCTTTAAAGCTTCTCTATTTTTGGTTTTACTAATACGCCGATAAAAAAAATATTTTCATTTAGGATGTTAAAATCACTAAAGTTAATCGCATTCTCATAATCTTCATTGAAAAGTTTATAAAATATCTCATCCACCTTTGTTGAATATCCTCTTCTAATAAAATATATATTTTTATCTTCATCCTTAATACACTTCACTTGAAAAAAATTCTTACTAATATCTCTTTATTTGGCTAACTTATACATATATCTTTCGATCTCCTTAGTATCTAATATATTATATGAATCATTAAAAGCTAAAATTTTTGCATCGCATATTGTTTTCTTAGACTCCTTATGGACCTCTTTATGATTTCGTTTGGGACGACTTTTTAACTGCTTCTTGAAGTAGCTTTTTAGTATAAAAATAAAAAAATAAAAAATTTTGTACTAAAAAGCTGCTTCAAGAAGTAGTAAAAAAGCAATCTCAAACGAAGCCTATATCTTTTCCAATTATCAAAATTTTTACATCTAAACTTATTTTTATAGTAAATCTTTTTATTTTTTATCTTTTCTTGCATATTTTGTTTCCACCACAAACTATTTTTACTATTAGGAACTTTTCCCTTTAATAATTCAAACACATCTTTTGTAACGTTTTTAATATCACTAGCTACTTTTTCCTACATAACATTAGCTTCCTCATACACACAGACAAAATCTTAAGATTTAGTATCTTACTCTCAAAAATATTTTTATTAATATTCTTTAAATACCCCCTTTTAATTCTTAAATAACATTTTACTTTTTTTTTTTAATTTTCTGCCCCTTCATCTTAATGTCTAAAACTAATAAGCGATGTTGGATGCATAAACTTTTATTTGGAATAACTTTATAATCTGTTATAATCTAAATGATTTATTTTTCTTATAAGAAAATAATTAATCTGAGCTTTACTATATCTATTCTTATAAGTGATGAGATGCTCGTCTGTTTCTTAAATAAGATATTAGTAATTATAAAATCATTAGTTAAAGAAAAATCTAATATGATCTTACCACCTTCATTAGTCACTCCAAACTCATAGCTACCATGAATGCTTTTAAAATTATCTATATCTCTACCAACATATCAAGTTAAATCTATTAGTTTGCCTGTAAGGGTACCTATATTATTTTCCTATGAATCATAATATCTATTAATTCTATTAGTTTGCCTGTAAGGGTACCTATATTCTAAGTTCCTATCATAACTTTAATTTCATGAATTAGCTTCTTTGCCTACATCCGTCAATGATGTGAGAACCCTTGCCTATTTAACACTGCACTTGGGTCCCGGTGTAGCGGTCATTGCACACTTGTCACTGTATTCAGGCCATACAACGCGTCGCTTATAGGAAACGCCGTAACATTAACACAATGTATTAAATGATTCATTTCATGATTATTCGACAAATTTTATGTTGGTTGTCGACTACCTAACACAATACTCCATTTTTCTCATCTAGGTCATGGGATCTGACAACGATAGTATTTCCATGACGTCTTTACTATGATTATTTATGTGTATATATTTCATTTTATGTCATGATTATTTAACAAATTTTACGTTGACTAATTTCCCTTCCCCTCATCCCACCCTAGCCACCGCCCCCGCTCCTTGGGTTTCCCGCCGCCGGCCACCCTCCCCACCACGGCCGACCACCTCGCCGCCGGCCACCTTTCCTCCCCACCTCCCCTCCCTATGCCGCCCCAACTCCTCTCATGAAATTGAATTTTAGAATTCAATTTCTTTCCAAATTGGGAAATTCCAATTTAGGAAAGTTTTGAAATTTTGAACTCAATTTCATCCCAAATGAAATTGGATGTATGAGATGAAATTTTCCTAGTCATCGTCTCAATTTGGAATCCTCCGCCACCTCACCAAACCCCCTCCTCCTCCTTAATGCCGCCGGCCCCCCTCTTCATGAGCCCCATTAATGGCGCCATTAAACCCCCTCTCTTAATTTGAAATTCTAATCTTAAGCTCATAAAATTCCCTCCATTTCCCTCAAAACTGAAATTATTTCAGTTTTATTCCTAACCTAGCTCCTCTATTGATGCCGCCGGCCCCCCCTCTTGGCTTTCAAATTTTGAATTCTCAATTAATGCCTTCAATGCACTTAATTGGGAATTCAAACCACTAATCCCTCCTCTCCTAATTCCCCCCAAAACTGAAATTACTTCAGTTTTATTGCTTAACACACATCTCTCTCTCCCTCCCCATCTCCACCGCCGGCCCCCTCTCTCTCCTCTCCAACCTGCCGCCCATCTCTCTCTCCCATTGGAGATTATCCCGTGGCGACCACCCTTTCTCTTCTTCAAGGATGCATGGAGGAACCCGAGTGGAACTTCGGGTTTGAGTACGACAACCACGGAAGGGTTAACATCCTCAGAATCACCGTTCTTCGACGTCGGCTTTGACTTTGACGACACCGTCGAAGAATACTTGGATCGGATCCTACCTACATTAGTGGATTCCATCTACGACCACTTTTCTGTCTACACGTGGATCATTAAAGGCCGCTCTCCCGCACCACCTCCACATCCGGCGCCTTCCTCTCCTTCCCTACGGATCTACGGCACCGTCGCCCTCAGAGTGGTCTCGTCACTTGTGTGGTTATTCTTCTCCCAACGAACCTAGAAGTAGGAGCATGAGCGTGGCCTCAAGGTGAGACGATCGCTTTGTTAACCGCCGGATTCTAGTTGACCATTCATTTTCATTACTTGTTATTGATGTTGTTATTTTATAAATCTTGTAAACTTAGTTGGAGCTACTTGCCTAGACGTTGTTAACTTCTAAGATCTTCTTTGAATCGTTAAATTAGAGAAGCATTGAATTGTATTATCATTACTTTAACAAATTTTTATTAACTTCTAAGAAACAATTCCTGGTTTCACATCAATATCTCTACCAACATATCAAGTTAAATCTCCTCTAATAATTTTTTTTCTTCAAGAGGTATCTTTAATATTTTTTTTTTCAAGAGCTATCTTATATATTAATTCTTCTAATTCATTTCAAAATTTTATTTGTGAGGGGTCCAAACCTATATGTGGATCATAAGCACTTATAATATTAATAATCTTAACATCAACAATAATATTTAAAGTTAAAATGGTATATCCAATTATTATTAATTTTTACAACATTATCCTTTAAACTCTTATCTATAATCACACCATTTTTAGTATGACTCTAATTAGAATATTGTTGTTTAAATCTTAAGCTATCAATCTCCTTAGCCTTCTCTCTAACCCATTTAGTTTCCTGACTGCATATAGTATTTATTTTCCTATGAATCATAATATTTATTAATTCTATTAGTTTGCATGTAAGGGTACCTATATTCTAAGTTCATATCCTAACTTTAATATCATGAACTAGCTTCTTTGCCTACATCCGTCAATGATGTGAGAACCCTTGCCTATTTAACACTACACTTGGGTCCCGATGTAGCGGTCCTTGCATACTTGTCACTATATTCAGGCCATACAACGCGTCACTTATAGGAAACGCCGTAACATTTACACAATGTATTAAATGATTCATTTCATGATTATTCGACAAATTTTATGTTGGTTGTTGACTACCTAACACAATCCTCCATTTTTCTCATCTAGGACTTGGGATCTGACAACGATAGTATTTCCATGACATCTTTACTATGATTATTTATGTGTATATATTTCATTTTATGTCATGATTATTTAACAAATTTTACGTTGACTGTCAGCTACCTAATACAATCTTACACTTTTCTAATCTAGAGTTTGAGACTTGGCAACAACTGTGTTAAATGTTTGTTATTATATTTAAATGAGAATTTGACTCTTAATAGGACAATGGAGAAAAAAGATTCATATAACCGACCCCACGTAATGGAATAAATGTTTGATGTTGATATATTCTATTTTAGTTTTGCCATATGTCCATCATAACAGTCTCATTCAATTTGTCTAACAATTATTTTCATACCGCCCAACACCCACAAAAGTCCAATCTACCATATAGCCGGCCCAATTAAAGCTTTGTAAAGCACGTCTTTAATTCGCAATGATATTTTTTAATCATGTATTACTCTTGAGGCGCAGTATAAAATTTTGATTAAATATTACTCATGAGGCCATCATTCTGATTGCTTGATTTGCTGCAAAAACAGTGTACTATCATTCGCACCACAGAGCTGGCTGCTGCACAGGAGAAGCTAGCAGATCTACAGAGGAAAAAGGAAGAAATGCAGAGAGCTTATTCCCCTTCATCATTATTAAAGACGCTAAATGGTAAATTCATGCTTTAGATTGCACAAGATAAGATGCCTTATTCCTTCTAAGAAAAAATGGACCTTTTACCACCCTTATATAGAATGAGAAGTGTTTATGCCCACCCATTACAATCTCAGCCACATGAGAAAATAACATGAGGGCAATCTCAAACACTGATTAAAGCGAGCATTACTAGAATTCCAATCCAATTTGCATTATATTATTCTTTTTAATACTATGTTTCCTGTTGGGTTTCCTTCATCTTTAGAAGACTTGGGCATGATTTTATTTTAAGATATTAAATCAGAGATTCTATAGCTGAGATTAAAAAAAAAAATTTATATGGTACTTATTCAATTATCATATATATATATTAAAATATGTTTGTTGAATGAAAGAAGTAGGCCATTGAATTTTAGTATAATTTGATATTACAATAAGAAATGTTTTTTGCTTTTGAAGTGGGAATTAATCTTGCAAATGGTATTAAAATGCTGAAAAGTAGTAGCGAGTCAAGTAGAATGATACACAAAGAATTCTAATAGTGCACAATATCGTTAAAGTCCGGTTGAATGCTTTGCTGGGCGCTTGTTTTAGTGTTCGAGCAAGTGAGGCATGGTCATGAGCATCTTTCATTATGATATGAGTAATGAGGTGAAAGTATTGCCTGTTGATTTGAGAGAGTGGCAATACCTCAAATATTGAAGATGAGTTAGATATATAATAATATTTTGATATGAGATGATGTGAAAAGAGTATCAGTAGTTTGATGAAAAAAATGCATTATTTGAATTAAATTAGATCAAATATAGGTGCAATAGCTTCAAATTGGGAGTAGTAAATCTTGAGTATGACCTTGAGGAGACTAGAAGAAATGGGCCGCTGAAAGCGCTTAAATCCAATCGTAGAAAGAAGTTTGTGTATGGTGATTGGTGATGAAGATGAAAATATACTAGTAAATATTATATTATCCAGTTTTTTTTGTGGAGAGTTGTGCACTTGTCTAGGTTCTCAGATTTGGCGAGACAAGGTGAGGCCATAACACCTCTCACAATACTTACAACACTTGGGTTGTCAGGATAACCTCAACCAATTAAGTGATTTTGCATTCACTTCTAGTCACCCTAGGCAAACACTTAACACTAATAACTTATAGAACACCTTTTTTGCTTTTTTGTAGTTGAATTGAACCTGAGCTGTGGTTTATGTCTAAAAGTTGAACTCTTTCTCCTCTTGCCATTGCTCTTTCCATGAGGGATGGTGATGTTCCTGCTTGCCAATCTGTTCATAGGTTAAGTTGCATCGGTAAGATTAATATAGGACTTTTTTAACACTATTTTGGTCCGAGTTAGCTTATTTTGATATAGTTGTAGTAGCGGAAACACAATATGATATAGAATTAAAATGATAACAAATCAGTGATTTGGCGAGTCTTGTCTAAATACTTCTTGCTGCCTATGTTTGCTCTAAACTAGATTTAACCGGAGACCAGATGAAATTCACGTTAATAATGAAGTACGATGCTTTATTTCTCATAAAAAGTTCTTCAATGTGCTTATAGCATTGGCATGCAACGCTTCCGTAAGCCGAATATCTAACTGATCCATTAATTTCTTATAAACCACTTTATTTTTTTGACTAGGAAGTTAATAATCGTTGACGTTTCCCAGAATTCTTCGTAGACCTCTTTGCGATAAAAAATATCTTTTGTATAATTCTAAATGTGAAGTTTTGCTCAAACCATATTATAAAGATGATGTAAAATGGATATCTACCTAAATCAAAGAAAAAATACAAATTAAACAGGGTTAGTTTGATTTTTTCTGGTAGGATGTGAGTTGCCCTATATATATTCCTTCATTGGAACAGACAAAACTTCTGTTGTATGCCATGTACGCTTTGAAAAGTGAATTCATTCCATATTAGGTTTTATGAGCAACTAGATATATTCTGTTTCATATGCTATTTTGAAATCGACATCACTGCTTCACAGACGGAATGAATGACATGGAAGAGGAGTCAGAGTTATTGCACCAGCAGCTACTTCGGAAGGACATCGACCTTCCAACTTTTGTACAGAAATATAAGAAACTTCGAACAACATTTCACAGGCGGGCCTTAATCCATCTTGCTGCAAAGACTTCTGGTTTCTGAATAGCTGAACTATCATGCAATTCCTTTCAGTCCATGTAGGTACTTACCAAGCATTTGCTTTGATTCTTTTACTGTCAACTCTATACTTATTATGGCTGCTAGGTTTATTTGCTACACTGTGATTTACTATATTGGTTGTTATGCTGCAGGCTGTTAGAAGCCCATATATCTCTAGCTGATAGTAAATAGTCCTTGTGAATTGCTTTGAGCTCTTTGCAAATACGTATGCTTTGTACATTTCAGTTTATCGATTCTCTGAAGTCATTCAATAAAAGATAAACCTGTGAGCGCTGCTACTGTTGCTTCTGTATATAAGTTGTGACGAATTGATGGTTTTAAAATGTTTGGGATTTGTTTTATCCTTTTAATGTTATTATGCTGTCATATTTTTTATTCGACTAGGTTATGTTGAATTGGAAACTGCTTAATAGCTGTGTTTCTTTTTTTTTTCTTATTTCCTATGATATAATATAACAAAAGGTATTTTGTTTAGGATGAATGTTCATGTTTGCATGGTGTGAAGTCATAGGGCCAGTTTTAGAGTTAGTCACAACTCACAACTAGACATTTATGAGAACTATATCTTAATGTTTCTCGTTCAATTTTGTTAGTAAGTGTTAAACATTCTGTGAACATAAATATATTAAGGTTTAAGGAACATAATGTTCTCTTTAATGGAAAATATTCTCTTTCACCCTTTGGTATATCTCTTTCTTTCTCTCTCTCATGACGGTCTTGCAATGAGTTTTCCGGAGGTTTCACTTCAGGTTAGGATGTTCTAGCATCAGAGCCTCTGAGATTCTCTGTATTTCAGATTTTGCGTTGGGTTTAGCATAAAACTTCTGACTTACCAATGTGATTTTAACAAGTGTATACCCATATCAGCTTTAGCTAGGTTGATCAAGTCACAATTCAATAAAGAAGGGCAAAGCTATGATGATTTTGGCCTAGTTGCTTGGACCAGCCCCTACCGAGTCAACTAGTTCATTGGATTTAATTTGTACTAGAACAAGACGAGTTGTTAACTACAAGTTGCTCAATAAGTGGCCAAAAACTCGACGCCATCTAAGCGTTCAACAATATTCGATTGCAAGCAATCGGTTTACGGCACCCAATAAATACTCTATATCCATGCCTAATAATACTTTCGACTAAGTCATACTCATAAGCACTTGTGTAGAAGAGAACCCACCTTTCAATAGGAGTGGTATTCGAGCAAGGCTACTCATCTAGCTATCTTGTAGTGTCTTCATGAATAAGTTGTTGATGCTCCTAGTTTAGGTGGATCATTCATTTCCAGATATCTTTTGTTGGAACTCTCTTTATTCCAATCTTTCTTGCTCTCCAGATCTTTTTTAAATCCAATGCTATTTTTTTCAAGGAAATTCACTTATATTTCCCGATAGAGAACCTTATTCTTCTTTGTAAGATTTCTAGTTCTCTGGCGAAGTTTGCTCTTAGGCTGTGGAAGTAGATTGAGCCTCGTATTAAAGTTGTCTAGATCTGAGAGATTAATAAAGAACATGGATAATTCTACGCCATAGATCATGGGTATAGAGCTAACATCCAGTCAATCTATTTAGATTTTGTTTGGGAGAGTTTTTTATTAATTTCTAAAGCAACTTTCTAATATGAAATTTTTTTTAAAATAATGAAAATATAGTGATAAAAATTTATTCCAAATGAAACCTTATTCTCTAAGTGACCTTAATCTCGATCTCAAATTAAATTCCTATTTATAACATCCTATCAAGCCTGACTAAACCAAATCTAATTCTAATATCTTCATATGCGTTGAGTGAGCCTAAAGACGATGCAACAAAAAAAAAGAAGAAGATATTCCCACGTGATTTGTGTTGTGGTTGTTGCTTATTTGTGCTATCATCGTTACTAAATTTAACGTAAATCTAAAGATTCTGAATGAAAAATTATAGCTTTTTCATACAGCGGCTGCTACAATGATATGAACACCAGATTTTGAAAACAACTGGCTTGAATAATTAAATTATGAAAAATAGAGTTCCTGATTTCTCTGTAGAGAATAAAAATAATTAAACGATTTTTAACACCTACATGAACACAGGAATTTTATTATTCTATTCATTGCCACCGATTATCTGGGCTCTGGATTTTTTAAGCACTGCATTTTATTTTTGCAATTATTTAAATAAGGAACAGAATCTGAAAATAAAAGAACTGAATGAATTTTCAATATATTTTAAGCAGAGTTTAGTCATTCTTTTAGGTCAGTTAGGAATTTTCTTAAGTTAGTATTAAATTAAAACAAAGTTTTAAATTATAACTATAGTTCTTATAGCTATTAACTACATTGTAACAAATTTAATTATGAAAAAGTTCTTTTCTATTATATAATTTTTTTTAAAAATAATTGAAATTATAGCTATAAAAAATTATTAACTTTTATGCATTTTTAGTTCTTTTTTATTTTTTAATTAAAAATACCATGATCACCTACTCGCCAGCATCGATGCCTGTCATCTTTGCTGTATGCAATATTCAATAAAAATATAAACAACACTTATTGAAACTAGACATAATGTTATTTTGCATTAAAACTTAAGCAAAACAAAATAATAATAATAATAACAAACTAGGAAGTGATCTCAAAAGGCCCCTTAATAACTTAGAAATCATCTACTTAATTTTTAGCAAAAAGTTAATTAAAAACAACTGAAAAAAGACAAGTTATGCTTGTATACTTTCTAACTTTTCCTATAAACAACAAAAAAAGAACTTTTAGCAGCTTACCTGAACAGCTTACCATTAGGATTTAAAGAATCAGATTCCCTACCCATTAAAGCAAGAAGATGAGAAAATATATAATACTCAACAGCATCTAATACCTACAAACAATGCCTACACGGAAAAAGAAAAGGGAAGGCCAGCTTCTCCTTTTTGCATTATGTACTACTGCTAGAACACACAAGAAAAAAGTTCCCAACATGCTTTACTAATGTCAATGGCAAGGAAAATTGAAGAAACAAACAATAAGAAGTTAAGAACCATATAATTGATCTAGCACACTGAAAGATACAAATAGAGGTGCAAGAGTCATTTGAATTGGTTGGAGGAACCATAGTCAGGTGACGATGGTTGGAGGAACGATAGCTAGAGGGCGATAGTGGACAGAGGGACCGTAGTAGGGCGATCGAGATCGAGGGGACCATTTTCTGGTGACACAGGTCGGAGGGATCGTAGTAGGTTCACGACGGTGGTCAGAAGGACCATAGTCGGGCGACGGTGGCAGGAGGGACCGTGGTCGGCTGGCGACGGTTGGTTTTTGAGTTGAAATAATTTGGAAGATTCAGTTCCGCAGCAAATTCCAAAGCCAGATCCTGGATATAAGGTTTGGTCGCGGCCCGGTGCGAGCGGGATTCATCCTGGGTCGGGTCGGGTCGTGATAGTGGTCGGCTGGCGACGGAGGTTGGAAAGATCGTAGTCAGACAACAATGGTTGGAGGAATTATACTATGCGGATAACGGTGGTTGAAATGACCGTAGTCAGCAGACGACAAAGGTCGGAGGAACCATAGTAGACGGGCGACAGTGGACAGAGGGATCGTAGTCGGCGCACGACGGAGGTCGGACGAAGGCTCGATGGTGGCTGGTGGATGGAGGCCCGACGATGATGATCGGACAGAGGTCTAGTAGTGGTGGCCTAGTTGCACGGGTTTCCTGGCAATGGTGCATGGGTGGAGCTCTATGATCCTTCGAGCCTCAGAGCTCTATTGGGTTTCTAGCTCAGGGTCTAAGCCTTCAAAGGTTTAAGCCCCTCCTTCATGTGGGAAGATGGGACCTATTTATTGATTTTGAGAGTGGTATGCCCTGTAAATATGGATGAGATTTAGGATAAATTTGGAGTGCTCCATCAGAAGACCCATACTGATTCCTTTGATTATGGTGCATTTGTTCCGCATTTAAGTGCCTTAATGATATTAGAATAAAGCGATCTTGAGCTCGTTGGATTCTTCTCATTGAGCCGCTAGATTTGACTATAAGCATGCTATATTTGGATATCATTCAACCATTAAATTAACGTCCTAAAGCTTCCAAATACACCTTTAACCCTTGATTCAGGTCCATTTGGGCTTGGATTGGACCGATTTTTGTGTTGTTGGGTTCTCCTTGCCAAGATGTTTGATCTGACTGTAAGCTTGCTGAGATTAGAGTTCGGATGGTCTTGAATTTAATTTTGAAAGTATCCAACATGAATATGCCTCAAGATTCGTGCTTGATCAAGGCGATTTTTGGTGACGTGTCAAGGAGAACATAAATTTATTATGATAAGGAGCAATAGAAAAGTCTCTAAGTGCAGAACTAAATAGTCTTTTGCGTTCAGATTCTTGCAAATAATACAGAAATGAAGGTTTGCAGTTTCCCACTACAGCAATACCACGCATCCTTAAGTATGATAAAAATAGCTAGTTCCCGGAATCAGAGAGCCTTTTTTAAAGGAGAGATAAGAAAACACCAGACAAGATGTAATGCATGGGGCCTATTTAAAATTCCTTGGCATCTCGTATGCCCCAACCATGCCTATAAATAAGGCCGGACATCATGCAAATGAGATGTCAATGAATAAAACAACAAGTGGAAGATGATTTCTTGTATTATATCACTCATAGAAGAGTCTTACATGAAGAGGTAGAGAGTGGAGTGCAGCCAAGGATGACTTGCCGGCATTAAAAAGCAAAGCTTTGTTGACAATGGTCGGCGGGTTGTCCTTGGCTACATGTGGCTCTCTTCTTCTCATGTAAGACACTTAACTATGCTTTCTTAAAGATGACGGCAGCTTTTTGTGAAGCTTGAAACTGATAATGTAAGCAATGGATTTTTTGTGATTTCTTTCTATTATTTTAACTACTTTTACAACTACCATTTTCCATATCAATTCAATATAGGGAAACGCCATGAAATTATTCATATAGACTTATTATTACCCAATAGGTAGATAACATGAGTTTATAACATTAGCACTTGTACCATAAAAGAACATAGAAACTAAAGATTTCTTCTTGTTTATGATTTCTTGTATATTGCTCGAGCATCACATTAAAATCATCTTGATTAGACTCAAACCTAATGTTTTTATCCAGCTATACTAAGTATCTTCTGTGTATAATTTTGTTAAATTTGAGTGTATTTTAAGATTAAAGTTTAATGTTGTTTGCACACTCTAGCTATTCAGTTTAGAGTATAAGCCAAAGATAATAATACTTCAATGAAATTTCTATATTAAAAGTGATGTTAACAAAGTTTATATTTGTTGAAAATACATATGTTGAGACGAGCAATTTGATATTATGAGTTTTGATTATTTTTTTTTTAATAGTTTTCTGATTTTCTTGATTACAAATTTCTAGTTTTTTTTTTTTTAATTCATGCCTATGGCAATCCTTATGATAATGGGTTGTGCTTTTAACCACTATTTAGTTAGGTGAATAGTAATTAGCAAAAGCACAAAGAAGAGAACCCAAACTTAGAAAATATATCAAGGCAAGTATGAAAATATTTAACTGTACACATGCAAATCAACTTGTCTACACATTTTTTGGGGTCAAAATAATCCGTCATCCTATAAGTCTGATTCGGGCTCAACAAGTCGTCGATTTAAAAATCAAGCTCGAGCTTGACAAGATTGAAGTTGCAAGTAGCCTAACATAACATCTCGGTAAGTAGCCTTAGAAAAGTCTTAATTCGCTGATAAATTTGACAAGCTGGAATGATGCTTAGTAGGTCGGAATAGCAGTCAATAAAAAAAATAATGATTTAGCAATAGCTTCTATTTGGTTCTAAATAATAGTCCAACATAAGGCAACCTGAGAAGTACATTAATGAAGGCCTTGTTGGATGAAATTAGGATAAATTTTGTTGATCCTTTAAAGATGTTAAAAAGAATAAATTCCCAACTATTTTTCAACCACAGATGAATTCATCTCAAAAGAAAGAACCTGTTAGCCAATTATACTCTGCACATTATATTGGTAGAAGTTTAACAGTGGGTGCCAATATAACATAATTCTTTTGCTCAGTCTTGCAGAACCTAAACTAATGTTGAATCTGAAACTCCAGTAATCAAAGCCATTTAGAAATGTTGGTAGAAACTCCATAAATAGAACTTACTGAAATCTGAAACTCCAGTAATAGCAACAAGTAAAATCTTAAGATTAAACATGTCTTATTCTGAATGACAACTGTTTCTTGTAAGATATTGTAGGTTATTAATTCTACCTGAATTATCTCTTATATAGCTGCCAGATCTACCTGAAATAGGACACATAAGGATGGTTATATGCCTAGGTAAGAAGTATAGACCATAAAAATTTAGTGGAGTTGACTTATGAAAGTGATAGCATAATCTTCAATGTCAAATGGTACAAATTCCTCAAGCACCACCCATACCTCCACCAATCCACTGAATTTCAAAAGCATCCTATCTAGAATATAGGAAACCTCCAACCTGTGTTCGAATCCCCTAGAGTGGCAATGCCTCTTACTTGGGGCCCAATCAAGTGCTGGTCAAGAGGTTTCTGGGGTGGGTGCCTCTTCTAGGTTAGCTGAGGATTAGTCTCGCCGCAAAGCGCCTTTTTGAGGGTGGCAACGGGTGGATACCCCGTTCCAAAAAAAAAAAAAAAAGAATATAGGAAACATATGCTGGGAATAGACATTTCTGTCCATGCATATATTTGGGAACATTTACATCAATGGAGATAAGAGAAACATAGAAGAAAGCCATGTATTTTTGGTCACTTGAATTAGGAAGACCTAAGACTTCTGTTAGAACTTACACAAAAAGACTGCGTAATGTTATCAAGAACTGACTTGTCAAAATTGGCAAGGATGCTGTGCAAATTGAGGTTTTGTTTGGGATGACTTTCTTACTGCTTCTTAAGCAACTTTCTTCTACAAAAATACAAAAAAGCCATCCCAAACGAAGCCTAAATACAAGTTGGCAGCGAGTTCTTGGCCATATTTGACTATCTTCTCATGCTTGAATTCATTAAAGAGACTATACATAGTCCTGCAGATTATCGTTTTCACTCCACAAATGATAATATTAATGCAGATCCAACATGAATAGTAAGAGAGAGAATCCTAGCCAAGAATGATTTGTCATTATGGCCCCGAAAGCCTTCCTGTGCTGGTTGACGGCAAGGAAAAATAGAAAAAAAAAGATGAAATACAGTTTTATATGTAGCTCAAGCTATACTGATTCGGAGCTTTGGCCTCCATTATGAAGTCATGAGCTTAAGACCTTGATATGGAGAGATTATTAGGTGCGGAGTGCGGACGGGGAGAACCGTCCGCACAAGTATTGGGTACCTAGTGGTACTCTCACTCGGTACCGCTGGGTGCCGCTAGGTACCGTTAGGTACCCAGTGCTTGTGCGTACGATGCGCACTCCGCACTTAATAATTTTTCCTTGATATGTGTGTGAGTTTGAGAAAAAATTCGCTAAAAATCTACCCATAATATTTTACAGTTATCTTGTTCACTTTAGAAATCAGAAGAGAAGCCTACTATTGTACTTATCTAGAAGTATTGTATCTCACTACTCAAAATTAGTTCAGAGGCAGATGCATTGCATAACTTCACAAGGGCGAGCAAATTATAAATATAAATTAATGAAATGGTTGTTATTTGACATGGGAGCTAGGGTCCATTTTATAAAACTTTTTTTCCTGACATTGTTCAAGCTGTTCTTTTTGGTTTATTTTTTATTATCTATTTTGTGTTGGGAAGTAAAACACACAACAAAACAAATCAGAAAAGAAAACAACTGAAATAAACACGAGAATTTAATATGGAAAAACTCAAAACCGGGAAAAAAATCATGTAGCTATACTATACCAATAAATTCATTATAAAAATGAGAGAAATTATACAATTCTCTCTCTCTCTCTCTCTCTCTCTCTCACACAATTTGCTTTTCTTTTCTTTCTAACATGAAGTAGACAAAGAAACACACTTCTATAACATGAATGGATGCAAACTTTCAAGTTAGACATGAAAAACAAGAAAGAAAGGTACCCAGCTCGACTCATAGTGCTATGTGCCGGTGTTTGGAGCACCACAAAGCTTTATTATCTGTCTCCAACCTAACTTGTAATGTCGTAACGCAGGCTCTGGAGCACCGCATCGCTCCCCTCACTATCTACAAGTCAAGATTGTGGCACTGCCATGCAGCATTCAACAACACTGTAATGCGCAAGTGTACATGCTGTAATGTATTGCGTAATGATGTTATATGGTTGTATGAAAAAAAAATAAAAATCTGGGGGAGGAGGCTTGCAAGCCCCTGACGAGTTTGACATACGTAATTTAGGCCCGTGTTAATAGTACAACTCGTTTGATCAACACAAATCATATTCTAATTAAATTCCAATCAAATTCCACACAAAATTAATATTTCATTATCAATAAGATATGTAAACATGGAAAATAAATAAGAATACTTCACATTTCACCTTTAATTATTAAAAAATAACAATTAACATGTAAAACAATTAAGAAAGATGTGCTGGTGTTTGCTAATAGAAGCAAATTAGGAAACGAAGGTTACGATTGTGATAATTTTCTTATTGATTTTTTAAGCATCATTTTAATACAAAAATTAAAAAAAAAATTGTATTAAAAAGCTGCTTTTAAAAGCAGCAAAAAAACTGTCCCAAACAAAAACTAAGTTTTTCTAAAAATTGCATTATTATTATTCTTCTATTTACAATTTTTAATATATTTTACAAGATTAAGCTATAATGATCTTATGATCCTGCTTTCTTGCTACAATACTCTCCTGTAGAGAACAAACTAATCAGTTCTCATAATCTTTATTATTATTATTTTTTTGCTGATGTGATTTCTTTTGTCCATTTTTTATTCAATTTTGTGATCTTCTCATCCTATTTCTTCATAGTATTATCATTAATCTAGCATAATAAATACTTGTTTCGCCATCCTATCTATTTTTTATCTTTTTTTTAGCTTAAACAATTAAATTTAAATTTATTTTTCATTAAATTTAATTCTTGAGTGGCTACCGAAATTCTATTTGAATTATTTCACACAGGTCCCATTAAATTTCTCATTTATTTATTATTATTATTATTATTATTAAGTTTATTATCATTAATTTTAAAATAATAATTTAAAATAAATACCGGCAGATAATTAGCAGGCCAAGTTAGAGTTTTGAACTTTTTTGTGATTTAAAAACTTCCACAGACACGTGAAATAGCGGCCAAAATGGATGTAAATATGTATACAAAATTATATTAAATATATTCATTTTATATCTCTTTCTTTTTAACTTTAATATATTTAAATTATTTTTTAATTATGAGTCGGAATAATATTTTTCTAAATTCTTATAAAAGAATTAAGAAAAAAAAATACTGAACTGCGACTACACATGGCGGCAGCTTAGGTGCTCATGAAGTCATAGAAGGTGCTATGACATAGAAGATTTTTTATTGCCCCCCCCTCAGAATACCTCGTGAGATATACATCAGGTAGGACTATAATATCGCACACGTGTCTATACTCTTTACCCTGCGCTGCCCGACGACCCAACCCGGATATCGAAATCGGGATTACTATGTTCGCGTATTGCTCGGTATTGCTATGGTACTATCGTTATTTGCTCGTATTGCTAGGTACTGACCGTTATTTCTGGTATTAGCTCGGTATTTGCTAGGTTCTTGCTCGGTAATGGATAGCTCGGTATTTGCTCGGTATGCTCCGGTACTTGCATCGGTAATAGCTCGGGTATTTGCCCGCCTGGACACTCCGGTCGAGGAGGTTCGTCCGACCACAGAGAGTTAGAGAGATGAGAGCGACCGGAGAGGAAGTGGTTCTGTGTGGTCTTCTCAGCCGAAGGAGAGAGCGGAGTTCTTCCTGCTTTATCTGTGCTCGTCCGACGAGATGTAAAGGGAGAGTCAGCATAGGCTCGGTCGGACTTTTGCTGTGTTCGTCCAACCCGAGCAACAGGAAGCCCTGATCGGTCCTCCGTGTCGTCGTGAACACCGGGAAGAAAGGCTCGCAACTGCGGCTCTACCGCTGTCGCAGACAGGTGGAGGCGAGGACCCCTCCAGCGCCCTCTTGCTTGCTGTTTTTGACGTTCCGTGTGATTCCATAACCAGAGGGAGGAAGAAAGCCTCATCCTGTGTGCATACCATTAACTCAACAGGCACAAGGGATCCTTTTCTCGGCAGTCTCCTACCTTTCTTCTTTGTTTTCTCTCTGAAATTTTAAGGGGGCTGCCATTTTTCTCTTTTCGCGAGCAAGTAACTGGAGGCAAATACCGAGTAGTACCTAGCAATACCGAGTAGTACCTAGTCAATACGCGAACATAGTAATCCATTTATTAAATGATTTAATCCCGTAAAAAATATTTTTATCGTTCGGGTTGGGATCGTTGGGCCGTGGCGGTAAAGAGTAAGCAGCGTGGCGATAATATTATTACCTGGCTAGCCTTGATAGATTATCTCTACGTCAGGTGGGGTGCAACGAGTCGAGTCCGAGCTCGAGCCTTTTAAGGCAAGATGTATTCGAGCGAGCTGGACTTTCATCAATACCGAGCTGCTGAGCTCGAACTCTGAGTCGAGCTCATATAATCCGAGCTCGAGCTCGACTTCGTCTCAAAATATTTCGAGGCGGCTCGTCGAGCTTCATCGATGCTCTGCTGGCGAACTTCGTCCGAGTGGCTTGTTTCGAGCTCGTCGCGCTCCATTGCTCATATACTCCGTCGTCACGAGCTTGCATCGACTCCGCTCTCAGTCGACGAGATCTGACTAGATCTAAATCAGCCGCGACATTTCAATCGCCGTCCGTCGTCGGATTAATAATTTCCGAGCTTCTCCATTGCGTCCACCATCGAAGTCCAGAGCTTCGTCGTCGGCGGCCGCCGTCGACTCCAAGCTCGTCGTCGTGTATAAATCAAGATGGCGTCCCGCCGTTGAAGAATATTAGAATCCGGAGACGGTCAAGATCTCGTCCTTGTCGATCCAAAGATTATATTTCTAAGTTACCATTGGCGTACGCCATCCGTCTAGTCCCTAGCATTCGCGTCGCGACCGAACGTCGAGTCCCAACGCTCGTCGTCGCGTCTTCCGTCAAGATCGTTCGTCCGCAGTTGAGATCTAGCATCCGGAGCTTCGTCAAGGTCGCGTCCGCTCGCAGATGTCGCAGCTACCAATCAAAAATTTTTCCCGCCGACTCACGCGCGCGAGCTACTCGACGAGCTTCTACGAGGCCGAGTCGGAGGTCTGATCGAGTGCGTCGATAGCCTCATGATCCATAGCCATCGAGCTCGACTTAAAGCCATCGAAGCTCTGACTCGTCGCGAGCTCGAAAAGCTGACTCAGTCGAGCCATTGTTATGCACTAGTCGAGTTCGAGCCGGCTCGCGAGTCGGGCTTTGACTCGTTGCACACCTCGTAGGGGTGTTCAATTTTTTCGGGGTCAACTCCGTCGGGATCGGGTCGAACCGCGACCCGACGCCGTTATTAAACGGGTCAATCCCGAACCCGACCGCGTTTTTATAACGGAGTCGAACATTCCAACCCGAACACCGATCCCGAGCGGGTCACGCGGTTTGACCTTCGATTCACGACCCGTGTACCCGGTTTTTTCACTCGGCGGCTTGCGAGGCAACGCGGTCAGCGCGGTAGCGGCGACGTCGCGGGCGCGGCAGCGCGGCAATGCAGGCAGCGGCAGCGAGGCGCGCGGCAGCGGCGGCAGGCGCGGACGCGGCAAGCAGCGGCAGCGAGGCGCGCGGCAGCGGCAGCGAGGCGCGCGCAACGCGGATAAGCGAGGCCGCGGGCAACGCGGGGCAGACAGGGACGGGGGCCAGCTGGGCCAAGCGCAGGGCCGCGGGCAGGCGGGCCAGGCGGGCAAGCGGGCAGCGTGGCAGGGGAGCGGGGCAGCAGCGGGTATAGAGCGGGAAATTACATTTTTTTTAATTAAATGGTGTTTTCGGGTTTGACCCGGCACCCGCCGGGTCTAACCCGACCACGACCCGTTTTATTAACGGGTTGAATCTGCAAACCCGGAACCCGACCGTTTATCAACGGAAGTCGGGTCAACCGCGGATTTTTCCGGGTCGGGTCAGGGTTCGGGTTGTTCGTGTCGTGTCAAATATTAGACACCCCTAACCCTACGTCAGGTAAACCTGAGCAAATAAAATATTGGAAATATTTTGATTAATTTATTAGGCTGGAATTTATAATGTTTAATAATATTTTATAATTTCAAAAATAAATTTAATATTTTTAAATTTATGCGTAACTAAATTTTTTATTATGATATTTTTCCTCTCAATTTTAGATTGAAGCACAACAAGAGAATTTCTCAAGTAAGTATAAAAATAAAAATTGTCATAATATTTTTCATATCTAATTAGGAATGACTCAATTCACCTCATCTAACTTAGATAGTACCATCCGTCGTGAACGATGTTGAACTTTTTTGTTAATTTATTGACAACATCAATTCATCATAAATCTCCCAATTAAATGCAAGCTCCCATTTTATAAGATAGAAGTCCTTTTTAAAAATATTAAAATTAGTATAATATATAAATGTATGAAAAAGTCTAACGTAAATAGATTTAATATATGCAATAATTTATTGTAATTTTTGGTTATAGTTTTCATTTATTTCTCTACTACATGAAAGAAAAATCAATAGACCAATTAATGTCTTTATACAATAATATAGTTTTTTTTTTTTTGTTGATAAAACCCTAAGAAAAGGGCATATCGTGTTTATTTAAG
>NW_021319483.1:2166120-2228190 GCF_001605985.2 Dendrobium catenatum | reverse complement strand
GTTTTGAGCCTATTCAATCAAAATTATTTAATGATGAATGTCATTAAAAGTCCAAATCATTAAATTGTTCTTTGCCAAAATTTTATAGTGTTTGTGCTTTATTATAATATTTTTTTCATAATTTTTTGAGCACTGTTCGAAAATTTCTTAATAGATCGGCACATGCCGATACACAGTTGAATTTTTGGGGACGTATGTGTCCATTTTGCAAATCGATTTCACACAAATTTTTCTAAATTAAAATGAGCTGAATTTATGAATAATTTTGAAATCCCTAAAAGAATTTCTAATAATTTTTCTAGTATCGAAAATAAAGTAATATTATTATATTTATTTAAATAATAAAAATAAGGAAATTTAGCTAATGTCATGGACTTTTTTAAATTCATTTTATTTCCTTAATAATTTGTTTTTCAGCGCATTAGGAGAGCCGCTTAGGGATTAGGGTAAGGTGGTGAGAGAAGAGAAAACCCTGGCTTTGGACGACTTTCGGTTATAGTTGGAAACTTTTTTTCTTCTCGAGAGTAAGTCACATTATGTTGACACTCAATTTTTCAAAATACATAATTTTGAAGTGAATTTTTCGATTAAAATTTTGTATCGTTTAAAAAAAGATGCAAATAACTTTTGCAAACTAATTAGACTATTCACAACATTACTTTTTATATGATTATAGGATATTACAATTATACATAATTTGAATGTTTTTCCTAGAATTTTACAACGGGGTTTTAAAAATTGTGGAGTTTTTTGTTATCTAGATTTTTGAAGAAGTAGTTGTTGTTGTGATAGAAAGGTTTTAAATATCATTTTTTACGCAATTTTTGATACTTTGTAATTGTTGTTTTTGAAAAACTGGTGTCAGGGGCGGATCCATGCCTTTTATTTTTGAGGGTGGGCAAACTCATTAATATAAAAACTGTAAATAGAAAAAATTATATATATAGTATATAATATATATATTATATTATTATATATTATACAAAATAAAAAAAAAAACTTTTTTCAAGGATTTCATCGATATCATCACCTTAGCCGATATGTATTTGTGTGTGCACATATAATAGGCCTCAAATATATTACATTTCTTTTGTGCATGCTATCTCTACACTATGTACTAAATGTTGGGACTATAATGCTTTCTACTTCACATATGAACTTTCTAAGCAAACATACACTAACTTGAGAGCTATCTCTTTATTAACTTTCACTTTTAAGAGAAAAGATGCAAGGCCATGGATCTCTAGCTAGAGTAAGAAATATCATGAATGAGATGCAATAACTATTACATTACTAAAGAAAATGAAAACATAACGATCAGACAATATTTGTCTGGCAGAAGCAGCATTTTGTCATTGGTTCAGAGAAGAGTTCCTCAAGCTGGGACTCAAAAATCTGTCTGTGATTCAGAAAAGACGGTCTGACTGGGTGGTCTGATTGGGACTCAAAAAAGAATATAATTTGTATAATGTTATTTTAAAAAAAAAAACATCATAGAAGATTTCACTGTCATGAGAATGAGAAATTATTAAAGTCCAGACTCTAATTAAATGATAAAACGTGGTTAATACATATTATATATTAGCTGTGTATTAACTAATACATAACAACAACAACAACAACAACATCAAGCCTTTATCCCACTACGTGGGGTCGGCTACATGAATCCTTTTTCTCTATTGTGTCCTATTAAAAGTCAAATTCTCGTTTAAATCTAATAAAGAAAGGTCATTCCTAATATTTTCTAACCAAGTCTTTTTAGGTCTACCCCTACCTTTCTTAACATAAGTCAAATCTAATACCTCTACTCTCCTAACCGGGTCATCGCAAGGCCGCCGTTTTATGTGACCAAACCATCTAAGGCGACTTTCTCTAATCTTATCTTCTACTGGAGCTACTCCAACCTTTTCACGTATATATTGTGTATTAACTAATACATAATATATATTAATTAGTACACACTGTGTACTATAATATATATTATATATTGACCAATATACGATGAATACATAGCTAGCACATAATATATTCGACCACGTGTCATTATTTAATCAAAATTCGAACATAGCTGTACGTAATAATTCTGAGAGAGAAGAGTACAGCAATAAAAAAACGGTAGATTGCTGTATGATCAAATTTAAGTTTTTAACTGTTTAGCCTCTCCTGAAGTTTGTTCGTTCTGGAAAACAAAAAGACAATTTTGTCCTCATAAATTCATTATTGGATGCAGGCGGCAGAATAATGTTGTATTTTATTTTTATTTTTTTATAAGCTAAGCCGGCAACGGAGAACCATGTTCATGTATTTTATAAAAATCTTTAAGGAGCATCAGAATAATCTAACAAATGATTAAAATTAGGAAATGCTTTAAAATTATTATGTGATAAGTGGCTATAATTAATAAAAAATAAATTTTATGAATTTTTAATTAGAACAATCAACTTTTAGAGAGTGAACTCTAGAAGAGATAATTGAATGATTAAGGATTCGTTTGGGACGGTTTTTTTTATTGCTTCTTAAATTAATTTTTTACCGCTTCTTAAATTAATTTTTTAGTATAAAAATTAAAAATTTTGTACTGAAAAGTTGCTTGAAAAAGCAGTAAGAAAATTGCCCCAAACAAAACGAAGGCTTCGTTTGGGTAGCTTTTTTATTGATTTCTAAAGAAGCATTTTAGTATAAAATGATTATTTTTTTCTTTTAAGTTTTGAGCACCAATATATTAATTTGATGTAAAAAAAATTCATAAAAAAGTTTTCAATTTTTATTAACTAAATTAATTGAAATCCAAAATTACAAAGTAGTTGTCTAATCTTAACGACATGTGTTAGTTATATAATCTTTTTTGGTTGTTTTCTTTTGGAAACTTGTAACAATCTTTAATGGCAAGCTGGCAAAAAGACAGCTTAATTCTCCCATGATTGAGAATATTTTAAGAAATTAAATTCCCCAAAAAATATCTAGAACAAAAAATTCCCTTGACATGCTTGATGTTTCAATCAGATTGCTTTATTAAGATTTTGTTTGGGACATCTTTTTTATTGCTTCTTAAAGCAATTTTTTAGTATAAAATTATTTTTTTTACTAAAAAACTGATTTAAGATGCAACAAAAAAGTCGTCCCATATGAAACCTAAGTATCTACATCAAATACACTGTTAATGTGCCACCCAAAAGGGGTACAAACAAGTGTGAAATGAGCCCAAGTGTAGTAGTAGCAAATCAAGATTGTTTTAGGCTCTGTTTGGGACAGCCTTCTCACAACTTTCTACAATAATTTTTAGTATAGAAATTTTGTGTACTAGAAAGCTATTTTTGAAATAAAAAAGAAGGATACTTTTGAAACCAATAAGTAATCTGTCTCAAACAAAATATCAATCAATCAATTAAGGTTTAAGTGTGGTTCAATCTTGACTTCATGAAGTAAATTTAATGGCACAACAAAAGCTTTACCTTCAAACAAATTGGTATTAATAGTTCTTAGTTGTAGTGCCCTAATTGTATTTATTTTAGTTTTGCAAACCATGATCTCAATTAATTTAGCTCGCATCGACTCAAATGAAGATGATCACTGATTCTCATTTAAGCGTTAAACATGTCTGAATTGTCTAGACAGATGAAATGTATGCGTAAATTGTGTGTTATGCCTCACACAATTGAAATAAAGAAAAATTTAGGGTACCCTGACCCTGTCATAGAGTATTTTATTTTTCTCAAGATAAGTTCGTGACATTCAAGTTATAACCTATATGAGACAATACATATGATCTCATAAGAGAAATAAGAATATGAATCTCTTGAGGCTTGATAGATATACCACTTTCAAGGGCATTTATAGCCATCATATGAATATATTCCACTCTAATATTATGTGTGCATTTTAAGCAACAAAATTCATAGGATATGTTGATCGCATGTGAAACCCTATTTTAAGATCAATGATAATTGATGGGCCCTTGACTCAAAGGATGAGTTAATCATAACTACATTATTCATGAAATTCATGCAACATCTATTTGATTCAAATAAAAAAATTATTTACAATTTTTAAAGTTTTAAATTTGAAAACCGGACCGGACCGGCCGGTCCGACCGGTTCAACCGTGAACCGGTCTTACGGCCGGTTCGGTCCTCCCTAAGAACCGGACTAGCAATGAACCGGTCAAAACCGGTTTGAACCGCCGGTTCAACCGCCCAACCGTTGAACCGATCGGTTTTTAAAGAACCGGCCGGTTCAACTAATAAGATATTTAAATATTTTATTTTTATATAAAATGTTTAATTAAATATTAAATTAAATTAATTTAAATATCATATATTTTATTTAATAATATGATTCAAAAATTTTTATTATATTATATATTACATTAAATATAAGTAATCTAGCTCACATGATGCCATAATACCATGAAAGCTATTAGCCCAAGGGTACAAGGAAAGGTATATAAACAACATAGCATAAAACTCCTAGGTGATGTGGGACTAAACAACTTGTAGTTTTTTGTTTCAACATTCAACAATGTGTACATGACACTTGTTTAAATGAGAACTTGTTGGAATTTTTTTTTGTAGGATATTCAAATAAAAAATCATAATAATAATTTTTAAACTTCTTAAATTTATTATTAATTATATATTTATAATTATTCAAATAAAAAAATTATTTACAATTTTTAAAGTTTTAAAACTTTTTCTAAATGCGAAATTAAATGATAGAAATATAAAAATCTTAAAAAATAATATTGTATGACTTTATAAATAAAATTTTATAATATAAAATTTATATATAATTTATATATGTAAATTATGTTTAAATATATAACATAAAATAATAATTTATATCAAATTTATATATTTATATATAAACTAAATTTTTATTAAATATAAATTAAAATCGAAGATTGAAGATGTTTATATTTAAATTTAAAATTAGTAATTAATTATATTTAAATATATAACATAAATATAATAATTATTTATATTTAATATTAAAATTATGTAATATATTATATATGTATGAATTTTATTTATTTTTTTGTCTAAAAATTCTTAGAACTAGAAAATTTTTAAGAATAAATTGTCATTATTATTATTTTAATTTTATTACTTTTAATTATATTATTATTTATTACGTCATCCGGTTCGACCCCGGTTCGACCGGTCAAACCGGTCGAACCATGAACCTCTCGTTCTTCCGGTTCGTTGTCCGGTCCGGTTTTCACAACCTTGTAAAAAACAATGAAATAGGCATATACAGGGTTCAAACTAGTATGATGGCTAGCTGTTACCATTGCAACTGCAGGCTTGTCTCGCACGCATCATTGAGCTCGTACAGGTGCACACTACAATACTACATGTTTTTTTTTTTTTTTACATTGGCTTCCTAGAGGGCGCCCTTTCCTTAAATTATTTAATTATTTTTCTTTCTTTAATTTTTTTTTTAAATTATTTCTTGCTCTATAAATTTTAAAATTTTAAGAAATTATAAGTTTTTTTTTTAATTGTTCCTTATTCAAGAATTTGTAAAGTTGATTGAGAATTTAGACTATCTATTAAGAGTTCTTACATTTTTAGTCTTACTTACCAACGATAGTCAAATATATAGAAAGGGTAACTTAGTAAATTACATATGCAATAAGCCGCTATATTCTACACAGTTGCCTTTGTTTCTCCAAGAAAGAGAAAGAGAAAGAGAAAGAAGAAAGATGGGTTGCTGCTTTGGGTGCTGTTTCTGCTGCGATGAATCGGAACCGTTCAATGGAGTTCGGGTGATGCACGTCAACGGTCACGTGGAGGGTTTCGATCCTCCCA
Organism: Dendrobium catenatum; assembly: GCF_001605985.2. Taxonomy (NCBI): domain Eukaryota; kingdom Viridiplantae; phylum Streptophyta; class Magnoliopsida; order Asparagales; family Orchidaceae; genus Dendrobium; species Dendrobium catenatum. The sequence continues at coordinate 2,222,381 of NW_021319483.1, read as the reverse complement.
TCACCGTCAGCGAGGTCACCGGCAAGCCGCCGTACCAGCTTCTGTTCTTGCCGATCCAGCTTCTCTCCGGCATCGCCAAACCCCTCCGACCCGACGAACAGCTTGAGCCGGGCCGATTTTACTTCCTCCTTCCACACACAGTCCTCCAGGCCGGCCCGGTGGACTTGATCGCGCTCGCTAACCGCCTCACCGCCAAGGCTCGCCGGTCGGCTAACTCCAAGCCTAAGAAAGGAACCCGGTCGCCCGTTGTTCAGACGGCTGACAAAACGGATCCGCTCGGTGTGGCTCCGCGGACACGGCGGATCAAGCCGTGGAGACCGGTTCTGTCGACGATACGGGAGCTCTCGTTTCGGTTGACGATGGAGAGAAGGGAGTCCATGAAAAATCCTGTCAACTCCAGGGCTGAAAAGTAATGTTTTTTTTTTTTTTCGATTTCATTTAGGCGAAAGAAAAAATAAATCTTTTTTTTGTTTTCCGTTCAGTGCCTGATCCTTTTTTTTTTAATTTAATAAGGCCTTTGTATTTATTTATGGCATCATCGGCGCTTAATTTGATTCTTTTTATTTCTTCGTAAAATATCATTTGCAAAATTAATCATCATGATCGGCCACAGTTTGTTGCTAAATTTTATTGGTCATTAAAAAGCATGAAAAATTAGAGAATTTGATAAATTGACTGAGGCTTCGTTTGGGATGGCTTTTTTATTGCTTTCTAAAACGGTATTTTAGTTAATTTTGTACTAAAACTCCAATTTATAAAGCAATAAAAAAGCTGTCTCAAACGAACCCTAAGAGAGCGCATCTGATTTATCGAGTAGGATTCAAGAAGCAGTTGAAGATGAATCATCTTAGGGCGTCTCAAAGCTGAACTCCAAACGACTATAATGTGTGATTGGTTTGCTCCATTCTAACGGTAAAAAAATCGGTGTAGAGTGAAGGGATTTTTCTGTCTTAACCGGATTTGTCGAAGAAAGGCGCGAAAGAGAGAAAGACGGTTACCTTCACAAAAGTGCATAAAATGGAATTAGATTGGAGACGAATCACTGTATTTTTGAGTTTAACTGTATTTTGGAGCGAAAAATGAAATTTTTATTAGTTTGTATGGAATTATTGCCCCTTTGAAGTGATGTAAAACAGGTCCTTCCTTAGGCGTAGCGAGTTAGTTTGTCCAGTTAGATGGATGCGATTGACCCGAGATTATTTATAAAAATAAAAGAAAAATTCAACAAATCGATGTGCTTGGACTTATTATCTTGTTCTTTCTCTCTTTGTGGGAACCTGAGCATTGTCATCTCCGCTTCCCTTGCAATGACGAAGGAGAAGATAGGTTGCTCGATCATCTGCTCATCATGAGCATCAAGAATATATAATTAATGGAGGTTGGTAGTGATCATGTCGGTGCAAGGACGTAATGCTAAAGGAAAATTTGTCATTATCGTCGGACGTTCCTGCTAAAATACATTTACTGGTGGATTTGGCGGATAACATAATGGCGAAATGTCCGGCGCAATTTCTGCCGCTTAAACACCAGCTCATATTCCGCCGGGATTTATCTTAGAAGGGCATGTTTGTCGATAGAGCAACAAAGAATAGGAACATGGACAAGTTCCCTTCATTTTGGTTTTCCTTTAGAGCTGAAGATCGAGGTGACAATGCCTTCTGAAAGGTCGATTCCTGTGCTAAGTTCGGTGATGTGCTTTTATATGGTAGAGGCTAAGCCTTTTAGACTATTAAGGTGGCATAAAGATTTTGTGGTGGGATCAAATATGGTCAAGTGATGGGTGGTGGGCATTGAATGGCTGGTTGATTGACCAGCGGTTTGATCACCAAGCATCATAAAAGCCATGGACAACCATCTGGTTCAGAATTTGTTGTTTTCTGCAGGGGAAGCATGTCACGTCCTTGTATATTTTAGAAGGCTTTGTTTGAGGCTTAATTCGGATGCAGCTTATTTTGATCTATTGGTTGGGGACTTTTACTATAGAAAATTTACTGAATATCGGCAGAATTTATTACAGTCATTTGACTGTTAGAATTACCGGCGGCCTAACCTAAAAAGGATTAAACCGCCAGTATTTCCGGCAGTCAAATGACCACCAGTAATTTGTTTTCATGACATACTATTGGCAGTTTAACCGCCATTTAAATGCCGCCAATAAGGTCTCTAAAACTGACCCCCCCCCCCACCATTTCACCTAGCTCATTTGTTTAATTCGGCCAAATTCCAGAGAACGCCTGCGCTCGCCGGACTTTGCCTTACCTTGGTCGACGTCTGTTCGTTTGGTTCATCTAGAGAAGCCGCGCCCTTCTGCCCTGGCCGAATTCCGCTCTAGCCTCGACGATCGACCTTGCCCTAGCCAATTTCCGCCCGCCAACCTTAATCGAAGGTGATATCCATGCATCTCCGGAAACACTAATGGTTTGACCGCTGGTATTGACTGACAATTAGCTGACTGTATTTGCGCCATAATATTATGGCGTTTTACCTACGGTTTTGGACTCAAAAATTTTCGGCTGTTATAGCCGCCGGAACACCGCCGGTTTCAATTTCCTACGCTGTTTAAAACCATCGGAATTTTTCAGAACCGCTGGAAAATTGAAGCATACAGTCGGTAATTAATGATTTTCCTATAGTGTTTGGCTATTAATTAAGAGGTTTTAGATCAAAGCTTGTGATATGTGTGTGTGAGTTTAACTTAACGACTCAAATGTATTAAAAAAAAGGCTTTATTGGGACGTCCGAGGAAGGTCAGTTTTCTCGGAAAAGTCGCACAGAAGGCTTAGCCGCCAAGTAGCCTAAGTCATCGAGGAGGTCAAATCAAAATCAAGTGCTTGCTCACTAGGAGTTATCTTGGTCAGCCTACCATGATTAGGCTCTCTTTGGGACTGTTATCTTGGTGTTTTGCCTTTAGAACTCAATATTTGGCTATATCTTTTTCGTTGCTTCTAAAAAATTTTGGTACTAAGAAGTTGTTTTCTATGACTTCATTTGAGATGGCTTTCTTACTATTTTTTAAAATAATTTTTCAGTAAAAAAATTAAAATTTTCGTACTAAAAAATTACTTTAAGAAGCAGTAAGAAAGCAGTCCCAAACCAAGCCTATAATAACTTGAAAGAGTATTTTTTCTACCACAGTTTCATAAAATAATAAAAAAATCATCTCAAATAAAATATTAATGCATATTGATTATGCACTTATATTTAGTGAGAATTTTTACTAGTTTATTTAATAATGATATGATATTGTATGGATTTTTGTGCTTTTTTTTTTAAGAATATAGCAAATTATTTTCATCAAATAATATACTTTATTCACCATCTTTTTTAAATCAAATAAAAGGAAATCATCAATTTTTTTTTTGTCCGTGTATTTTTTCTTTTTCCTCTTAATGGCCAGCTTTTCATTAACAAAAAAAATTCAAAGTTGGTTGGTATTTTTAATTGTATTTATGCCACACTTGCTGTGATATATATACTTTTTAAATAGAAGCAAGTAGTATATGAAAATCACAGTTAACAAACGTCAGTTTTTTAGTGTATTCCGCATTGTGCAAAACAGTCAGCTGGAAGGAGAAAAGGTCAACTTGCCCATAGCTTTGCTTTCATCAAAGTTTTTTTTTTTTTTTTTTAATTAGGATATTTAGATCAATTAAGTCAAATTCACACACACACATCATATACGTAAAACTCGAACTCAAAACCTCTTGGTTGGTAGCCAGAGCTCCCTACCAACAGACCAAGATAATATTTTGAATTGAAACTTTTTAGTTGAACTAATTGGCTTGAGTAAATAAGCCCAACGACACTAAAAGTGGTTTGATCTCATTCCAAATGAATTTAAATCAAGCACTAAAGCATATATGTATGAAGATTTTGGACTATTAATTGAATGATTAAATTGTCTTTAAATCTAGCATGATTGTAATCAAATTGAGCATTGTGAGAAAAATCCAATGAGCACAAAAATATTCAATTTTGAGGTTCTTAAAGCACTTAATTCTTGATAATCATTACCAGGCACTACTATCATTATCCAATTAGGACATCCAACCACCGTACCCTCACCACCGTTGTTTAGCTAAAACCGTTTGATCGTCATTTCAATTCGTAATTATCCACAAGTCATCATATGACGTTTGAAGAGAGTTTGAAGATCTAAAGAATTTTAGAGTTTTACTTGACGTTTCACGCCGTTGATCACTGCCAAACACCACCATCTCTTGAATGCCATTATTTGACCGCCACCGCTCAAGTCTCTTCAATTCATCGTCATGCCTTACATGTCATCGTCTAACCATTGTTGCTCAATCGCCATAATCCATTCACTGCATTCTGCCGCCATCAGACCAACATCTCCCAATTTATCGTTATCCTTCCACTATCATCTGATTTTCATTGCTTGACTAACACCATCCAACCACTAAATCTCTGATATTCTCTCTATCCACAAAATTAAAAACATGTGTCACATTCTTTGCAATCTCCTCTTCTCCAATTGAGTGGAAGATTGGAGTCTTATAATCTATCTTCATAAGGAATTATTTCATCTCGGCTAGCCCCTACGATTTTTTTATTCTTTCCAGATTTTTCATATTAAAATTATGGTCTCAACTTTTTATTATTATATGCATGTGTGTTAGATCCTTAAATAAATTTAAAAATATTTTTTAAAAATTAAATATGATTATTGACTTAGCTCAAAAAACCGACTCAAAATTAATCCTTGCGTCCTCCTAGGATATTCGCGGTGGTAGAGAAATATGAAGTTTAACATTGGAGTTTGGTACGAAGATTCAGTACACAATAAGATAAAAAGATAGGGTGCAGTATTTATAAGAGACACCAAGATTTTTACATGGAAAACTCTTAAAAGGGAAAAAACCAGAGGGCCTAGCCCAATTTGAATGAATCCACTAGTATTTGCATTTGATTACAAATGAGACCTATTGTGGACTAGAATATACGCGGCGATAGAGTTTTAATTGTTCGTCTTAGCGTTATACGGATATTCAGCTCACACACAGAGAACACAAGATTTTTTACATTGAAAACCCTTGAAAGGGGAAAAACCACGGGGCCTAGCCCAGTTGAAAAGATTTCACTATAACTTGAGTTGGTTACAATGGGCTGACTCGTCTCTAAAGACGATCAGATTACAAGTAGCAATTGTACAATAGAAGTCCGAGTGTCGAGTAATGGTCTGGCAGGACTTCAGGCCTTAGATGATGACGAGACAAAAACTTCGGGCCTTAGATGAAGGTCTAGCAAATGTGAGAACTGACTCGTCTCTAAGGACAATCAGATTACAAGTAGCAACTGTACAATAAAAGTCTGGGTGTCGAGTAATGGTCTTGTAGGACTTCGGGCCTTAGATGAAGGTCTGACAAATGTGAGAATCTTCAATAGTGGCCTGGCAAAGATGAGAGCTTCAAGTGAAAGACTAGCAGAGCGTAGAGCGTCAGGTGGTGATCCGGCGGAGTGACGACGTTAGATGGTGGTCTAGTGGAGCACAGGGAGTCAGGTGGTGGTCTGACGGAGTGACGACGTTAGACGGTGGTCCGGTGGAGCACATGGCGTCAGGTGGTGGTCCGGCGGAGTGACGGCGTTAGGCGGTGGTCCGGTGGAGCACAGGGTGTCATCGAGGAGGCTAAGAAGTAAGAGCGATCTCCGATCTCTCTCTTTTTTCCTTAAGCTCTGGTAATCCAAATTGTGGTTTGAACCTTCCAACAGCGCTTCGGGTTCTTGATTTGAACCCATTTCGGCTCAGATTGGGTCAAATTTGGTGTCGTTGGGTTCGTATTTCCGAGACGCTCAGTTCGACTGTAAGTTTACTGAAAACGGAGTTCAGATACTCCTGATTTTGATTTCGGAAGTTTCCAACTTGATTTTGCTTTGAGATTAGTGTCCTATCAAGATAATTTTTGTATGATGTATCCAGACCCTTCATTAGACGGGAGGCCTTGACATAATGTAACAAATATACATCATATAGAATGCATTACATTGTGGAAATTTGAGGAATTAGTATTTATTTGGTCAGCAGGACCAATGTTAGCGGGCGATGGAGGTCAGAAAGACTGTATTCGGGTGACGGTGGTCCGAATGACCGTAGTCAGTGGGCGGCGGAGGTCGGAACGACTATTATATGGAGACAAAGGTCGGACTGATCGTAGTCGACGGTCAACAGAGATCGGAAAGAGCGTAGTACGGCAATAGAGGTCAAATGGAGTGTTATATGGTGATGGAGGTTGGAAGCACCATAGTCTGTAGGTGACGGAGCTCAGAAAGACCGTTGCCTGACGACAAAGATCGGAAGGACCGTATTCTGATAACTGAGGTCAGAAGGACCATAGTTAGCAGGCGAGGGAGGTCGAAAACATTTTTTCAGCAGATAGGTAGAAGTCTGACGTTAGTTATTGGACGGGAAGAAGTCCGACGTCAATTGATGACCAGACATAATTCTATACAAACAAATTCAACACTAGGAGACAAATCCAATCAGCACACGGTTATTCAATTTTGAGGTTCTTAAAGCACTTAATTCTTGATAATCAATGCTAGCCACGCCATCTTCTGACTATCATTTCCCAATTATGGGCATCCAACCACCGTACCCTGACCATCGTTGTTTAGCCAACACCATACGATCGTCATATTAAATTTTTAATTATCGAGAAGCCATCATATGATGTTTAGAGAGAGCTTGGATATCAAGAACTTTTGAGTTTTACTTGATGATTTGACGCTCACAGTCATTGTCAACCACCATCATCTCTTGAATGTCATTATTTGACCACCACCACTCAACTCTCTTCATTTAATCGTCATGTCATCATCTAACCATTGTCAAGCCATCGTCATAATCCATTCACTGCATTCTGATTATCATCATCTAAATACCACCATCAGATCAGTATCTCCCAATTATCGTTATCCTCCCACTATCATCATATTTTCATTGCTCTACTAACACCATCCAACCAGTACTAAATCTCGAATATTCCATCTATTCACAAAATTAAAAACTTGTATCACATTCTTTGTAATCTCCTCTTCTCCAATTGAGTGGAAGATTATTGGAGTCTTATAATCTATCTTCATAATGCATTATATTTTCTTGATTAGGCCCTGTGATTTTTTTATTCTTTTCGGATTTTTCATATTAAAATTTTGGTCTCAACTTTCTTTTTATTATATACATGTGTGTTAGATCCTTAAATAAATTTAAAAATATTTTTAAATAAATTCTATAATTGTTTAATTATCGATTTATTTATGTATTAACATGTTCTCAGCAAATAGGTTGGATCGCATAAGAAAATAATTATGATTTTTAAGTTTATAAGCTTTTAAATGATTTGGAATCAAATAAATGATTATTAATGGCATCTTCAATTCAATCCGTTAAATAAGTTTAATAAATGAAGTATATAAATAAAATTAGATTTTTAAAAGATTTCTATATGTAATTCGATTATTATTATTATTATTTTTTTGCTTGTTTGGAAAACAATTAAATAACAATGAAAACTATTTAATGGGCTAAACGTAAAGGCCTTGGGCCTAAAGAGTTAATCCATAGGCCTGCAATTCACTTTAAAGAGAACAGTTAAATGGGCTAATGCGGATTTTAGTAGCCCACTTATCAACCATATTACTTTTTGATCTCCAACAACATCAACAACATTAATAATAAACTTTTATCCCACTACATGGGGCCGGCTTAATGAATCTTTTTTATTCCATTGTGTCATATTAAGAGTCAATTACCTTTGATGAGTTTGATCTCCATGCGTCTAAATTTTTCCTGTCTCTTTCTTAGCATGGGATAATTTTAATTTTAAATAATTTCAAAATAAATTTTATGAAATTTCCCTTTGAGAAACAATCGCCTAGTGGGCCTTCCGAAATTTATAAAAGCCCGCATCAGACGCTTCTCGAGAGCTGTTTAAAAAAAAAACTCGAATGAAATTTGCAAGCATATATTCATAGAGTATATTGATTTTTAATAATACATATACACAATAAAATAATTAATTGAATCTGAATATAAAAATCATTTGAATCAAGGTTAAAGATGGCCCCCTTTTAAAATTTTTTAGCTTCGTCATTGCGACCATGTGAGGTCAGTTATATGAATCACTTATTTATATTATGTCATATTAATAGTTAAATTATAGCTCTACCTCTCCCTTTCTGAACAATATAAGTCATATCTAATACATTATATATCTACTTTCTTAACATTGTCATCGGAAGGTTGATATTTCATAAGATCAAATCATTTGAGACGACTCTCTCTAGTCTTATCTGCCACTGGAGCTGCACCAACCTAAAAATTAGCTCATAATAAATGAAAATCTAAAACAACTTTGCTGACAAGGCAATAAAGTCTTCGAGATATTTGATACATTTGCCATAATTTATGTGTTCTTATAAAATAAAAAGATGTCACATCTAAATCAATTTAAAAATATTAATGTATTTATAATGTTTGAGGCCCCATTGCAATGACAAGCAATGCACGTTTACTTTGACCTCCTCAACCATATTTCTTAGCTATCAATTATCATTAAGAGTTTATTCTCATCTGTATCTTCTTTGAAACTTCTTTCTTATTAGTTATTACCCATACTGCCGACATTACAAACAAAAATAAAAAATCCACTATGGCTTTTCTATTGGAATGTTCGCGACAGAATTACGAGTAATCATATGATGTGTTCATGTTTTTTATAAGAATGGTTTTAAGAAATAGTAAGAAAGTCGTCTGAAATGATCTTACGCATTTGGAAGATCGAAGAAATTGTGATTTTGAGGCATAAGATTGTAAAATGTTTATTCGTTTTCGTTTCTATAAGAGCTTTATGGTATAAAAGTTTCTCAAAAGTAGCGAAAAAAAAAAAATAGTGATCAAAACTCCAAAGTTTTCTTTTTGTTTTGTTTTTAGACCGCAATTATAATTTCTATTTCATTATTACTTTTTTATTGATTTGAAGAAATTTTTGTATTGGAAAGTTTCTTTCTACAACAACTTAAAGTTTTAATTTTTCTATAATAGATTTACAGAGTTGGTTGTGAAGTCATTATGGTGAAAGCAAGTAATTATTCTGAATTTCTGATTATAAAAAGTATTTTTCCCTACCACATAAATATCTGAAAAATAATGAGAAAGCAACGAGGAAGCAATAGCCAAATTTGAAAAGCAAAGCAACGAAAAACTGCCCCATGAGAAATTATTTTGTGAGGATGCCGAATGGTGTCCGGAGGCCAATCAGAATAAGCCACATCGGTACCATAACTCGGTACCGCTCGGTACCATGCTCGGTATTGCTGACGTTGCTCATTCTGATTGGTATTCGAATGCAGAGCTGCATTTAGCGTCCGCACAGAATAATTTTTTCCCATATAGACCCTAAGTCTGCTTTTTCTGAAAAGAAACTTTGAGATCATGCATAACAAAATAAATATAGAATATTCAGAGATTAGAATAATGCAGTTTGTGAGACTGCTCCAAAAGATTTTAATTAAAAGTATATTTTAGTTTACAAATTGATCCTTGCAAAAATTTTACCGAAAAGATGAGCTTGTATACACGAAAAGATGCAACCCTTGAAGTGAAGCAAGAACGATTACTCACTCTGACTCATAGTGCTATGGCATTGTACTCGCAACACTTCCATCTTTATGCTAACTTCTTTGTTTCACAATTTCGTAGTGCTGTAAACTGCAACACTGCAACTTTGTGCTCTCTGTCACAGAGGATTAATTATTCTATGAGGACATCGAATGTCATCCGGAGACCAATCAGTATCCACCACATTACCTCTTGCTCGGTACTGCTGACATGGCTCATTCTGGTGGTCTCCGGAAAATGTTCTGCGTCCGCCCTTCGCACAGAATAATTTTTCGTCACAGAGGGTTCTAACTACAGCATCTTGTCAGTGGATTTACAATGCCACGAAGTTGTACGTATAAGAGAAAAAAAAATTGGCATCCTCCCTCTTGTGCGATCGATCCCAAGCGGGCATCTTGTCGAGCTCGATCGACAAAATTGAGATACGAAGATTGTTACCATAGTCTCATCTACTCCTATAGGGCAAGGAGCAATGTCTCAATTTGATCTCCATGCTTACCATGTGCTCTTGTTCTAGGCCTATCACATCTTTTCATTATTGCAGTCGGATGATGCGTGCCTACAAGGTCAGTTGGTCTCTATTGACTGAGCCCTCGCCCCCGCTCTTTTTGAAGTTCTCTGGGCTCCATTATTTTTGTTTTATTATTTTTATTTTTAACGGAGCTTTATTTTATTGCTTTTAAGGCTCTCTCTTCCTAAGTTCCTATCATATTTAATTTTATTTCATTTTAAAATGGGCTTTTTAATTGGGGAAAGTCCACATCAATTAAAAAAAAATTACAGATCCAACGGTGAGAATATTATTTACTGATCATAATAATTATTAATTATTTTAGAAGAAATTATATATCAGCCGATGTGACCACTGAATTACCTGTCACTAAATGCGCCAATGGACTTCTATAGACGAAGATCATTATATAGCCAAATAATGCATGTAATAATTTATCATTCCATCGTACTATGCTATCTACACATAAAGTCCTCCATTTTTTTTTCTTTTACAATATTACTATTTTATTACATAATTGTCATGAATTATTTGCTATTGTTACTTGATTGAGTGAGATATCTCATGCAAAATTTTCGCTTTATTGCAATTTTGTAAATTATTTTAAAGGTTTTTTTAATGTGGTATCTATCAGTTTTCACTCTTTAGAAGATGCATGGCAGCTTAACTAATTCATCTGCGGAACTTAGCAGAGCCAAACTACAGGTGTCGGGCCTATGCTTTGCTACTCCTCTCAAAGGAGACGAGCCGCTTGAGAGGGGATTCGAACATGGGTTAGGGGTTCTCAACCATGCTCGCTCACTAACCAAGTAACTCTGGTCACAAAAATAACATAACATTTAACAACCATCTTCATTATGGGGAAATTAACAATTTGGCATTTCTTGAAGTTGTCTTATTATCATTAATGATTTATTTGTATAATTAATTATTTCTTTTATATTTACTATTATAGGTAGCTTACTGTTGGATGTTGACTAGTCTAAAATGAAATTGCTATTTTATTCATACTTTCTTGCTACATTTCATATTTGTACCTTTAATGAATTATATGATCCTTGGATTCATTATTTTATTAACTTATAAATTATAACAATTCATCAATCAATGTTGTGCATATTCAAGAAAATCATAATATGATTTTGATTAATATATACTTTGAAATTATAAGATTTAGGCTTCGTTTGGGATGACTTTCTTATTGCTTTTTAAAACAACTTTTCAGTACAAAAAATTTAATTTTTTTTATTAAAAAATTATTTAAAGAAGTAGTAAGAAAACCATCCAAAACAAAATCTTATTTTAAGATTAATTTTATATAAAAAGATTTTATATTATATTCATTTTGAAATAAATCTAAAAAAATTATATATCAAACTACTCTAAAATAATATTCTCCTATAATTAGAGTTTGTGATATTAATGATGGAATATTTTAACCCGCAAATTTTGACTAAAGCTTCTCTTAATTAATGATGAGATGACACATTCTTATCAATATTTCTTCTTACTTTAATTTAAAATATTAATTGTCTTCTCATAATGCTTGACAGAATATATTATATATGTTGTGATAATTTGTGTTAGGCAATAGTTTAACAATAGTATTTCTAAGAAAATCAATCAGCCAATTTAATATTATTCCACCAATTTTTGTAGACCATTAATATAACAACTAGCACCCAACTAGGAACTTTGGTTGCCTAACCCTACAAATATAATATTTCGATTTATATAAATTCATTATGTTAGTTTTTCAGATGATAAAATAAATTTAAATAAAAGTTTTAATAAATATATTTAAATATTAATAGATTTATTATTTAACAACACTCATGAAATAATATGTTAAATATCTATTTGATGATTTATTTTATTTATATTAACTTTTATAATTAACGGATTTTTATAGTTAGATGTATGTTTTCAAAATATTTAACAAATCATTAGATGAATAAATAAGGTAATTTAATTTAATTTTGTTATCAAAATTGAATGCCAAAAAATATTAGAATAAATTTAATGAAAAATATGAGAATAAATTTATAATTTTTAGCTGAACTATATTTTTAAATCTAATTTAATTATACTTTATTAAAATTCTCCATAGAGTTGCACTCGATGAAAAATAAATAAATAGATTTGAATAAAATTTATATTTAAAAATTAAGTCAACAAATTAATTCTATATTTCGAATCATTCATTTATAGCCCTAACAGTGTAATTAATGGATCAACTGTTCCCTCTGACCTAATAACTAACCTATTTATGAAGTTTTAATGATCTGCAATATTATAATTTCAGCATAATCAACGGCTCGCATGCATAGGACATTCCCTGATCAATAATTTATAACAATGATATTAAATGGTTTTTATTTGAATAATAATATTATTATCAATATATAATCTAATTTTTAATTGCATACATACAGTTAAAATAATTAACTTAGTTGATATAAAATTAAAGTTTTATAACCAATACCTAATATAAAAAAAAAAATCCTAGAAACAAATTTCTTTCTAATATATTAAAAAATTCTAAGTAAATATATATATATAAATAATTTTGGATTATTTTCATATGAGCAATACATATAACATTTTGCCCATGCTTTTGTTACCATATTATTATATGCCTCCGTGGAGTGGAATGGATCAATCATCCTTTAGTCGGTCAATGATTTTGTCTTGTGAGAGAAATTTTATTAATGACTTTCTTGCTTATGATATGCTATATGAATTGAGTACTAAAGAAAGATTTATTTGTCCATATTGTGCACATAATACAGTCTCTATGGCTATCTAAGAGTAAAAAAGTTTGCATATATTAGTCATCAATAGGGGTGTCAATTTTCGACACGACCTGAACCCGATCCGAAAAAATTCGGGTTCGGGTCAACCCAAACCCGAAACGGGTTGGGTTCCTAAACGGGTTGGGTTCGGGTTCAAAAAATCAAATCGTTTTACAAATCGGTTCGGGCAACCCGAAATTGACCCAAAAGTGACACGAAAACTCATTTTTGACCCGAAAACCCGAGATTGACCATTTTTTTACCCGAAAACTCGAGATTGATCAGAAAACTAGCAATTTTGGGTCAAACCCGGGTCATTCGTGTCGGGTCAGGAAACCTGAACTGTTTTTAAAAATGGGTCGGGTTCGGGTTGACCCGAATATTGTCGGGTCAGTTCTGGGTTCGACCCGAATTGACACCCCTAGTCATCAACATAGGCTAACATCAAGTCATGTATTTCGAAAAGAGAAGTTGTTCTTTGATAATACATATGAACATAATTCAACACCTAGGAGGATTTATGGTAGTGAAATTCAGGTTAGATTATAACCGCTAGCTAGTAAGGAAATTAATTTACATCCACTTTACAGTCAATACTAGATCGCCTTCAATTATGAAGAATCAATCGTACACATAAGGATAGATCTTAGTCATCTCTAGGAAGTTATGACTAAAATGTGTAATATTAACAAGTTTCATAAGCAGTTAATAGAATGAGAATGTTGAGCTCTAACTTTATCTTATTTAGTGTAGATAATGCTTGTGATATGCATGTTGAGGAAGGGTTAAAGCTAGAAGATAAAAATTTAGAGACAAATGAGAGAGTGTTTAAGGCAATCATGAAGCTTGAAAATCATGGTAGAGTACATGCACAAGGTTTTGGGGTCACTCCAATCTGATATTTTCCTCATAGCACCATCACTCTAGGCAATAGCAACAGCGGTAGTACATTTACTTTGCAAGACTTGAGGATCAAATGCAAATACTTCAAAATGAAATGAGACAATTCATGCAACAATATCATATATATCATCCTCATCCACAAAGCTCAGTTATGAAGTGTTAATGATTTTTTCATGATGAAAACACAATCAAACAATTTTGCAATTTAAAGCTTTGAAATTTGATCACCAAATTCAGTTTTTAGAATTATATATATATATATATTCCTTTGCTACAAAACAATAACGGTTTTAACCGCTACTACATTATAGTAATGTGGCAGTTAAAATCATTGCTAAGTCTTATAATTGAAGCGGTTTATAAACAACGGTTGAAAGTCCTTATAGAGAATACAAATACATCATATTAGCAGTGGTCATTAAACCATTGCAATGAATCTGGTAGTGTCTTAGGCTTCATTTGGGACGACTTTTTAACTGCTTCTTGAAGCAGCTTTTTAGTTAAAAATTTATTTTTTTTCTTTCTAGAAAGTTGCTTCAAGAAGCAGTAAGAAAGCCGTCCAAAACCAAATGGCTGCAATTGATAAAAAAGCAATAGTGAAGAGAGAAAGGGACATAAAAACTAACCAGTGGGGAGAAGAGAGGTGCGGCGGAGAGAGATAGAGGAGGTGCAACTGCTACAGTGACTCAATTGAGAGAAATAGAGAGGGACAGCATAAGAATGACAAGAAAAAAATGATGGAACTGGCTTGGGCCATGAACTAAGTCCAGGCATATCGACTGTCTATCAATGAATAATCCATGCGCAGAAAATTCATCAACAATATGCTCATCAATTATTTAAAAACGATTAAAATCCATCATTAATACATTGGCAACTCAAACAGAATTTTTTCGCAGTTAAGAATCATAGCTATTAGCCACTTTTCCTGTACTCCTTAGAGAGTTACAGTACTATTCATAATGTTTCTTCCACTAAAGTTGAGTTTACAGGTCTAAGCTATAATGAAATGGAGGAATTAGATGTTCAAGACGGTCAGTAATATTTAGATTTTGTTTGTGACGGCTTTTTTACTGTTTTTAAAAATAATTTTTTTTAGCACAAAAATTTTAATTTATGTACCAAAAAACTTTTAAGAAATAGTAAAAAAATCGTCCCAAACAAAACCTTATTATAACCAGGGGTGTCAATATTTGACACGACCCGAAAACGCGACTAAAACCCGACCCGAAAATTTTGGGTTAGGGTCAACCCGAACCCGTTCGGGTTCAACATTTCGACCCGTTTCAAAAATCGGGTAGGGTTCCGGTTAACCCTTTGACCCGATTTTGACACGAAAACCCGATTTTGACACGGCAACCCGAGATTGATCCGATTTTGACCCATTTTTGACCCAAAAAAGAGGATATAGACCCATTTTTTACCCTAAAAAGAGGATATAGACCCATTTTTTACCCTAAAAAGAGGATATAGACCCAATTTTTACCCGAGGAAAAGGATATAGACTTTTTTTGATCCAAAACTAGCAATTTTTTGTTGGAAATGGGTCATTCGGGTCTTGTCGGGTTGACTTAGACCCGAAGCGGGTCAGGAAAACTGACCTGTTTTCAAAAACGGGTCGGGTTCAGATACCCGAATAGTACCAGGTCAATTTCGGGTTCGACCCAAACCCGACCAGTGACTCGAAATTGACACCCCTGATTATAACGACTCAAAGCAAATGTTTAAGAACTATAGGTAAGGGCCATTCAAATAAATGAATAATGTAGGAAATAATGCTTACATGATGCTTTTTTTATAACCAAGTATCATGCAATATGGCGTTTGGAAATGTTTTCTTATTACTTTCTAAAGCAATTTTTTATTATAAAAAAATCTCGAGATAAATTTTTGTATTAAAAAACTGCTTTTGAAAGCATTAAAAAAATTGTTTCAAAGAAACCTAAGTTGATTAATATAGCTTCCCAACATCATATAACGATCTAGAACTTGTTAAAGAAGTTCCATACTGGTTAACTGAAAGTTCAGTATCCATATGCCTATATACACAGATATACTGTTTAGACATTTCAAAGAAATGAATTTATGAATGTATTATAAAGAAGATGCATGTTATTAAAAAAATTCATGATAATAGGCTTGAATTTGTATGATTTATAATATATAAGCACTAATCTTAATGACATCTAAGCAAGCGTAATGCATGTTATATCAGATTAATCTATATGTAATTTTTTTCCGTTTATAAGCTACTACCTTTCTCCGTAATGGTTAAATATATATTTTTTGGACATTTAGGCTAATGAAGACAGACTCATACAAATATCATATAAGTAAAATTCAAATTCAAGACCTCTTAGTTGGTAGCCAAAACTCCCAACCAACAGATCAGAGAGAGCTGTGTTAAGTGTCTTTTCATTTGCAAATAAAGTTGAAGATATATTTTGACAACATCCATCACTATTATAATGACCTTTCAAAAACTGTGAAAAAAGGAAGGTGTTTTAACTACACATCCATGCTTCATTCATAACAGCTTATAAGTGCATTAAATTAGTTGTTTTCCTTACCATTGTTGGGAATAAAACCACAAAACAAACAAGAAAAAGAAAACAGTGAAAAGAACATCAACTTAACATGTGAAAATTCAAAATTAGGAAAAAATAATAAAGTCACATCGCACCAAGAAATCAACAATAAAAATAAGAGAAATTGTACATATCTCTCTTTTCACACTCTCTCCTAACACTACAGGAAAACCAACAATTACCGGCGGTATTACCGGTGGTTAAACCGGCCGTGTGACCGCCGGTTTTAACCGTAAATTGTCGAAAATGCTGGCGGTAAAATGATCGCCGATTTTTTGTTTGGGCGTCGCATGTTACCGACGGTTTGGCCGCCGGTGTTAAGTGAATATTTTCTGACGGTTCAAACCGCCGGACAAACGCCAGAAATTGACCTAAAATTGGCCATCCCGCCCTTTTACTCTACAATCAGAACATGCAAAGAGATGTACCTTTATTAGACTGAAGAATGCAACCCTTCAAGTGAAATAAGAAAAATTGTTCTACCCTATTCGCAGTGCTACGTCGTTGTATATGCAACACTTAGGTGCTGACTTCTCTATCTCCCACCATCATTGCATTGTAAACTATAACACTGTTGTGCTGAGTTCACAGTGCTCCTGCATTGTGATTTGTCCTAGAAATGTTCCATAGTGCTTTCACGCTGGATTTCTAGCACCACAACACAATAAGGGCTTCACTTCAAACCCCTGAGCAAGAGCGTGCTGCCCCCACAACCCCCCAGTGAGCTTCTCATTAAACTCATGCTAGAAAATTGAGGCTTAGCCAATAACACAACCAGATTGATTGACACAATTGTATTCCACACAAAACCAACAAACATGTGATGTAAAAACCTTTTAAAAAAGAACCATAATGATTAATGTAAATATTCGAACAAATTGGCTAAGATCCATTACTAATTAAGGATCTATCAAAGAACTGAATGTTTGTTAAGCAGTTATAAGATGAAGTTTATGAATAACTAAGATTCTATCCATAAATGTTAAGAGGGTTAACGTAAGTTTTTATTTGATTTGATGATCTTTTGCATTTTGCTCAATAACTAGCTAGTAGTCTAACCACCGTTTATTTATATGTGGAAGTGAAAGGGGGCTACGTGCATGTCCTGAACATGAGAGAGACTAAGAGAGAGGAAGTGATAGAGAAGAGTCAATCTCATAAATGTCAAGATATCATTGAGAGAGATTGATAACCATTAACATAAATGTCCACTACAAAAAATTTATTGATTACCGGCGGTTGTCCAGCCGCCGGTAGTAACGGCGGCTTATCCGGCGGTTGGACCGTCGGTTATTAGTAGCGGCCTACCCGGCCGTTATGCAAGGATAAGCAGCCGGTTTTTTACACAACCGCCGGAAAACATGAGTTAACTGCCGGCAAAAACCGCCGGTAATAAGTGATTTTTCTGTAGTGGTCACGACAATAATCATATCTAAAGTGATGAGGGCAATAAGGTTGCAAGTGGTTTCTATAAATTGCTTTATCTTTTTATTTTTATTAACATACAAAGTCTAATTTTATTATTGTTATTATTGTTAGTGTGTTGGGGAGACCAAACCTCTGAACCACCATTCTATTCGCATTTGCATCACCTTCTACGAACATCTTAGATTTTATTCTAGTCGTACCTTCATGTGACAATTATTATCAATTGAATAGAATGTTCAATGCTACAAGTTACTTAGCACTCACCAAGAGCGGCAGAATTTTTTATCGGTGTTTGTTTTAAGACACGTGTTTTACCGTAGAAAAAATTTCCGCCAAAAATACAAATTACCAACAAATTTTAGTCTTTTTTTGAAAGAAATGGCCACAGTCGGAAAATGACGCTTTTCTTGTAGTGAGGGGATAACAAAAAAATTATAAGAAAGAAAACCAAGGGAACCATTTGTGTCGATGGTGATTTATGATATTGTGTGCATTGACAATGAGCAATGACCTTGCTAACATTATTAGCATTTATGTTAGTGTTATTGACATGCAACAATTAATATTTTTGGCATCGGCATACATCAATGTTTGTGTCAACAATGAGCGGTTGTCTTTTGTTGTGGACATTAGCGTTTGTGTGAATGGTGAGAAATGAGATTATAAGTATTAGCAAGTATTGATATTGTTGTCAGGGCGATGACCTTTTGACATCGATTGACAAGCACAAATGTTGGTGTCGATGAAGGGCATTTGGCATTGATGTCAAAAAATGAGCAATAACATTGTTGACATCAACGAGTATTGGTGTTAGTGTTGACAACGAGCGAAGATCATCTTAACATCGATAGGCCTTGATGTTATTATTAATAGTGGGCATTTGGTGCTTGCAAGTAGAGCTCTGGATTCTCTTATTTTGAATATTTCTAATGGCGATCATCCCCACCATCCCTAAATATGTAATAGTTGGATTAATTTATAGATTTCTAGATAACAATATTTAGATGATTTCATCTAGAAATTAGAACAATTCGTTAGACAGTCCAAATTAATCCTCCTTATCATGTAATATTTTTAGGTATTCTAAAGCCTTAATAATATCTGGCTTTGTGGATTCATTTCATTGAGACACTAGATTGCAGTACAAGTATGCAAGATTCGATGGTTGTTTGGTCTCCCAAATTGTGCTGGGAAATTTCTATTTCAACCTTTGAATGTTGGATTTAAGTTCAATTGGACTGAAATCAAGAAATTTTTGGTGCCATTGGAATCCTCAAGTGAAAATGTTTGTTTTCATAATTAGTTAGCTCAAAATAAAATTCATCATATGATCCCAAAGTTCTCTTTCTAGAGAAATTATTCTGTGCGGACGCCGAACGCAGCTGTACATTCGGAGACCAATCAGAATATGAGTTACATCAACAATACCGAGCGCAGTACAGTACGTGCAGTATAGAGCCGTGGTACCGACGTCGCTCATTCTGATTGATCTTCAAACAGCGTTCGTTGTCCGCCCTGAATAATTTCTCCTCTCTCTATTATAATTCATAGTTATTATATTATATAAATATATTTTTTTTTTTTTTTGAAAGAACGACCTGGTAAGGAAATTTTGACTATTAAGAGTTTTTAAGCCACTAATCTCCATAATTAACATCTGATCAGCAAAACCAATCCAAATGCCATCTCGCGGTGGCCCAGTCCGCTGAACGCCCTTCCCGACGTCGCCATCAAGCTATCCCAACATCCTGACATTATTCTACATTGTAGCTTATAATTTTTTATTTACAGAAATCCCCTCTCACCAAAAAAATTATAAACTCCCGCTCGCCTCCCCTTCTGTCTGATCTCCTCAGCCCGAGAAACAAAGACGAGAGAGAGAGAGAGAAAGAGAGAGAGCGGGGGAGGGGGAGATCGAGAGAGATCTTCTTCATTCCTGAAATCGGAGGATACGATACTTGTTCATTTGAAAATGGTAAAGTGCTCTTCTTCTTATTCCTCATCTGCTTCTTCTCTTGAGACTCTCTGTTTTTACTGTTGTATAAGCGGTTTCACGATTGCCGGCGAGCCGGCAAACTCACGATTGCCGGCGAGCGGTTTGGCAACGGGCAAGTTCCGGCGAACCGATGACGTGGCACGGCGAACCGATGACGTGGCACGGCGAACCGACGCG
This sequence comes from Dendrobium catenatum, assembly GCF_001605985.2. Taxonomy (NCBI): domain Eukaryota; kingdom Viridiplantae; phylum Streptophyta; class Magnoliopsida; order Asparagales; family Orchidaceae; genus Dendrobium; species Dendrobium catenatum. Next base: position 2,202,346 of record NW_021319483.1, on the reverse strand, counting down.
TCGGACGCTCTTTCCGGACCCCATTTAAGGAGGAATTGATCACTGTGAGGAATGGTGAAGCACCGCTTGACACGACTCTTGATGTGTGATAGTCATTTCTCATGGTGAGGAATTCTTCTCGCAATCGTGCGCCGTTAGTGCTTCGGCGCATGATAGCTTGCCTTTTATATTTTTAATGCATTCACGTTACAAAATGTATTATGATAAATTATAAAATCATTTCATTTATGTTAAAATTAGTTTTTAATTTGATATTTTAATATAAATTGAATATCTTAAAATTCATTTCATTATTTTTTATATCATAATATATTTAGATATTTTCTTTCATATATTTTAGATGCCTATGAATATAATAATGTGATTTTTATGGAATAAGTATTTTGGAATAATTTTCTTACTACTTTATGTTTTAAAACTGTAAAAAAATTGTCATAAATGAAGCCTAAATAATTATGTAAGTTTTGGTGCAAATATTTTTAATAGTTGTATAATTGTTATGATAAAAATAGATTTTTTAAATAATTATGTATGTTAAAAATGATTTTTAAAACAAGCTGGATAATATTTTCTTAGATTTTTTATATTTTAGCATACTTGATTTTACAAAGCTGCTTCTGATTAGAAAGTATTGGAAAAATAATTAAAAAATATGTATTCAGTTAAAATATATATATAGTGACGATCTTAAGAGGAAAGGAGCAAAAAATAAGCCTTAAATGAACTTTCAAAAAAGACTATTTTAATTAGTGGAATTTAATAGTATTTCATTTTTTAATAATGATTTTTAATGAATATGACGGTTCATTGCACCAGTTTGTAAAAATAATTAAAGATTTATTAAAAAATATATACATTGTTTTTAATATTATTGTGAGAATAATTATCATTTTTAAAAATCCAAATAGCAACTTTCTAATAAGTAATAACTACCACACTAATAAATATGATGTAAAAGTTTTTCTATTCATTTAAATTTTTAAAAAGAAAAGAAAAAAAAACAATGCAAAATCATAATTGATTCAGAAAAAAACAAATTGGTGAGAAAGTTTTTCAAATATATGCTCATATCATATTCAGTATATAAATTATATTAATAATAATACAATAATGCTCAAAATAATGAAATATAGTTAAAAAAATATTTTATTCATTTAATAATAATATAAATATTCTTATGGGTACTAAACAATTTTTTTTGGCAGTATTTATTTATGTTTGCAAATAGTAAAATATAAATGTATGCGAACATAATTATTCAGTTTATTTCTTAGACCAATAATATTAAAATGGAGATATTCTCAAACCAAATTAAATAAATTTTAATTTTAAATTGATTAATGGTCTATTTGGGGATAAATTATTCTATGCGAAGTTTGGACAAGAAGAATCATCTGGATATGTGAGTGTACACTATATACATATTTGTACGCATGGTGTATTAATTTTTTGTACATAGTACACTCATAGTCCGTCGGTTCTTCCTGTCCGGACTCAACACATAATAATCTCTCTTATTTGAGAGCTTTTTGGTCGCTTTACTGTTCAAACAACTAAAATTTTATTTGTGCACTGCTTTATTGTTACTTTCTTATAATTTTGTTTAAAAATTTATAATCAAAATACAATCATAATTGAAATTTTATTTTCTCTTAACTTTACAATCAACTGTATAAAATATTTTACTCATCCTAAACAAACTCCAAAATGCAAATGATTATGAGTATTACTATTATTGATTATGAGCCCTACTTCTTGTGATAACTGAACTAGATTAACATAAAAAAAAAAAAAAAAAAACTGAACTAGCTTAACATCTTTTACTATACAATTTTTATGTGAACTTACTTCTATACCCCTAGCTTTTATGCATATTTTGCTTTTACGTCATCGTCGTACTAATCCTATAGATTTATCATAAATGATGACATGATGTAGCTCGGCTTAGTTGTTGGTTTAAAATTTTGATTATCAATTAAGAGTTTATTTTGAGATAGTTTTTTTTCTGCATTTTTAAATAATTTTTTAGTATAAAAATACACTAAGAAGTTGCTTTAAGAAGCAATAATAAAGTTATCCCAAATGAAGCCTAAGGTTTCGTTTGGGACGGTTTTCTTGCTGCTTCTTAAAGAAGTTTTTTAGTAAAAAATTAAATTAAAGTTTTTGTACTAAAAAGTTGTTTTAAGAAGCAGAAAGAAAGTCATCCCAAATGAAGCCTAAAAATTCATAGGTTCAAATATTGCATTTTTTTTAATTTGGCTTAATTAACATAAATGTCTCCTAAAAAAAGTCATATATGATACTATGATAGCATGATTAATTATGACTTTTTAATCAAACATGATTCTTTGGAAAATCCTAGCCGTTGGTTTGCCCCAGTTAACTTGAAAAGAATATTTGAAGAAATTTGGATTTAATGCTTTCCTGCAAGGAAATTATCCATTTATCCACTTGCCTTACGATTAATTCATATGTACGGATACCGGATGCCATCCGAAGATGAATGAGAGCGCTCAATGTCACTTTTTGCTATGTACTGGGAGATGTGACGCGCTCTCATTCGTCTCCGGACGGTCCGTTGTCTGCACAGAATAATTTCTCTTTGCTTACATAGTTACATGAGAAGAATCAACAAATAGCTAACAAATAAACCTATTGAACCTTTCCTCTCAAAAGTTTAGTTTGTGACGTTATTTTTTATAGAGTTAATTATAAAAATATTGTGAAAAAAATAAAATTTTAAATTATTATAAAAAATATTTTTATAGTATAAAAATTTCTTCAAATTAATAAATAATAATGATTAAATAAAAATTATGATTACAATTCGAAAGTAAAACAGCAAGAAAATTATCACGTTTATATTATATTAATTTTAAATTAAATATGATTATTACAAAACTTATTCTATTTAAATTTGAGCTATGATATCTTAATTAAATTTATTTTATATTATATTAATATCTATCACTTAATTCATAATATTTGACATCAAAGTGAGATGAGATGTTATCACAATATTAATTTAAGAGGTATAAATATTTTTTTTTATTTTTTAATTTGAGAACATTAGGGAGAGATTTAAATATTTACTAGTAATGAATGAGGTGCAGGTTGGCGTAGAGACGGGAAGGAAGGCCACGCTTACGCCGCCGTTGTCACTTGAAAAAGGATTAGCCGCGGAGCACCGACCACCTAATATGTTCCATCGAGTCTTGAGCCTATTTCGTAATGTACGGCCAGGATCAGATCTCACCAATTTTCAGGCAAGCGTTAGATCCTGTCAACTTTTTTTTTTTTAAATGTTAATTTTTCATAATGTTTTCTCGGAATATCTGATTAAAAAATTGGATCAGAATTTCTTATTAAAACTTTTATCAAAACAAAATTCAAAATTCTTTGTCTTATTTAATATAATTTTAGTTAATTGTTCACATTTTGTATTAATTTTTTATTTTAAATGAAATTGATAGTGAAAGAATAAACTCAGTTTGTCAATTTGAACTTTAATTTTTTTTTAATATGTTCAAATTTATGTTATAATTTTTAATAAAAAATTTATATCAGAATATCATAATGTAATTTTTAGAAAATAAGCTTAAAATTTATTGAATTTATTTTAAATTCATATAATATAAATATTTTATATATAATTTAATTTAATAATGTTTAAATTAATTTTAATATAAATTGAATTAAGATAATCTGATTTTTTTTCTTAAAAAAAAAAAAAACAAATTTAAACGTATATTCCAAACCAAATAACTCGTTAGTGCTTGCCTAATTTCGTGTCATTTTCACTAGTTCTTTAGTTATTAACAATTGAGCCTTAAATGTCATAATTATCATTGATTTTAGTTTTGCCCTGATAAACATCATATTAAAAAAGAAAAAGCTTGCTCCTAAGATCTTTGAACTATCTGTCCACATAGGAGTGTCAATATTTGACATGGCCCGAAATCATATATGGAAAATTACAAGTTCGGGTCAACACGCTTGACATACGGGTCTGATTCGAGTTCAGCAAGTTGATTAGCTTCAAAAATCGAGTCGATTTCGGGTTGACCCATAATCCCGAAAGTGACCCGGGCAATGATAAAGAAGATTTGGATTAGAATACCTCCTGAAAGAGACTTCTTTAAACATTGATAGTGTTGTCATTGCCTGATAGTCAGCTTTCAGAAGCTATAGAGGGCAATGGAGCAGAAATTAGGTAATTTGTTTTAAAGACCTGTGACAATTTTGCTGAAATCAGAAGTTGTAAGCTTGCAAAAATTTATTGGCCAAAAATAAAATTATTTGGGAAGACAGATTTAGCTACCAAACATAGATATCCTAACTATGGTCATCAAAGCCTATCTGTCATGAGGACAGCTAACTAAAGCTGCAACATATTCAATCAATATTGTTCAGCTTATACCTAATGCATTAGGCTTGTTATGTAAAGTGATTAGGTAAAATAGATTCACATAAGGAACCTTAGTTATGCACAAAGGGATATTAATTTTTTTCATTTAAGGTTTCGTTTGAGATAACTTTTGATCACTATTTTTTCGTTGCTTTCAAAAAATTTTGATAATAAAAAGATGTTGTAGAAAATAGTAAGAAAATTGTCCCAAATGAAACATAATTCATAAGATACTAATTATATCATATTAAAGATATGTCGTGCATTATAACTTTTTTTCCTTATATAAATTATGACATGAGCTTTTGACATTTTGTTTTGATCAAGATTAGGCAAGAAAATCATTGCCAAATTGGATTTTACTATTAACTTAGAACTTCAAAACAGGATAGCGAAAAGAGCAGATAGCTATCACTCTTTTCCATGAGAGAAATAGATAGTTACAATCTTGAGGAAGGAGAAATTATTATGTGGTCATTGGACTGTTCGGAAGCAAATCAGAGTGCGCCACGTCACCTGGTACACAATACTGGTACATAGCAAAAAAATGACGTGGCACACTCTGATTGTCTCCGGACTTCATCCGGTGATTGCACAGAATAATTTTTTCTGAGGAAGATGATATAGATCTAAGAACTTATATGGCCTTATTTTCAGTGTTTCTATACAGCTCAACAAAAGAAAATTTCATATCATTACCTTCATATATTTGATAGAGCTTGATGCAATGCTATAGACCATGTGAAAATTTTAATGATAGTTAATACATTCACACTTACTGATATATTGCTACACCCTTTCTTCCTTTGACATCTGTAGCTTCCTCCAATTTTCAACATGCCAAAATCACAGCTGCAGTGCTATGGTGAATCAGTTTACTGCACAAGTGAAGATATTTTAACGAAATGTGCTCGTGGTAAGAACAGCCTTGAAAGATTTATTGCTGTAGTTGCCTGGGCTATATCAACAACCAGGCCTGTGATCTTCGGCTGGGCTCCTTTCAATCCTGTTCTAGGAGAAACTCATCATGTCTCTAGGGGAAACCTTAATGTCCTCCTTGAGCAGGTCAATTTTTGTCCCATTTAAGTATTTGACTGATACCTTAAATGTGAAAAATATAGAAGGATCTTAAGAAAATTTAAGGATCTTAAGAAAATTACTAGTTTTGTTCCTGGATGGTTTAAATTAAACAAGCCCTTAACATCTGAAAGTAGAGGGAAGATTTCATTTCAGTTCTGCACATCTCTTTATACTACATCACAGCTTCATCTCTCAAAGATTTTTTGCATAGTTAACCCTTCTTACATTGTTAGCTTTTCTGTAGTGTTCTCATAGTTACTAATTACTATTTTGGCAGGTCTCACACCACCCTCCTGTTTCTGCATTGCATGCAACTGATGAAGAGGAGAGACTAGAACTGATTTGGTGCCAATTCCCTGTTCCCAAGTTTCATGGTATACTTCATAAATTATGTAATTTTATGCTAATTTATTCAATAGTTACACTATCTTATATAAGCTCTAGATGTTCAAAGTTAGTTTTAACGTCGAAATTATTTTTTTATCCCCGCAAATTTTGAATGTTACAGCAGAATTTTAGTCACATTCAATCAAAGTTATTACCATTGAAACAGTGTAAATTGAACACCTAAATCATAAAAAACTATGGAAAATTTTCATGTTGTCTTCTGATTGTTACTTATTTTCTTTGATTTCAGGAAAAAGTATCAAAGCTAGTGTTAATGGGAAGAGGCATCTGAAGCTTTTAAGCCATGGAGAAAGCTATGAAATGAATTCCCCTGACCTTTTCTTCAATCTATTTCCAGTGCCTGGAGCAGACTGGGCTGGCACTGTTTCAATTCTGTGCAAAGACTCAGGACTTGAGGCAGAGCTAATCTTCTATAAGGCCCACTCTTTCTTAGGCTTTGGTGGGAATTCTAGATTAATCAAAGGCAAGATTTTTCACTCCAAATCATCCAAAATCATCTATGAGATTGATGGTCAATGGGACAGGTAGAACTAACTTATTTCCTTTTTATATGATAGAACTTTTCTGAAATTTTATTATTATAGGGTATAAAAATCTACCAGGAACGTTGGGAGATATTTAGTGTTGACTGAATAAATCAGCGTATTATTTCAGTGGTCCTGAAAACCATAATGATCCAACTCGACAGAAAAGTGCTTATCTATAATCACTTTCTATTTTTATTTTGCAGAACTATTTTCTTGAAGGAGGTCCATAGTGAGAAGACCTCTGTTCTATATGATGCTAGACAAACCATCCTAAATCTCAAAACTCCAATTGTAAAAAACCTCCAGGTAATGAATCTAACACATGACATGTTAAAAACTGTACAGTATCTATATTTTTTTGCTTCAATTTCAGGAAGTAAAGCCAACAGAATCAGTAGTGGCATGGGGAGAGGTAATCAAGGATATACTAGAAGAGGATTGGGAGAAGGCAAGAGATGATAAAAGGGAGGTGGAGGAGAGGGAGAGAAGGCTAAGAAAAGAAAGAATTTGCAAAGGAGAAGATTGGGTTCCAAAGCATTTCAAGATTTCTCAAAACAAGGAGGGTCATTGGGAGTGCTGGCCTTTGGAATCCTCAGTTCCACCATCTCCAATTATTGTTCCTCCATGAACAAAGAAAAGAGGATGAAGAAGCAAATTAGGAGAAATAATGGGGGATGTTTGATTTTCTTTCTTGCTACTTGATTTTAATCAACCTTTTATTGACAGTTAACTGATGCGATAAGGTTGAGTATGTGTATACTTCTAAATGTAAAACATTTTAAACTCCTTGCATTTATAGAACAAAAGTGATTATTAATCCAATATTCAATTCTATTTAGTTCATCATTGTAATTTTATTATAAGAATTGGCATTTGAGAGAATTATGTAGATTTTTACTGGCACATTCTTTATAATGTAATATAGCAACCTGTTGGCATCCACACCCATTGGAAACTACTAGATCTAAGATCAACATATGTCTCTAATCTAATGAGAGTAATGTGCATTGGAAATGGGGCAAGATCTAGGCTATATTACTGATATATCATAAAAATTTTATCTTAATCAAGCATGAATCTCGAGGCAAAATTAAGTTGAAAACTTCTAAAATTAAATTTAGGAACATCTGAACTCCGATTTTAATAAACTTATAGTTGAACTGAACGTCTTGAAAAGACAAACCAAACGACACCAAATTTGACCCAGTACGAGCAAAAATGGGTCCAAATAAAAGACTCGAAGCACATTTGGAAGGTTCAAATTATAAATTGGATGACCAAACGATTTTCAAATGTGAGATAATTATAGTCAAATAAACCTAAGATCATCCAATTCTGACATTATTAAGACACTCAAATACTCGATAAATTGTCCACAATCAAGGGAGTCGATATCGGATGTCCATTCAAAACACTCCCAACATGCCCTTGATCTCCTCCGTACTTACTGGCAATGTCATTTCTAAAAAACTACAAATAGCCCCTCATTCTTCACATGAGAGGGAAGGAAGCAAGGAAGGAGGAAGTAGGAAAGTAAGGAAGAGAAAGAACAGAGGAGAGGAAGATAAATTTGAGATCTCTCTTGCCACCAAACTCCTTGACCACCGCCTTGGCGCCGACTGTCGCTGGACATACGCCAGACAACCGATTGTCGCCAAACTTTCGCCCAACCACCAACTATTGCTCGATTTATGCCCGGCCACCAACAATAGTCGGACTTCCACCCGATCACCAACTATTGCCGGATTTTGCACCCCAGCCACCCGAAATTATCAGATTTTCTCCCAATAACTGTCTATCGACTACGGTCTTTCCGACCTCCTTTGTCAGATAACGATCCTTTTCACCTATGTTGCTTGCCAACTACTATCCTTCAGACCTTTTTTGCCAGATAATGGTCCTTTTGACCTCCGTTGCCTGCCGACTACGGTCCTTTCCACCTCCGTTGCCAGACTATAGTCTTTTTGACCTTTGTTGCCCGCCAAATGCAACCCTTTGGACCTCTGTCTCTAGATAATGGTCATTCCAACCTCTGTTACCAGACTAGGTCTTTCCGATATCTGTTGCCGGCCGACTACGGTCCTTCCAACTTTAGTCTCCAGACTATGGTCTTTTCGACTTCGACCTCCATCGCTAGATAACGGTCCTTCTGACCTCCATAACCTTTCGACTACGATCCTTTCGACCTCCATCGCTAGACTATGGTCTTTCCGACATCCGTCGTCTGCCCACTATTATCCTTCTAACCTCCGTCGCCTGACAACAATCTATTCGACCACCGCACTTACCAACTATGTCTTGCTGACTAAACAAACATGTCAATACTAATTTTTCAAATTCCCACCATGTAATGCTCTCTATATGATGTATATTTGCCTTCCCCCTAACGAAGGACCTCATTTGTAATCGACTGCAAATACTAATAGATTCATTCAATTTGGGCCAAGCCCCATGATTTTTTCCTCTTTTTAAGGATTTCCACGTAAAAACTCTGTTGTATCCTATGAACGTTACACCCTTCTCCTTTATATGATTGTGTGTTGTATCTTCGTACAAAGTTAAGACGTTAAACTTCATATTTCTCTATTGCCGTGAATATTCCATGATGCAACAATTACTAAATTTATACACCTACATCTTTTCCTATCTTCTATTCTTCTTAGTGTCGCCCTCTTTTCCCTCTAAATATAAACTCAAGAGCTTGAAGCCCTTATGAATTGGCTTTATTATGCATTCTTTTCTATTCAACCTTATTCCTCCAATTTGGATGGAGTTCATATTTATCAGTTTCTATTTTACTCATGGAAATTTTAGTTTTGATTATGTCTTTTCTTATCTGATATAGTTTTTGATAACATGCTACTTGATCTTTTTTCTAATCTTTATAGTCATATTGCATAGTATTGACATGTAATTATCTTTTTGTTTAATGAAATTGGTTGGACATGGCCCTCACTTTTACTCTCTATATATATACTATTCAAAGAACCACAAAAGACGATAGAGCTTCATAAATAGGCCATCTATCCATTTGCGCTATTGTGAGTGGATTTTAAAATTATGTTAAGATAATCTAATACAAATTATATCAAAATATGCTTGTAAGTCATTGACTTTAAATTAGCGTAATATGAACTCTTCACATATAACACTAATTTCAAAGCAAATTGAATGACTTCCAAGTCATTCCTAATCCATTTTATATCAATTTATATAAAGGATATTCCCAAACAATTTTTTTTCTTTTTACAAATATAATTTTCATGGCTCTTAATAGAATACAATGGAGAAAAGATTCATGTAACCGACACCCCACGTAAAGGGGTAAAGACTTGATGTTGCTATTGTACATATATAATTTTCATAGTAATGTCTTCTTGATTGTGGGATATTTGGCCCAATTATAAGTTTGATGGCATTCCAATATCTTAAATAACTTGTTCACAGTTTGTTTGTCACATAAAACCTAGTGATAAAATTATATTAACAAATAAAGATAGAGATAATGCAAATAGAATTTTTATATTGCTTAATACAATCTTGCCGACGTTCAAATTATATTGGCAAATAAATATCGAGATAACGTAGATAGTATTTTTATATTATTCATTGATCTTGTTAACGAGACATTTTGTATAAGTGACCTAACTCGCTTGTAGTTAGGCATTTAAGTAATGGTATATTAAAAGTTAATTTGATTGTAATGAAGATCAAGCAATTGTTAACTAAGACATCACCTATAAATGACTTGTCATAATTTAACATAGTCAAAATAAAAAAAATAAGTTAATAAGGGTTGGGTACATACACATAATACTAGTGTTTAGACATGCTCAAGCCCTAACATGTCTCTTGATTACCGAAAGCTTAGACTACTTTAATTTAGACATGAGGTAGATAATCTTATAACTTGATTTCTATTGATTTGAGACTTGATCTCTTAATCCTTAATATACCCTATGTGCATTTATGTTTGGCTATAGATGAAACCTAAAAAAGTTCAGTAGATCATAATTGGTCAAGTTATTTAGCCTAATTAGCCTATTGACCTTCGTAACCTAAATTCATCCTAAGTCTCCTTTAATTTACCCAAATCTTCATTAATCTCCCTCTAGTTTCAATTGACCATAGGTAACCAAGTTTGCTTAGATAAGGACCTTCAATCCATTTAACCTTGTATCAAATTATGTTGACCAAAAGTGACCCTTTCGACCTCACTATTGATGCAATCTTAGAACCAATCATTCATCCACCCTAGTTAGACCTTATATGGTTTAATCGATTGATTTAATTTATCGTAATTTGCTCTAGTGAGCCTAAGCTCTTATCTTATAATCTATTTAATGAACTTTAACTTATTTGAGTCGTAATGTGACTAATTTGATCAATTAAGCTTATATTGATCAAATAAGCTTTGATAGACCCTAGATCGTTTGTTGGACCCAAGTCAAACGCATGGTGACCAAAGCTTTCCTAGATAGACTTGATAGCCCCTCACACTAGAACCTAACAAACTTATTATTGAAAATGAACCAATGTAAATTAATCAAGTTCGATTTATATTGGACCCCATATATCTATAACACAAATTGATTCATCCTAGACTTTCATTACACTCCATAGACCGTAGATGAACAACCCATTTTTAGGTTCTTAAACCTTAGTTGACCCGAATTTCCCATAATTGGCCAAAATAGACCTAACCTCATTTGATCAAATTGCCTTTAAGCTAACCTTGACTTGACTCTAATTGACCATGTGTGCTTATATGAGGACCCTAATTGGCTCTAAAGTATTTGACCAAAGGAAAGTCATATTAACATAATACGACCTAATAAAAACTAAGCCAAATTAATATTTTTTAAACTAAATGAACCCTCGGATCATCTTTGCTATTTGCACTAGACAGACAGTTACTAGCTCAACTCCAAGGTGGTTGGACTCACTTGAACCCTAACCCATGCCAATATGGCTCATCCCATGCATCCTAAAAGTTAATTGAGCCACTCCATTGGTCCTAACCACTCCTTTGAACTTGCTAGCATTCCTTTCTAACTTACTCATGGCCAAAAATAGCCTAGTCAATAAAAGACTTAGGCAACTTATATTCTAGCAATTGAGCATCCTTCTTAATATCCCAGACAATTTGACAAACCTTATTTCTAATTTACTATTTATCTATTTATTTTAGGCTTCGTTTGAGATGAATTTTTTATTATTCTTTAAAATATAATTTTAGTACAAAAATTTGTTTTAAAAACAATAAAAAAAGTCATCATGACTTTCTTATTGCTTCTTAAAACAATTTTCTAGTTAAAAAATTTTAATTTTTTACTAAAAATTTACTTCAGGAAGTAGTAAGAAGGTCGTCTCAAATGAAGCCTTAATCTAGCAACATGCTTAAAAAAAAAAAAAATTTTGGGTGATATAATACCCTTTTTTTCATTATTTTTTTTTATTTTTTTTGGGTGATATAATACCCTTAAAAAATGCTAAAAAAAAAATCTAGCAACATGCTTTTGGGTGAAAAATCTAGAAACTAGTAACATAAATCACTCTTAATAAAATTTTCTTATCCTTTTTTATTTAATTAATCTTATCATTACTTCTCAATTAAAAAAAAAATCAAATTAATCTTGTCGTTCATCAGGCACATTAGAGATCATTTTTGTCTAATTAGTCCTTGTCTAATTAGATTCCCCTAACTTCTTAATTATAATTCCTCCATCTATGCAGTTAAGTCTTCTCCCTCCGGGAAAATGAACCAATGTAAATTAATCAAGTTCGATTTATATTGGACCCCATATATCTATAACACATAAATTGATTCATCCTAGACTTTCATTACACTCCATAGACCCTAGTTGAACAACCCATTTTTAGGTTCTTAAACCTTAGTTAACCCAAATTTCACATAATTGGCCAAAATAGACCTAACCTCATTTGATCAAATTGCCTTTAAGCTCACCTTGACTTGACTCTAATTGACCATGTGTGCTTATATGAGGACCCTAATTGGCTCTAAGTATTTGACCAAAGGAAACTCATATTAACATAATATGATCTAATAAAAACTAGGCCAAATTAATATTTTTTAAACTAAATGAACCCTCGGATCATCTTTGCTAGTTGCACTAGACAGACAATTACTAGCTCAACTCCAAGGTGGTTGGACCTACTTGAACCCTAACCCAAGCTCACTGGAGTTTAACCCATGCCAATATGGCTCAACCCTTTGATTGCCCCTAAAGGGACCCAATTGAAGCTCATCCCATGGGCAAATTATTGCATCCGGTCACCGGACAAGGAGATAGGTTCAGATATTAATAAAATATTATTTTAAATTAAGCGCATCAAAGCGTTGGTAAAGCACAGACAAAGTGCAGGCAAAAGCGCAGGTAAAGCGCAGACAAAACGCAAGTCAAAAAGCACAGGTATATTTTCTTGATCTCTTAATCCTTAATATACCCTATGTGCATTTATGATTGGCTATAGCTGAAACCTAAAAAAGTTCAGTAGATCATAATTGGTCAAGTTATTTAGCCTAATTAGCCCATGACCTTCGTAACCTAAATTCATCCTAACTCTCCTTTAATTAACCCAAATCTTCATTAATCTCCCTCAAGTTTCAATTGACCATAGGTAGCCATTTTGCTTAGATAAGGACCTTCAATCCATTTAACCTTGTATCAACTTATGTTGACCAAAAGTGACCCTTTTGACCTCACTATTGATGTAATCTTAGAACCAATCCTCGATCCACCCTAATTAGACCTTATATGATTTAATCGATTGATTTAATTTATCCTAATTTGGTCTAGTGAGCCTAAGCTCTTATCTTATAATCCATTTAATGAACTTTAATTTATTTGAGTTGTAACGTGATTTATTTGATCAATTAATCTTAAATTGATCAAATTAACATTTGATAGACCCTAGATCATTTGTTGGACCCAATCCAACCTTATGGTGACCAAAGCTTTCCTATATAGACTTGATAGCCCCTCACACTAGGTTGACATAAGCTAGAGCTCTTGAGAACCTAACAAACTTATTCTTGAAGATGAACCAATATAAATTAACCAATTTTGGTTTATATTGGACCTCATATATCTCTAAAATATAAATTGACTCATCCTAGACTTTTATTACACTCCATAGACCCTAGATGAACAACCAATTTTTAGGTTGTTAAACCTTAGTTGACCCAAATTTAACATAATTGGCCAAAATAGACCTAAACTCATTTGATCAAATTGCCCTTAAGCTCACCTTGACTTGACTCTAGTTGACCGTGTGTACTTACATGAGGACTCTAATTCGCTCTAAAGTATTTGACCAAAGGAAACACATATTAATCTAATAGGACCTAATAAAAACTAAGCCAAATTAATATTTATTTAACTAAATGAACCCCCGGATCATCTTTGCTAGTTGCACTAGACAGACAATTACTAGCTCAACTCCAAGGTGGTTGGACCCACTTGAACCCTAACCCAAGCTCAATGGAGTTTTACCCATGCCAATATGGCTCAACCCTTTAAAAATGCTAAAAAAAAAAATCTAGCAACATGCTTTTGGGTGAAAAATCTAGAAACTAGTAACATAAATCACTCTTAATAAAATTTACTTATCCTTTTTTATTTAATTAATCTTATCATTACTTCTCAATTAAAAAAAAAAAATCAAATTAATCTTGTCGTTCATCAGGCACATTAGAGATCATTTTTGTCTAATTAGTCCTTGTCTAATTAGATTCCCCTAACTTCTTAATTATAATTCCTCCATCTATGCAGTTAAGTCTTCTCCCTCCGGCTTCCTACCTCTCCCGTCATCTCCCTCCGCTCCAACTCGTTCGGTTGGACTCGTTTGCTTGCCCATGGCGACTTTTCTATTTCTATGATAGAAGAAGACACACCCTAGCGCTTACACGGGGATTCTTGGATGCTTCGGTGTTGTCCCAAGGAAGAGGTGAGCTGCGGATCTGGCCAAGTTCTTTCCCTCCGGATCTGTTTGCTTCTTATTTTTCACTCTGTAGCTCCTATGATCTGAATGTTGCTGTTTCTCTATTGCGGCGTTTGGTCGTTCAGTATACTTTTATGCTCAGCTCGTGCTTGCCTGCATTCGTTTCGTTTTGATGGGCGAGGGATTGGGTGTTAGGTCTCGTATGCAATTTTTTTCTTTATTTTTTGTTGTTTGTAAGTACCTATTTTTGGAGTCATTGGATAGTGGAATTACTCTACGAATGAATTCAATCTTTTTATTGAATGAAAGGTTCGACTGATGTATATATCCCTTGAGAAAATACTAAACACGGGAGCTCGACAATGTCATTGGAGAATTTGAGTATATATATTTATGTAACATTAAGGCCAATTAAGTCAAACTCATATACACATCACACATCACAAAAGCAAGATTCGAACCTAGACCTCTTGATTGATAGCCAAAGCTTCCAACAAATAGATTAAGATAAGCTGCATGTAATTCAATGTTCATTTTTATTATTTCCATAATATGCAAGTTTGGTAAATCAGTCTCTACTGGTTATTAAATGCAGTGGCTATTTAGTAGCATGATTTAGGTGGGATTTAACAAGAACTAGCTTAAATCTTGGTAAATGTTTTTTTTTTTTTTTGGTGGCATCCTTGAATCCTCTAACATCTATAATCCTATTTTACTCATATTATTTGCTAAATCCAATATTTATAAATCTTGTGTGGACATCGGCAGCCATATAACTCCTTTGCACAACCGGGAGCAACACCTCATCGGTGTAATCCATGATTTTGGCTAGGTTAACCAGAAAAATAATCCTTATTTTAGCATCCATTGCCTCCAACGCTTTACCCTGCAATGATTGCTAAAAGTGAGGAAGAAGAGAAGGAGAAAGTAGGAGTTTTTCTACTTTGCTTACAAAAGCAGAGATTTGTAATGTGTGGTTGGTTTGACAAGGACAAAAGGGGATGATGAAGAAGTTGTTTACACTTTTAATGCATTAGATTAAAAAGAAATTATAAAATTATTGGATATGGTTCTTGACTACTACATCTATATTTTACAGGGGCATTTCATTTTTTTGATGATTGGCACAATCAATCTCTTTGGTGATTGTCGGATATGATTTTACATTCTTCTCAATGGAGTTGGTGCCTTGTAGAAATCAGTCATCAGATGCATCAGAAATTGATCCTATTTTGTGTCCATCAACTTTCAAGGATGGTTCTGAGGAGTCTGAGTCTTCATCTGAAATTAGATCAGCGGGTGATGGTGATTATGAGAATCTTGAAGCTGATGAAATCTCTAGGCTGGTGGCTACAGAACAACCACAATGCCGAATTTGCCTTGAAATCGGAGGTCCTTACTTAACATAGTCGGTATATTAAGTTTCCATGGAATTTACTTTGTATTAAGTGAAAAATTGCAGTACAAAGTGTAGCTACTTATGGCTCATTAAAGAAGTCTGAGCCTCTGAGGTTGAATGACAACTGAAATAGTTTCTATATGTTTAGGTGAGGATTTGATTGCACCATGTCATTGCAAAGGCACACAGAAGTATGTGCATCGGTCATGTCTTGACAATTGGAGATCAACCAAGGTTAGAGTGAAGTATTTAGATTTTATTTATATGAAAGGGTTCTTAAATTTCTCTTACTTATTAAAAAAAAATTCTCTTATTTTTTTTCTTCAGGAAGGGTTTGCATTTTCACATTGTACGGAGTGTAAGGCTGTGTTTATCTTGCGTGCAAATGTGCCCCCTGATCGCTGGTGGTTGAGAATTAAGTTTCAGCTCCTTGTTTTGAGGGACCACACACTCATATTTGTTATCGTGCAGCTGGTATGATCATTCTGGTCAGCACTCATATTGTTCTCTTGGAGTTTACATGGTTAGGTGATAGCTTGTGCTGTTAATTTAAAACATGGGTAAAATATTCTTTTAACACTTTCAAAATTTAATATCTATCATATGGGACAATGTTGTTCAGTAAGCAAGTGGTGTTAATTGGATAAGTAAAGATACACGATTTCTGTTTCTGGTTATGTATATGCTGCATATGATCCATTATACTTTTCAACAGATTTTACCATATTCCTTGCTAAATATATATTTACTTTTTAATGTTATCATTTTGGCAACAGCTCCTTATTATCGTTCAAACATGCATTATTTATCTCATCGTGCTATTTTCTGTATTTTTTGGAATCTTAGCATTTTAATGCAATACAAGCAGGTTGTGGCTTTTTTCGGTATGCTAGTTTACAGATTCTATGGTGATGAGCTAAGGGAAATGTTTGGCTATGAGGAACACCCATATGGGTTTTATACCATGGCAAGTATGTCTCCCTCCTTTTAAGTAAACAATCTTTTTTTTTTTCATATATCTCCCTTTTCTCTGCCACACACTTCGCCAAACATCCTTTCTGTATGGATGTGGTTGTGAGTATTCTATTTGTGCTCCGCATGTGCGCACCTGGACGTACAAAAGAAATCATTCATGTTTTATTTCTCTTTGAGGTAGAGTTATAAGTTTACCATGATGTAACTTTAACTAGCCCGTATTCAAAATTTGTGGAGTCATTATAAACTGCCAGACATTGGAGTTTTCTTTTCAAAACTAAGTGGCAATATGAAGATGTTGCTTAGGTTTTATTATATGAGATAGGATGCTTAGGTGGATGAGTGGCTTTACTCTTAGATACATGATGCGAAATTAGCATATATGTGAAAAGGTTGGATTAGCTCTCGTGGAAGATAAGTTTAGAGAGAGTCGCCTTAGATGGTTTGGTCACATAAAATGGCGGCCTTCCGATGACCCGGTTAGGAGAGTAGATGTATTAGATTTTGCTTATGTTAAGAAAGGCAGAGGTAAACCTAAAAATACTTGGTTAGAAAATATTAGAAATGACCTTATTTATTAGATTTAAATGAGAATTTGACATAACAGGACACAATAGAGAAAATGATTCATGTAGCCAACTGCACGTAGTGGGATAAAAGGCTTGATGTTTTTGTTGTTGTCCCTTGTTTCTTCCTTATCTTCAGAGATGTCATGTGTAGTTTTCACAGTTATCGGCATGGCTATACCATGCTTTTTGTGATAAATATATTGAGAAAATTGTCTTAATATTTTCTTGCTTATTTATTTTCTCTTTTATGTTTTCTTCTCGTAGTATTTCTTTGAAATCATATGCCTCAAATTAATTGTTCTTGTATTGTTATTTGAAATTGAAGCTTTAAGTGTTCTTGTATTGTTAGTTAAAATTGAAGCCTTAAATGTCTTAATCACATCTTCTTTGGTGTTCACATCATATTTTACCCCTTACAAACTAATTTGAATTGTCTTTATGAAGCCTCAATCTTCATTCATTCTTATTAAATGTCGCATATGGTGTTAACTCTATTTTACCCAACTCCAAATCATGTAACATTTGATTTATCGCTATTTTTTCTTATTCTTCCATATTGATTTTATATACTCGTCTTATTGGTGCATCTTCCACCCTTCTTTATAAGTACCTATTTACATGCTGAAAGATATTTGTTTAGCCTAGAAGAATGCTAGGGTTTCATTTTATATTAGCTTAGAAAATCCAAGCATTCAGATACTTGAGAAAATGCTTTTTACATGAAAATCTTGAAGGATAAAAATCTATGCGCTTTGGTAGATAATAAAGATCCATTATTTGTAAAAATTTGTGTAAGGATGGTCTACCTCTGAATGGTTAGAAGGGACTAATGTACATGGTTGCCTTTTACGTTGTCAAAATGGAGAAAGTTGGTACCGAGACCGCCTAAGTTAAATAACATATTGGTAGTATTAGCAAGAAATATTATGGTTTTAAATGCCATCTAGTTGTGATGAGTGACGCATTCATCATCAGTTATTATAACAAGTTCTATATGACAAGGTATGTGTTGAGGGAATTAAACTGGTTGCTTAATTGTTGTCAGTGGGCATTTGTGAGTGATGCATTTATTGTAGTTGTCTTTGTGCACAACAACAATCGACAATAGGAGCAACAAGCATTGTCAATAAAGAGATTGTTATTTCCTATAAGCATTCTTAGGTGGCACATCTAGCGTTAATGTTGCAACGGGTAAGATGATCACTGATGGATTCATTAACAACATCATCAGAGGCGAGGAGTATTCTCTAAATCTTTGAGTCATATGGTAAAACTTAACGAATAAGCTAAAAATGAGACTTATTCATTAATTTCTAGAGGTTCTTTTGATCTTTATCAAATATTCTGTGTGTTTATGAATAATGGATGCTAAATCTTTCACCATCAAAATTTGATTGGATGATGGCTAGCCCAACTAAGTCACTCAAACCCGGCAGTTGATGGATGCTAACGACATTAAGAATGTCTAGATTGCAAATTGTTATCAATATGTCTCAGATAGTAGATTTAAACATACCATGTTGTGGGCAATGATGCATGAGTGTATTAGTGATGACAATTAGAAGTTTTGATGGGACATATTGTTAGGAAATTTTGTGAGAAGGTTTGTTGACTCTTGAACATATTCTACAAAAGTAGATATAATATTCTTTTTTTACTTCTCTCCCAAATATAATGATTTAAAGATGAAGAATACATGAATGGTAGAGTGTTGTCTTTGTCTAGTCTCTAAATGTGCATGCGTTATGCTTGTGAGTGTGAGAGGCGATAGCATACTTATGTCATTTGAGCCCCAACTCGATAGTATGTGCGGTCATACATTCGATGTGACACATATTTTCTTTTTCATTTTATTAATGTGATGTTGTTTAACCCATTTTACCTTCTTCCGTATCTTGATTTTCTCATTGTTCAACATGTATGGTTCTTAAACCATCCTAATTTTATTTCTTCACTCCATATACTAGGTTTCCTTCTCTTTTTTTCCTTCATTTGTTGCTCAGCTTGAGGCCTAAATTCTGAAGTTGATGTGAAACGTACAAGAATGGATGATTAAATATTAGGAAGTTTGCATGCTTAAATTTTAGAGCACAATAATTATAAGCTTTCTCTTGATGATAAACGACAAAATAAAAATGATAAGGTGATAAAATAGCTTAGGTCTAAACACATGCGAGAGGTTGAGATAATTAAATAGTCAACTAAGTCTTACTTTGCATACATGAGTGGTTTCAACGAGAAATTCCAATACTAATAATAAGATTAGTTGCTATGAAAAGATCCCTCACACAACTCTTCATATTACTAGGTTCTAGCGGCGAATAATTAGCATGATCTTCATGAATCCATTAATAACCATAAACGAAAAGTAAACTAGGAAGATAAGAGAGTTTGGAATAAGAGTTTACCCCCAGTCAAGAGAGATACACACTCCTGCAGGATGATTTGAGTGTTGGGGGGCGACTAGGACAGCCACCATCAGCTTCTTCGCACCACCGATTAGCCACGATAAGATGTGGATCTTCAAGACAGCAGCAGTTTTTGTTTTGGACAGATTCTGGACATCATTTGGAACCTTCTGGATGAAGCTATGGTGCTAGGAGATTTGTAGAATCAGTGGACAGCAAGTTGTAGAAGAGCGTCCAGCAGTTGGAAGGTTTTAGGAGGTAGGAATTTCAGTTTCCCTTGCTGGAATTCTTCTGGATACCATTGGGCAGCAGCCAGGATTTGTGGGCAGTAGTTCCGTCTTCCCAAAACAGCAACTATGGGTCTTCCATGGGCTGAGGGAGCAAGGAAATCGGCTGAATTTCAAGCTGCAGTCTTAGGAGGAAGAGAACTCCACGTTGGATTGGGTTTGGAGAAGGGTTAGTGGAAGAAAATTAGGGAGAGGGGCTTTGAAAATTTCGGCCAGCAGCAGGGAATGAGTCAAACTCTGTCCTAGAGAAGTCAGGGCCCATCAATTGAAGCCCATTAAGGTGTGGCCGGCGGTTTCAAGAGAGAGGGAGGGGGAATAAATGCTAATCCTGAAATTAAATTCAGAATTTGAGAGGTTTTAGGGGGAAATCAATTTGAAATTTGATTTCAAATTAAATTGTAATCAACGCATTAATTGGGAATTGAATGGGGAATTTTAAAATTCAAAATCCATGAGGGATTTGGAGGGGATTAAATTTGAAATTTGGATTCAAGAGCCTTGAATGCATAAATGGAGCATTAAAGGGAATTTCACCCTCATAGGGCCGGCGGCATTGTGAGAGGGAGAGGAGTGATTAGGGAGAGTAATTTCTTTCCAAATGAGTTTGAAACTTATGGGGGGAAAATAATGAGTCGTTCAATTAGATTCCGTTCGAATTTTGAATTCGAAAAACTTCCATATTTGGAAGTTTGCAAATAAAGAAAGTTTTTAAATTTGAAATTCAAAATTCAATAACTCATGCATTTAATGCGGGACCTCAATCAAGGAGCCATTATGATGATTGACATCTTCATCATGGCTTTGGGGCAAGGTGGTGGCCGGCGGCCATAGGAGGAAGAGGGACTTGCCGTCGGGTTGGGGTTTCTTGATGGAGCTTGGGTTGTAGTGGAGGAAGCTAGTGGATAAAGCGGTGGATGATAGGATCTCGGGTAGGGCTTGGTGTGGGGAGGAGGAAAACAAGAGTTGGAGAAGAAAATAATAAGATAAAATAAACCACGAGTCGAGGACGCTTCCAACGACTGGCGTGTATTGCTTTTGCCCTTACCTTGGGCTTTCCCTAGAACTCACACAGAGATCTAGGAAAATTTGAATTCACCAAGAGATCAAAAAAATATGAACTCACAAAGAGAACACAAAGAGAAGAATTTCATTTCAAAATCATCATCCCTTAATACAAGAAAGCTAGCCTATAAATAGGCCTCATGAAAAGAAAAATAATAAAGACTAAAATGCCCTTCGGGCTACAACACTACATGACCACCCATAAAGGTATAAAGGGAAAAACAACAATATAAAATAAACTAGTACAAAAACATATAAATAAATAACTAAAAAAATCGTAGACGTTGATCTCCGATGTCCTCATCAGAAGTTGGTTGTAAAAAAGGTTACATGCAATGCATGAAGCTCCTCCGAATGTTATGTCTACGGAAAGGTTAATAATGCAACCTCATCCCTACATTTGCAATGTGACTATCTTCATGGCTCAAGCCCATGAATTACATATCACAATAAGTACAACCTAAATACTACTCCAGACCGCCCTCTCAAATAATTTAGAGTTTTTGATTTTTTTCCGTTTATGAATATTCACTAGTGATTAAGTTATGCTGCTTCACATTTTTTATTTTAACTTGACCCCATTCATGCTTGAGGCAAGTGTAGGTTTTTATGATATCAAAGCTTTGCATTTTTCATACACTTAATATTTATAACTTTGAATAAATAATTCATCAGCATGATGCAGCTGCGGCATTTTGCTTGAAATTGCAGCTTTTTTTAATCTTCTTTTTATCTTTAGGATGTATATGATAGGTACCACTTGAGTATTTCAAGTGATTCCTATCGGATCTAAGCCAAATCACTAATAATCCGCTGTTTTCTATGGAAAACAGCCACCAAGCACAAAAACAGTGGAAAAATCTGAGAAGAATCGTAGAGAAAATAGGAGAAACAATTGCAAACGATCCATCTAAGCATCCTCATCTCTGCAACACTTAACTTGGCAATCGGTGAACGTTAGAAAAAAAATATCAGTTTTTTGCACTTCTATATTGAGACAGTCTCTTACGGATATTAGGGAATAGGTAGAGGTTAGGATTTATGTCTAGGAAGTTGAATTCTACTTTATGCAAGTAGAGTGATACCATCTGATTGCGTAGGAATCAAGCATAGCTATGCAAGAATGCATAATGTTGTATAGTGTAGTACACCTCAGTTCATTACGTTCACCATCGTATCCTCTAGAAACCTATGATTTATTATTTTATCAAGTTGTCTTTCCTCAGTTATTTGGGATACTTTAATGAAAGCAAGATATTTACCATGGCGTGTTTACTGTTTAACTTGTATACTTTTTTCTGATGATCTTTATTTCATGGCCATGTTGCCAAGTGCTAACCTGGCTTTAGGGAAAATATTTATATCATGTTCTTGATAGTAATTCATGTTTTCTTGGTTCATTTCACTTGATAAACAAAACAGTGATGCAATTCCTGAGAGTCATCAGGTTTATTTTTTCATTTTCCTGATTTCAACTTGAACTTACCTTTTATGTTCTCTTTGCCTTGTTAGTCTTGGCCGTTATCTTGGTGGGTTTGCTATATGGATTCTTCATAGCCATAATCTGCGGGCAGAGGATCAATGAGCGCCATTACCATGTTCTTGCAAAGCAGGAGCTAACAAAGGTAGATTATGATTATGGTAGTTTATGTTTTGCATATCTTAACCATTTATGTGGCTGAAGTTAGGCCTGTCAATGGTCAGTTCTGATCATGCCAACCCTGATCCAAATTAGTTTTTGAATGGGTTGAATGTTGGATGGATCAGGGTCTGTCAGAGTCCAACCTGAGACCTGTCTAACTCAAAAGCTGATCAGATAGCCCGTAAAACAGTTGAATACGTTGCTGCTTTTTGGCAATGCAGAAACTAATAGAAAACCATTACAACTTATTTTAGTTGAACAACAGCTAATAGAAACAGTAAAATAGAGAGAGACCTTATTTTTTTCCCAGCAAAAATAAGAATATATTGAAGTTTCTAGCTATCATGTAGCGGCATAAAAAACTTTCAGAAGAGACATGAAATTTCTAGTCTCATAGGAATCAGGAGTTCTTCAGTGCACCATCTTGGTGGTGATGGTATTATCCTCTTTGGAACTGGAGTTGTCGGGTCCTCGACAGAAATGTTGCCTTTGGTGCAGAGCACTCTTTTTTGGTGGGGTAGAATAAGAATTCCTATGGAGATCGAGTATCATTATATACAGGCCTATTCCAACAAGATTGAGCATACCAGTGATGGTTATTGCAGCCTGGAAGCGGTCAGGAGTTGAGGTCCCAATGCAGCATGCCTGATTGGAGATAGAGATGGAGATAGAGATTGCAACAAAACATATAGATTGTTTGGTAGAGCTACTGATTAACTGGCATGGCGTTGACTTTAGAGATGTCAAATATCTTCCAGGTCCCGATTCACAACTGAGATGAGGTAGACGTTTGAGTGATGGTAGTTGGAACCACATTGTTTGTAAAGAAAAGAATGAGCTGCTGATGTTGCATGCAAGTTGCTAATGTTGATTGTAGGGCATTGCTGCATTCATTGCTTGTTGCCCTTGAGTATGCTTGTAGGGAATTCGCCATACTTGTGTCACATCCCCCATCATCTTCTTTAAATAGCCTAACGTACTTGTTTACAGTAGCAGTAGTTGCCACATGTCAGCAGTGATTGTCAAACAGTGCTGCATTCCCTACTGAATTCTTTTTGTGCATGCTGGCTGACAATTGACTGTTTGATGCATGTCTATCCCTCATATTTGCAAAGTATTGTTGATTTGAACGCTATTTCTTAATTACTTGATTTTTGTTTGCATGCAAGTACGATTGGGGTTTCACCTGTTGCAAATTCCCTGATGTTTGTTCATTTGTATTTGAGTGACTTGAATCTTTATTTTGAATTTGTATTTTTCAAGTTAATTGTGCATTTTAGGATTTAGGGTTCAGTTCCATGTAATTCAATTCAAGTCCCTTGCTTGTTTAGTTCAAGTTCAATTTCCTACGCTTTGTTCAGGTTCTGTGCATTTATGTTCAAATATAAGTCCTCAGTCACTTGGAATTTCGGCACCATCTCGACGTTTCCCTTGTTTAGGGAAAATTTCGCGAGCTGAACCATCCCACCACACTACAAGAGCGTGTATGATTGGTGTCGTGCGGCACCACAGCCGTAGTCTTCAATCCCACCCCGCTACAAGAATGTGTATGTGTCTTCGAGGTACATGTTTGAAAATACACAATTTTTTTTCCCCGCATGCACTGTAGCTCATACATGGGTATTTAGAGTTGTCCCCGCCACACTACAAGAGTGTGTACAGGGCCTACCCGCCTAACCGCAAGTGCCCCACAGAATTTCCTCCTACCGTGCTACAAAAGCGCCTATAGGGGGTCCCCCGGCTCGACGCGATTGCATAGAATAGGATTTCAAGTTCGAGAGATTATACATTGGCGATTGGCGAGGTGACAATGTCGGCGATGTCGAGATGACGGCGACAAAAATCACAAAATATCTTTTCCATTATTTTTGTCTTCAAATTTTTTTTTCACATCTCTTCTTTTTTCTCATTTTTTTTTTTCAGTTTTTCTTTCTCTTTTATTCTCATTTTTCTCAGTTTTTTCACATTTTTCTTTCCTCCATTTTTTATTTCAAAAATTTTAAGGGTTATTTGGCAACATGATTCATGCAGGATTTGAGTAAGATTTATGCTAAATCTCTGTTTGGATACATGATTTATGCTGTATTTGAGCAGTATTTGTAATAGAATTTAGGGAAGTGTTAAATCTCACTGCCAGTTAAATCATCTGTTTCCCTCTTTTGTTGTAAACCCCAATTTAGGGATTAACTAAACAGAATTTAGGAAACTGTTAAATCTCACAGCCAGTTAAATCCTCTGTTTCCCTCTTTAGCCGTAAATCCAGGATTTACCAATTCCTTTGATTCGGCATATTTATGAGATTTGGCCAAAGAAGCGTGCAAAATGAAGTTACCTTCACAACGAGCGAGCTCCCGTCGTTACTTCCGATCTAGCAATGGAATGTCATCGAAGGAGGGTTCGAGTGGCTTCGAGCAGGGAGGATCGGCAAAGAGATCTAGTCAGCGAGTTGCTTGATCGGACAGGATCAAGGTAGAGGAGCTGTAGCTAGGTCGATCGGTAGCTACGGTAGGGACGGCTAAGAGATGAAGTGTGGCATGCGTTCGGTTGAAGTGGAGGATCAAGATTCAACATAGTAGAGGTGTTGAATGGGTGTCTTGATCGAATCTCGTAGGTCGGCTATGCGGCAGGAGCTTGATGCTGCTTGCGGTACAGGGTGGAGACGGGAGCTCGGCAATAACAGGAGATTCGACTGAGGGAGGAAGTGATTGAGCATAAGAGGGAAGTCCAAAGATAGATTGGAGCTTGCGGTCGTGGTTGGAGGTAGGTTGAGTGGATGTGTGGAGGAATTTAGTGTACAAGGAGGTTTGTAAATTGAAGGGTTCGAACAGGATTGAATCAGACGTAGGAGGTCTGTTCGATTTGGTTGTTGTTGCTTGGCCGATTGAGTTTGCAATCAGAGAGCTGGGTAATTGGCTTTTTCGACGGCGTGGAAGGTTCGGTTGAGGAGATTGATCGGAAGGGAAGAAGGCTCTCGGGCAAGGGAAAACATGTGATTGCTCGTGTGATTCAAACAAAACATTTAAAGGTTTCGTCTATTGCACTCTTAATAGCAAGAGTAGGTAAAGATCGCGAAGATCGTGGAAGACGCGACATCGAATGTGCAGAGATCGCGCTAGCTTTGTCAACGTGGTGCGGAGGATGGTGTAGGACATCCGGAGTTTGTGCATCGAACAGGTATTTATTGAATTTTTTTTTTTTCATTAGTGTACAGGTCAACAACTTTCTTAGATTTGACTTGTGTTAAGAAAGGTAGGGGTAGACCTAAAAAGACTTGGTTAGAAAATATTAGGAATGACCTTTCTTTATTAGATTTAAATGAGAATTTGACTTTTAATATGACACAATGGAGAAAAAGGATTCATGTAGCCGACCCCACGTAGTGGGATAAAGGCTTGATGTTGTTGTTGTTGTATTCCTTTTTGTTTGTGATCCAAATGCCATGATTGAAGCAAAAATATGGAAGAGGGAACTTTCAACACGAATATAAAATATGATGCAAAACGATGTTGTGGAAGGCCTTATGTGTCAAGATGTCTTGTTTTTAAGATATTATAAATAAAAAAGAACTAAATTTTTTCCATCGCATGTTATTTTCTTAGACTCCTTATGGGTCCCTTTATCTTTCTCAATTTTTTAAACTTTTAAATCTAAATCAATTTTTATAATAAAACTTCTTAGTTTTTACTTTTCTTATACATTTTGATTTCAACATCAACTATTTTTGCTATTAGGAGATTTTTTATTATTCTCTATATATATATTTTGCAACATTCTTAATATTGCAAGTTACTTTTTCTCATATAACATTAGCTTCCTCACAAATAAACCAAAACTTGAAATTTTAAATCTCTCTCAAAAATATTTTTTATTAGCATTTTAAATATCCCTATCTAATCCTAGGATGGTAACATAGATATTGCATTTTATTTTGAATGTGTTATGGATATAATTATGAAAGCTGTAAAAATTCTAATTAAGATATTAAACTTCATTTTATGAAAAGATAGCGTCTTACAAAAGGTGAGCGCAACTTTTACTTCGGTGATTGGTCAACACTTGAATAACATTTTCTTACCTTGATGAGTTTGATGGTTCCATCTTATGATTCCTATCCTGTGCTTTGCTAGAAACCATTGATGAAAGGAAAGAAATCGACTCAAGATGGCTTGGAGACTCATCCATACCCAAAGTTTTTTATTGGACGAAATCACACATATTTGTTTATTGGTTGGGGCTATTCATGAAACTATGAGTGCTTTCAATCATTAGTGATGGCACAAAATGGATTTGACATTGTCAATTCAGTAGCTAAAGCGAGTCTATTTTTAACTATTGTGTTACTTGTAAGGCTTTGAAATAATTGATGTTTCTTGAATTTTATTGTGGTTAGATTGAAAGTTTTAATTCTTCTTAAGGAATCATTCGTTGAGGACCATTAATCTTTGAGAATGTGAAACTGTTAAAAGAATACACTATAGTTGATTTACCTTTTGTTAATCCTTGCTTCTGGACCATGAATGAATCATTTCACAGTTTTTAGCTCGTTAAAGGCATGTAAATCATTCAAAATAAGACAACTAGTCGTAATTTTTATGGAAAAATTATATCTCAGGAACTACTATGTGTTGTTTTCTTTTCTTTTTGTATATTTAGAGCTGTTGTTGCATTAATATAGCAACGCTTTATGGTATTCTTGTTAATGCACAGGAATATGTGGTAGAAAACCGAGATGAAAATAAGGATCTACCAGAGCTGGATCCCAGTGATGTTATGGAGCTGAGAATGATGGGACTATATTGAATTGAAGTTTTTCTTCAATCTCTCTCGTAAGTTTAACATGATTTTTTTTTGGTAGTTTTTAATTATGTCTGTTTTTATTGTTTGACTGGACCCCTTCTGACAAATGTTCAATAAGACATTGATTGGACCAATTAGAATGCAGGATTTGAGCTCAATCTTCATATATGTAATTGAATCCGATTGCTTATATGGGTTTTAGTAGAAAATATTAAAACTTTGGATCACCAGCATAACCAAATTGCTTTCTCTGAACTGTTGTGCATGCTCCCTTTAAAAAAGAAAAAAAAATGTAAAAAACAATTTTTTTTTCCCGTTGAATCAGTTCAGCTTCTTTATGAAAATAACTTTTTTTGCCTCGCCATTGAAAAGCTCCCGCAATGCCAGTTATGGAAATAATGTGTTTGACTTTTGAAACATTAAAGGAAATGTTTGGTTAGCTGAAAAAGGAATGCAGTATAAAAAAATATTTTGATGTTATTTGGATGTGTAAAGTAAATACAGGTGAATATTTTTTTATTTGGTTTAGTGTAAAATAAAAGTTGTGTAAAGTCTAAAGATAGTGTCGATGGTGGACAATAGTGTAGCGGCGATGGTGGCGAAGGTGGTGGCAGCCAGCGGCGATGGTGGCGAAGGTGGGCAATTGTGATCAATGGCTGGCATTGGTGGCCGGTGGGTGGCAGCAGTGGTGGGAGTGGCGGTTGCCAGTGGCTAGCGGCATGCATTGGCAAGAGATTGCGGTGAAAACAATTTCCACTCAAAATTTAGACGATTTATTTCATCTCAAAAATGAATTAAAATACTTTATGCCACATTCCTTTTACTCTACTCTGCATTCTTTTTCATCCGATCAAACAACATCAATTTCAAAACTCATGTAAAAAGTTCACTTTACATCCATTTTATTTCAAACCAAATAGCCCCTAAAACGGATGTTTCTTTTCAAAGCAAAACTGGCTGGTTGTTGTAAGAAACTAAGACCATTATGCTATCATATTGTCAGTTCCAGAATTTGTTACGTCCAACATAATACTTGATGGAAGGAGGACGGGCCAAAATATTTTATAAGGAATTTCTTTTAGTAGAGAATGATTATTATAATTCATCACATAATTTATAAGAATATAATACTAAAGTGTACAATTTATGTCTTAACTGCTATAATTTATATGGAACTACTTGCAGTGTTTTTTACAGACTTAACTTCTGATGATTTACTGCGGCCTAATTTCATGGTTGCATAAGATTTCAGGAACCATTCAGCAAGTTAAGAGAAATCTACAGATTGTAAAGATTAGAATTTTCAAAGTAGCTGAGGTTATGATGTTCAAATTCTGTCGATAGCTCTGTTTCTTGGGTGAACAAAGGAGGATTGAGATCGTGAAGAACGAAGAAGCAAAGGAACCCATTGAACGTCACTTCCCTTCATGTTTTGTTTTTAATTTTTTAAAGCAAGGATGCTTGCTTATTCTTGAGGGAAAGAAGAATTATTTCATATTTTAGCACTCTCCAGTTGTAAATTTATTTTTTGTTTATTTTAAAATGTTTTTTTTTATTTTTTATTTTTATAAACTATTAAGATTTAATGTGTTGCATGTTGAGTTGCATTTGTGCAATAAATAGTCATTAATTTATTTAGCTATCTTTTGTTTGTCGCATTACAAGTTTTCATCATTTCATGCATTTTGCAATTTGTAAGAGATGGTTGAAATTGTGTTGTAGTTAAAACATAATATAAAAAGGTTTGGTGGTGACAAAGGTGATGTGTTTGCAGTTCATATGATAGTTTCTATTAATATTCTGAAACGTTGTAAGTATTATTGACAGACTTTACTAATAATTTGATAATGATTGTTAGCTTCTGTGAAGTTAACAATAATAATCAAATTAGGCTTAACAATCATTGTCAAATTAGGCAATAAGAGCATTTCCCCTTAAAAAATATTGGGTCTTGCCTTGCTGCCAACTGCCATGTAGAAATCTCTCTCTCTCTCTCTCTCTCTCTCTCTCTCTCTCAATTTAGCCTAATCTTGTTTAGAATTGTTGATTGTCAAATTCACGAACTTTTATTTGGTCCGGACACCTGACGTAGCTCTACATCCGGACGTCAATAATATATCGCCACGTGCTTTTACTCTTTACCGCGCGGCCCGACGACCCCGACCCGATATTGCTATGTATTGGCTGATTTGTGCAAACCGGAGTATTGCTCGGTATCGCTCGGTATTGGTCGGCAATAATGAGAAATATCACTCTTAAGTCCAATACCTAGCAATACCGAGCAATACCCCAGTTTTACTAGGTATTGTTCGGTATTGCTCGGTATTGGTCTTGACAAAGCGATATTTCTCGTTATTGTCAAACAATATCTAGCAATATTGAGCAATACCTAGCAATACACGAACATAGCAATACCAGGTTCGTTTCGGGTCGGGTCGTCGGGCCGAGCAGTAAAAATTAAGAGCACGTGGCGACATGTTATTGGTGTCTGGATGTAGAGCTACGTCAGGTGTCCTGACCTAATAATTGTTCCAGATTCACATGCTTTATTACTTTTGTATTGATGTTTACATGGAGAAATTCTTCTGTGCAGTTACTAGACGATCCAGAGGCGAATCAAGATTCATCATATCACCTGGTACATAATGATGCACAACACCTGTACACAACAAAAAAATGACATGGCACTTTTTGTTTCACCTCTGGATGCCGGATGCCGTCCGATGACCACACGAAATAATTTATAGTTTACACATAAAGAGAAACCCTATAAACCTGGGGTACAGAAGAACCACTAAGACATTCATTTTTAATAAAACATTCAATAATTTTTTTTTTTCAAACTCACTTATGAATAATTGGATGCATGAACGTTGAATCTTCAAATAAAAAATTTCTTTCAGTTACTTTCGTGCGCAAGATCGTAATTTTATGTATTTCAATGCATATCATTTTCCATTTTCAATATGTGAGTTGTTTCTCATCATTGTAAGAATATTCTATTTATTCTTAAATTTCTTATGAAATTTCATATTATAGACAAATTTTATATTATCATTGCAAATGGCTTGAATTTATTTTCTATTCTTAAACTAATTTTTACCTAAAATAAAGTTAAGAAATTGCGGTGCTTATTTCTTTGTGCAAATGATTCTAATTTATATTAATTAATTCTAAATGCTAAGATAGTAATATCACACAATCACCACTAAAGTTTTTCTGCTAAGCCTGATCGTTGGTCGTCATAACTAATACAAATCCAACTGTTATATGGAGCAACTAATTATTTTCAATTAGAGAAGCATGTTCTCAATGATAGAAATGCTGATTTTATGATATTGTAACCAATATATACTGTACATGCAACGAGCCACAATACAAATATGAAATATTCAAAAAGAAAAAAAAAATCAGAAAAGAAGCCCAACGCCTTACTGAGATTGTATCTCTTCTTCTATAGATATGTTTGATTGGCCATTACTCTTCATCAGATTGTGCTTCAGGGCCGCCTGCAGCTTTGGTCAAAATCTTCGTTGAATGATGATCAGGCATTACACCTAAATGATAATAAAAAACATTTAAATCTTCTCAAATGGATGATAAATATGGGCAAGAAATTATTTTGTGCGGAGACCGGACGCAGAATGTCGTCCGGAGACCAACAAGAATACGCGGTACCGAGCGGTACCGAGCCGCGGTATCGAGCAAGGAATGACATGGCGCATTCTGGTTTGTCTCCGAATGACGTTCGGGGCCCGCACAGTATAATTAATCCGTATGCAGCAGCACCTTCTCCATTTTATAAAAACAAACAGGCAAGCCCTGTAAACCTTTTTGGTGAAACCACAAGATGAAAGCTCAAATAAGTAGAGCTTAGCATGGACTAAAAAATATGCAGGAAGACAAGCCATTGGGTTTACTTCCAAGAGAGGCTTAGGCTTCATTTGGGACGACTTTCTTACTACTTCATAAAGTAGTTTTATAGTATAAAAATTTTAATTTTTAAATTAGAAAACTGTTTTAAAAAGCAATAATAAAGCCGTCGCAAATGAAACCTTAAATAGATTCTTTACTGCTCCCTTAGTCAAGTTTCTCAGGCTACGGATAGGTGCACAGCATTTCCAAAGGAGAAGACCATAATAAAGAAGCACACTGACTCATCCACAGTAAAAATAAGAAAGCTCTAAACATATCGTGTGACAACGATTTAGTTAAATTGCAAACAATTCAGATCAAAACTTTAAAAACATGGCATATTTGAAGGCTACATATCATTATAAACCATATTGGAGGTTTTTGATCAGGATATCCTAACAGAAAGATGAACAAGATGAATCTAAAAAATTTTAAATTTTATTTTAAGGTAAGTTTAATGTATTGTATCCATCAATAAATAAATTCAATAATTTTTAAGACCCATTTTGACAAAAAATTTAATATGGATATCTTGACCAAATTTTTTTTTTCTATAAAAAGTTCTAACAAACAAGCTAGCAATCTCCCTCCCTCACTCCCACAAAAGATGTCAGAAATAGGGTGTAAACAAACCGAACATAAATGAATGGAGCTCAGATAAACTCGATTTGTTAATTATTGAGCCCTTGTCAAAAAAGGAAAAAATATTGTTGAGCCAGCTAAAAAATCATGCGCAGCTGTTATTGAGCCAACAAGAGAACAATAGTCTAGTCAATGACCAAATCTATCAACAATTTTTTGAACTAAAAATTGCCCTCCTTGACATATCACTCAAACAACAAGAAGTCTTTATCACACATATCACTCGTCATTCTTAATTTCCTAAGATAATCTGTAATTGCTCATTAAAGCTTAGTTTGATAATATTGTTTCTCTGCCGTGTTGAATCAATGTTGCATAAATAAAAATACCTTACTATCACATAGACGGGCAAGCTACTCTCCATCAGTGTTCATGTGCACATGAAATGGTAGAAATGGTGTAACGGCTAGGTGGAAATTTAAATATTGCATTTCTCACACAAAAACTATTTTTCAAAAGAAAAGAAGAAACGCTTAGGGGCTGTTTGGTTGCCTGAGTTAGTAGTGTAAAGTAAAACAAATACATGTATTTATTAAATTTGGTTGTTTGGTTAATTTTGAGCGGAACAAAAGAAAATCCTCCGAAGCATTAGGCGTGTATTACGGGACCTGTTTTGCGTGAATTAGAAACCCGCTCATATTGAGCGGGTTTTAAATTCGCTGGAGTAGAATTCCTCGCGTCGTTGTTGTTCGGCTTCATTGCTTCGCAGGAGGTGTAAGATTGCACGAGATGCTTCTTCGGCTCCTTCGTTCTTCTTCGACTTCGCTCCTTTGCCTGTCCGATCGGAAGTTGCCCCTTCTCCCCCGATGCATCGAACACTCTGGATCAATCAAACCAAACAAGATCTCGGTGGCGAGGTCTCCGGTTGTGTTAGAGTGGTCTCCGTACCAGTAGAAGTAAGGGCAGGAGGAATGGTCTTCGACGGCGAGGCAGGGGGTAAAGAGCTCCGGACGGGGTCGGTACAACTGAGATTGCGGTAGGAAGAGGATGAAGAGGGATCGTAGATTGGGCCAATCTGTTCAAAGCAGGCGTGACAGGGAGGCACTGTAACCAATTGAGGTCGCTTCCGGTGTCAAGAATCAGAGAGAAATGCTGCGACGGGGTGTCGATGAAGACGTCGATGAAATATTTGCCGGAGCCCAAAGCAACGCCGGATTCCACCGTTGTGACAGACCAACCAGCGACAGCCGGCGCCGGTGAGCCCAAGTTAGCCGCTTTGGGCGCAAAAGCAAGGGGCGGTGATGCTTGAGATCGAGCTTGACTGGTGGGGCGTCGCCCGCGACTGGGTATTCCGGTGGATCTGCGTCTGCGGCCAGGCGGTGGTGGCTATGGCAGTTTGAGTCAGCAGCTGAAGCGGCAGAGTTAAAGCTGAGGGGGGTGGGAAATATGATTTCTGCGAGGTGAGAATTGCGAGAGAAGTTGAAGCTAAAGACTTTGATCGAAAGGAGACAGAGGGCGGAGAATACGAGGAGAAATAAAGCTAATCTCTTGTTCTCATTTTATGCTGGACTAAGGATAGATTTTGAGAGCTTTTTTTTTTGTGATTTTGTGATTACGACTAAAAAAAAGTATTAATTCAAATTACTATTAAGCAGGTTTTTCTAACGCTAAATTCATTAAAAAATCTCTCTTACTTAGGAGTCTGTTTGAAACAATTTTCTTTCACTTTGTTTTTCCTTCATTAATCATAATTTCGTTTGTTTAGTGCCTTGATATTGATTCTTATAAATTTTTATGATGAAAATGTGCTTCACCAGTTAATATGGGTTAGAGCGAACCATCTTATATACGACTGCTGTTTTGATTATGCTCAGTTTCCTTCCGAGTTCACCGCTGGAGTGTGGCCGGTGAAGCCTATTGGATGCTCCCTCCAAAGATTAATGATCTCGAACTCAGAGCTCTACTTCTTTCCTTGAATTTTATTAAATTTCAAAACTTTAAGGTTGTTACCTATTATGCTTTTACTTTACTCTAGATATATCTAATCAAACAAGGGAAACATTTCTCTTGCGTTTACTTTGCAGACAACCAAACAGACTTAATGTATTTGGAATGCACTACATTTACTTTACACTGCATTTACTTTACATTGCGTTTACTTTGCAGGCAACCAAACCGCACCTTAGTCGAATGAAGCCTAAATCTAGCTGGTCAAAGAATCAGATTACGGAAGTTCCTCTTAGTTTCAACCTTGAAAATCAAGCGCCTTTCACTCTCTTTTCTCCCATTTCTAAGTTTAATCCATCATATCAACAGATGATTTTGTTGATGGAAGTGAATAACAACTAGTAGTCACAATCAGATAACCAATTTGTAGGTAATACTGACAATTAAATAGATGAAACCAAACAATACAGGTTCAAACTATGTTTACCACCTCCATTGGAATATTCAGGCAAATACATATTTAAGTTTCAATCTAATTGACTATAATTGTATTTGTATTAAGGAAGATGTTGGCTTGGATGATCAAATATCTTAAAAGACACTAAGAGCACATTCGCATCTACTCAAAGGTAATTGGGCTAACATGTTAAAAAGCTCCAAATTTTCTTAATGGCATGAAAAACTACACCATTTAAGTGGTAATTACAACTCGATCTAAATATTAAAAAGAAGAAAAATCATTGTAAGAATAAAAACATGGCTAATAACCTAACACATCTATTTAAATATGAAGACAAAAAGTTTGTTCATAGTGTATGTATATATATATAATCGAAGTTGGCAACGAAATAAAATATGCTTTATTTAGTAAGTTGTCCAAGAAACAAGCAATATCACCAGGAATATCTTTCTGTACAAGTGCTTAACAACAACAACAACAACAACATCAAGCCTTTATCCCACTACGTGGGGTCGGCTACATGAATCCTTTTTCTCCATTGTGTCCTATTAAAAGTCAAATTCTCGTTTAAATCTAATAAAGAAAGGTCATTCCTAATATTTTCTAACCAAGTCTTTTTAGGTCTACCCCTACATTTCTTAACATAAGTCAAATCTAATACCTCTACTCTCCTAACCGGGTCATCGCAAGGCCGCCGTTTTATGTGACCAAACCAGCTAAGGCGACTTTCTGTACAAATGCTTAAGTGAGTTTAAATATCGTCCAGGTATTGACTGCATGAAACAACAAAATTTTGGTTCAAAGTTGATGTGTTTCTTTCACTATGCAGGTCATCCACGTCACAAATGTGCTACAAAATAGGGGGTAAGTTGGTTTGCAAGAAAAAAACTTGCAGGGTAAAAAAACCCCTACAAAATAAATATGAAATGGTTGCATTTATTTTGCGAGAACTTTGAGAGAGAACAAACTAACAAAAGGGTTGATTGGAATGTAGCAAGTTCCTAACAAATCAAATAGGAAAAGTGAGTTAATATGCATTCCATTTGCTTTACAAAATTTTGCAGCAAAAACAAAAGAACCTAATGCGACTGTAGTTTATTCTGTAGCAAATTACTTGACACCAGAATTTGTTTACAGCCAACCAAAACTTAAAATGTTGAAGAAATTTAAAAAAAAATCAAGATATCATCATCATCCCAATTATAATGGTAAGATATATAAAAATTAAATGGTGATATAGAACATCTTAGGGAATGAAGCTTCTAAAGTAGAAATAAGATGATATGAAGAAAAATCGCAGCAAACACAAAATTCACAGATAAAAAACTCTCAAATTTTAAGACTTAAATATTACTTTCAATGAAAAATGAAAAATGTGAAAAGAATGCATTCAAATAATAAATCAATGCCTTTAGCCAAAAACGACATTGTGAAACTTAGAACAAAGAAAACTACAGACAGAGTTCAAATTTTAGCATTCGTTGAAGCTTAAACTATTTCAGACTAGAATAAAATCATTTACACAATCAATCGAATAAAAAAATTAAGACCACTAAATAAAAAGAAATAAACAAAGCTGTAAAACCAAGTCAGATGTTTGCATAAAGCGATAATCTCTCCTCAAAATTCCCTCACTTGATGAAGGAGTTGACTGTCGATAGTAGAAAAATTAACATTTCGAACTAGAATTGTATCAAGAAATAAAGTGATTTTCTTTTATAGCAGCCAAATAGGTAGATATCATCATAGACCAAGAACAGGGGTGGAACCAACCATAATTTTCAGTTTGGGGGGG